>NC_141048.1:29980851-30443351 GCF_041138505.1 Cibotium barometz | reverse complement strand
ATACAATATACTCTCCAATTGTGTAATTGAGTCTTGCTCTTGCTAATCTCTCTCCCTAATGCATGCTAGTGAGTGTGTGAGTAAAGTGAGGTGAGAGGAGGGACGAGTACCCATAGTGCAACGGGGCGGTGCGACAACACTCGCGGGAGGCGCGGTGGAATTCGTTCTCAAGGAGTTGTGGAGATTGGAGACCTCAAGGGTTACGAGCTCGGCCATTGGAAAGATCCTCCTCACGACAATTGTGGTTCACCAGGTAATCTCTTTTTGGATGTGTTTCAAGGAGGGTTAGGGTGAGCCATAACATGCACATACCGACAACCATAATGATGCACATACCGATAGCCATACTGACGCTCATACCAACTTTGGATAAAATTTATACCACTGCACATACCGACGACAACCATACTTGTGCACATATTGATAGCCATACTGACGCTCATACCAACTTTGGGTAAAATTTATATTGACATTAATACCGATGGTGGAGAAAGATAAACCCGAGAGCAGTTCTCCTCTTTTCCCCTTTTCAATATTCAATTTTTAAAAAGCACATCTTCTTCCTCTTCTGTTACGTAGACCCTCTCATCATCCTCTCCCTTGCACGTAGGTAAGGGTTTCCTATGTGTTAGGGTTAGGGTTTTTTTAAAAGTTTTACATAGATTTTTGGTCTCTATACATATAAAGAGCATTATGCATAAGACTTTATGCAATAGTCTTATGCATAGAGTCTATATACATAGAAAGAGTGTTATGCATAAGACTCTTTGTGATAGTCCTATGCATAGAGTCTCTATGCATAAGACTCTATGTGATAGTCTTATGTATAGACTTATGCATAAGACTCTATGCATAGAGTCTCTATACATAGAAAGAGTGTTATGCATAAGACTCTTTGTGATAGTCCTATGCATAGAGTCTCTATGCATAAGACTCTATGTGATAGTCCTATGCATAGAGTCTCTATGCATAAGACTCTATGTGATAGTCTTATGTATAGACTTATGCATAAGACTCTATGCATAGTATTATGAATAGTGTATGCGCAATCTTATACATAAGACTATATGCATTTTTTTCATGTAAAGAGTATCATGCATAAGACTCTTAAGACTCTATGCGATAGAGTCTATGCACAATCTTATGCATAAGACTCTATGCATAGTCGTATGTATAGGTTTTTCCTTCATGGTCTCTATGCATGAGTCTATCCACAAGACTATTCATAGGTTTTTCCCCATGGTCTCTATGCATGTAAAGAGTATTATGCATAGAGTATATGCGATAGTATATGCATATAGCAGAAGACTCTATTCACCATAGTCTTATGCATAGAGTCTATGCACAATATTATGCACAAGGCTATATGCATAGTCTTATGCATAGGTTTTTCACTCATGGTCTCTATTCATGTCACACTAAGGAAAGACCATTATTAGAATATATTGCATAGTATTGCTCATGTATCATCTTATTATGGTCTCTATTGATGTCACACTAAGCAAAGACCATTATGAGTAGGCAAAGACCATTATTAGAGTCTATTGCATAGTATTGCTTATTAGAATCTATTGCATAGTATTGCTTATTAGAGTTTATTGCTTATTAGAGTCTCTCTCTCTCTCTCTCTCTCTCTCTCTCTCTCAAAGAAGGGAAGTAATCTCTCCCTTTGTTGCATGAGGATGCCAACAACAGTGTGCGGGAATGTGGAAGAAGCCTGATTATTAATATAAGCATGATAGGTCTCCATTTATAATTCTGGTTGACACGGTCATTTTTAGTAATGGTCTGTTGCATGATGATATTTCAGAATTATTTGTAAATTGTACAAAAATATGTCTTTGTAAATTTTTATTCCATGGGATTTTTTGTCATCATAAATAAAAAATACAAAGAGAAGACTTTAATGACAGCTCGGTGTGGAAAAGGAATGTCTTGAAGAATTCGGTCATGTGTGATCGTGATTTTGTCCCGCTCTCCAAAACACAAAAAGGAAAAGATGTCATATTTATGTAGTGTTCTCATATATATGAACTACTATCTTGACATGCTATGTGGTCCAATATTTTTATGGTCTAGTTTTGATGTCTTATGCTCTTTTATTTTTATCGATCTGTAATTATAATGAATTTTATTTTTGCCAAACTTGTGATTTTATAAATCTATAAATTTATTGATATTTTTTCCAGAATTTTTTTCCCAACTCTTGATTTAAAAGCTAACATCACCCTTTGATTGACCAAAAAAAATCCTACAAGAAAAATTTAGAGAAATTATAAATTCATAAGTTTTTTATAAAATTGCTAATATTATAACCTTACGCACCTCTGAGATTTTTTTTTTGGGACTAATTAATACCATTTGTGTAATAGAGAAGATAATCTTATTACTCAAAAAACAAAAACAAAGATTCAATACGGCACTAAAATGTTTTTTGCATTTCTATTAAATATATTATGTGAGATTTTCAAGAATAAGAGTGGTTTTCTAAGGTTTCATTTTAGTATATGATGATTAGCGATTGAAAAGTCAATGAAATGATGACCCTCTATATCCTCTCTATTCAAGGCAATGAAATGATGACCCCCCCATTTCCTTTCTATTTGCATGCATTCACCCATATGCTTTCTATTTGCATGTATTTACCCATTTTTTTTGTTTTTCGAGCCGAGGTCAGAAGCAAGCAAGTTCTGAGACTCGAATAGAGAAACACTTTTAAGGTCTCACAATTCTCTATGAAAGGCCTCAAAGGGCTCATTCAACCAGTAGAGAGGAGGAGGAGGAGAGGGCCTGGGCAGTGGGGGGGAACTCATGTACTAAGGTTGTATTAATTATGAAGTGGCATTTTTTTGGGATCAATAATAATTATATATATATGAACTTAGAAACTGTCCAGAAACTGCAGTACAACTAAGCAATCCCCTCGTGGATGCACCACAGAAGCGATGATGGAGGCCAACATCCTGCTGGGGTATCAGATATCTTGGGAGCACTCTTGCTTTTTGATGGAGAATTTTTTGTGTAAAATTCTAAATGAAGACAGAAATGACTTGTAAAGATCTAGATCTAATTATGAAGTGGCATTTAATTAATACACCTAAAAAAAAAGTTGTAAGAATATACACCTACAAAATGTAGTGGTAGTTTATCCCCTTGTGGTGAGGTGGTAAAGAACATTTTTTTTTTTGGTTTTTGCCATGGCTGCTGCAACTATGGGCTGTTATGTGCCATTTCGAGGCACGGTGTCTCCCTTTCTCTCATGCAGGTCATCAAATACATCTTGTGGTGTTGGTCCGCCCAAGCTCATGGTGGTCAGAGCAAGCGTGAGGCACAAGGACGAGGGCGAATTCAGGACAACGGCCATCTTCGACCCCAGCTCTATCGATGTCCCTGTGCACACAGTAACCGTACACGACAGGACAACCGGCGCAGTGCACCAAGTTCAAGTCCCTGAGGTATTCCTTAAATTTCTAAGCTCATTCACACCCAGATTTTGATGTGGGTCTTTTTAGGAAGCTCATTCTGACATGGTGCCTGATGTGGGTCTGCCCATGAAGCTCATTTTGATACCAAGCTTGATGTGGGTCTGTCCATAAAATGGAATTTGACATGAAGGCTGATGGGGTCTGTCCATGAAGTTCATTTTGACATGAAACCTTGTGTGGGTGTATCCATGAAGCTCATTTTGACATGAAGCTTGATGTGGGGTCTGTTTCCCAAACTCATATTGACATAAAATCTGTTGTAGGTCTGTTCATCAAGCTCATTTGGACAATAAGATTGATGTGGAACTCGTCATGAAGTTCTTTTTGACATAAAACTTCACGTGGGTCTGTGCATGAAGCTCTGTTTGAGATAAAGACTGATGTGGGTCTGATGATTGATCATGAAGCTCCTGCTAATAAATCTCATATTGACATAAAGCTGGATGTGGTTCTGTTCATGATACTCATAATGACATAAAGCCTGATGTGGGTCTACTCATGAAGCTCATTTTAGTGTAAAGTCTGATGTAGTAGCCTGATGTGGGTCTACTCATGAAGCTCATTTTAGTGTAAAGCCTGACGTAGTAGCCTGATGTGGGTCTACTCATGAAGCTCATTTTAGTGAGCTCATTTTGATGTAAAGCCTGATGTGGGTCTGTTCATGAGAATCATTTCGATATAAAGGCTGATGTGGACGGATGTGAATTTGGATTGCATGGCTCAGTCCTACATTTTGATGTAAAAGATTTTAACTTTTGTGCAGTTAAACCCTATTTTTATGGCGAAACTCTCATGTTGGCAATGTAATGTCGGTTGAGGGTGCAGGAGTTGTGTAAACCTGAATGCAATGGATTCATTTCTCATGAGTCTGTGTGGCCCATTCTGTGAATCTTATCATGTTTCGCGGCACTGGCTCAGCTTCATATGGAAAAGGTTATCTTTTTGTGAGTCTTAGAAGCAGTTATTCACTAATGTGAATCCCTTTTCTGGGCCTCATGTTGGGCCTAATCGTGAGCCTAAAAAAATTTGTCTTCCAATTTGCATAGTAGTGACTCTCTATCCATCTTAAGGATCCCTGCTGTGCGTTTTATAATCAATGGTTTAAACTTAATTTCAGATGCAATAGGTTGTCTTTTGATGATTCTTAGAAGCCCCTAAAAGCAACTCTCTTAATAATGGTATCAATCTTTGATGGTAAAGGATATTTTGATGAAAATGACCAATGCAGGACCAATATATACTCCACACAGCCGAATATCAGAATATAAATCTACCATTTTCTTGTCGGCATGGTAAATAGACTTTTCTTTGTCGAATTAATAATTTCAAATAACTTTGTTGGTATAGATTTTTACTTTGGGTCAATATAATTCAAAAGAAAAAGGAAATGCATCACAAAATAATTAGCTACAGCCTTCATGCCTTATGTGTCAGGTTGCTGTACTGCATGTGCTGTGCGTGTCAAATCTGGGGAGCTTTATCAACCTCAAGCCCTTGGCATTTCTCCTGAGCTGAAGGCACAGGTTTGTTACTCGTCTTTACATGTGTCATGTATGTATCAATATGTCTGAAAGGCCAAACTGGCACATGAGAGTGTCAGAACTGTGCATGGAGATGTTGGTAGCATCAAGAATAAAATCATTCCGAAGTCAATTTCTAAGTGGAAAGGTTGTGATGAGGATAACACTTAAAAATGTTGAATTAGTTCAGCGCTAGTTTCTAGACTTTTCTTTACTAGACTTATTCACATTCAGGGGACAAAGAATGTTACGCTCCCCAGAGATAATGTGAGCCAGCTTAATTAATGAGGTTAAGTTAATCAAGAGTTAGTCCTATTTTTTAACTATGGAAAGATTATAATGGTAATCAAGAGATAATGTGAGCCAGCTTAATTAATGAGGTTAAGCTAATCAAGAGTTAGTCCTATTTTTTAACTATGGAAAGATTATAATGGTAATCAAGAGTTAGTCCTAATTTTTAACTATGGGCAGATTATAATGCTAATGACTTAAGACCTTGGACTACATATGACTTTGAGGCTCATTTATCATTTTGAGATTATTGAGGATTGGGAGTCATCAAGGACTCCCCTTGCCCTCTAGCCACATCTCCCTTACGACACCTTGCTCATTAAATGAAGAAGCAAATTTAGTATGTAAGTTTAATTAGGCAGAATTTGCCAAAAAGTGTAGGGCCAAGAGATGGGGCATTAAAAATGAGGCAAGGGATCCTCTTTGTAGGTGAAAAGTGGATTAAAAAAGGCACATGGTTGAGTCACTCGTGGTTCTACTACTCAATGCACGTGAAGAAACAAGGGTCCTCCCTTCTCATTTTGTCATGTGCACGCTCTCCCAAGTGTGATGTGGACATACTTCTACCCATTGGCCAGCTCAGAGGTCGAGTAATTGTTGGATATGTGTTTGTAAGGGCTATTGTGCTAGATCTTTGTAATATTGTGTAAGCCCAGCGGGGTGTGCCATGACAGATTCCACCACGTATCCAAGAGAGAGAAATATAGAGAGAAGATAGAGAGAGGGGGTTGAGGGAACTTTGCACAGTACACACAGACTGGGCGGGGAATAGGCCTCACCCCCTTTCGAGAATTTATTCAGGAACAATCCACAGGCTCGCAAGCCAGGATCAATACAACAATGAATACAAAAGCAAACAAATATGCCGATGTAGAATATCCGAGTCGAAGTTGATGTCGAGGCACAAGATTTCTGTTGTCGAGTACACCATATGGACGACCCACAAAAATCTCTCACCGAGCTAGTGCCAGGTTCAAGTCTGAGTCAGAGTCTGATGATCTCCAAGCTCGTAAACAAGACACACGGTAGATAAGTGTAGTTGATGAGGTATTTGATGTTTAGTCGTAAGGTAGATGTCGAATCTTGGAGTAGAAAACAATCCCCAACAAAGTTGTATAACAACCGTGAGGTGTTGATGAATGAAAGACGGTGCTGGAAGCTCTGCTAGGCAACGCGCGGGTGGCTGGCGAAGCAGGGTGGTGCACTGGCACTGGCAGCGTTGACTGGAGGCGGGGCTGGACCTCCCTACGCTGGTTGGTTAGTTGGTAGCGACCAGAAGGCGAAGGAGGCACAGGCAACTGAAGCAGCAAAGGAGGCACAGGCAATTGAAGCAGCAAACAACAGCAGTGTTGGTAGAAGATGGCGGCAACCGGAGCAGGTGGTCGCGCACAACAGGTAACAGCAGTGGCGGATGGTAGCAGCGCTTGGCAGAAGGCAGTAGAAACTGACGCAAATAGGCACAGATGGGCGGCAGTTTGGCGGCCGTCGGCGATGGCAACGGACAGCAACCCTAGCGATGATGAAGCTCTTCACACCTTAATGGCCAAGCTTTTGCTTTTCTCTTTTTCACTTTGCTTTTCCTCTTTTAACTTTTAATAATAAAATGTTACTCATCTTTTGTCAAAGTTCTTTTGTTTTTCTTTTTTGGCTTTAGGGCCTTGCTTTTTGGCCCTAGAGTTGCTTTTTGAAAAAGTGGCTTTTAGCTTTTTCGTCTGTCTTAGTCTCCTCTTGCCAGTGGTGCTCCTAGCTCACAGTCAACCCAGTTTGACTTCTTGTTTTTTTCTGCTTTTTGACCAAAATTGGTGCTTTTCCATGTGCCAACTCAATGGTCCCTATTCCAATGCCTTCATCTACTTGTCCAATGTCCGGGCACGGGCTCCATCATGTGAATAGTATCAACAGTCATCTCCTGTCTGTACCATATTACTCAGTAGGGACTGAGGGCCTCTTTTGTGGGTGTGCCCGCCCAGTTAGGAGTATTCTCCATTTTTCCTCATGTTCCATATTTTCCCTATTTTTTCTGGTCATGGGGGCTGTCTGCTGCTGCTGGTCGACATGGTCTGTTTGCTACCCGACTTGATCATGTGTTGGTCGACATGTTGCAAGAGCTGGCCGACTGGATTTTCCCAGTCGTGGGCCTCATTTATGGGCTGTTGGCCTGTTCTATATTGGCCGACCTGCTGCCCATAGTAGTATATATAGCACCTTGTTCCCCCACACCATTCTTGTATCATTTCTATATCGGATCTAGTGTATATAGCAGAGTTTATACAGCTTCTCTCTCTCTACACTTCTGCGTTTTCTCTCTCACAACTGTTTGTCTCATTTCCGTTGTGAATTCCGACATGGTATCAGAGCCCGAGGTGGCTTGAAGCTTGGAGACAGTGAGAACTTGAGGGTTTGTTGTTTTTTGGTGGTGATTGGAGAGTTTCTAGGCTGTTGGGGACTTGGAGAAACAGGTAGAAGGCGGCCTTCATTGCTGGACAGCCACCTTGCATAGTGTTTGTAGCCTTTTCTTCAATTTTTTTCTCACCCACCCTCCCTTTACAAGACCTTGTGAACCCTTGAGATGGCAGATTTGCTTGAGATGGCTGAGAAGCATGTGAAGATCCCTACCCTCCCGACATTCCCGGTGGACCAACAGTTGGACGGGACCAATTATGGCATCTGGAAGGTAATGATGGAATCTGTCCTAGAGTCTTGTGATTTAGCCGATTTCATTGTGGCTGGAGTTCCACGGTCAGAGTTGGAGGAGAGTGAGCTTTTACCTTCTACTAGGAAAGAGTGGGACGCTCGGGCACAATTGTAGGATTGTGTTAATGGCCATGTGCGCTCTTTCATCTTCCTTAATTGCACACCCCAAGTGATCAATCACATCAAACACATGACGCTAACCCGAGGGATTTGGCAGCACTTGGCTTCTTTGTATAACAGGGTATCACCCATGAAGCGAATTTCCTTGGAAGTGCAAATGTGAGTGATGAATCTTGCAAAGTATTCAACGATGTGGGAGCACATCAACAAACTCCAGGCTCTTCAGCAGGAGGTTCTTCAGGCTAGGAAGGAGATAGCTTCAAAGTATATGGCCACCACTTTGCTGTCTCATCTTACCCCTCAGTATTCAGCTTTCTATTCTTCTTTGATCACCAATGGACGGCTCAGCACATCACATGGGAGGAGCTTGTGCCGATGGTTTTGGATTAGGAAGAGCGGTTTACGGACCCTCCACAAGGCGGAGTGTAAACGGAAGGGCAACTGAACACGGAAAATCTAATCAATCATGAAATCTGAAAATACACATAAGCATGCCAAATAAAACAAGATGACAAATCTGCACGGTACACCACACTAGGGGCCAGCAGACGATGGGCTGACCCCCCCCCCCCCCCCCCCCCCCTTTTTTTGGTTAGATTACCAAAAAGGAGTCTGCTTCCAATACAACTTTGCGGGTGCCCAGGGTTCACCACTGGTTGCACCTGTTTCTTCCAATACAATATGAAAATAAGAAAACATAACATAAACTGAATTTGCTGACAATTCTTAGCACAAGTGAGCATTCCCGACATCAAGCACATGTAGGACAACTATGGACAGCCCATAGCACTCCCACATCAGCCCAAGACAACTCAACATTATCGTCTTCTACTAGAGCTCTGGCGTTGAGGCCGGAGGCAACGAAGTTCTCTCTTACATGGTGGCAGAGTTATGGAAGACAAGGTCTTCCAAAGCTCACTCGTATCGCTTTACTTGTCCTCTCACAGGTAAAGTTTTCTATCTTTACATTTTCCATACATGTGTTATGGACCTGGGACCATGGTTCATTGTCCAATGTCCATTGTAATTTGTCACCATTGACACGTCACATGTGACATGCAGGATTGCTCTGCTGGTGGATGCGAGCGCACTTGGAGCGCTTATTCGCTAATTCACACGAAGATCCGTAATCGACTCAGCACTGCACAGCTAGAGAGATTAGTCTACTGCCGAGCAAATATGAAGCTTGTGCGAGATTACCACGCTTTGGGGACACCCAAGCAGGTTAGAAAGTTGAAACTTTGGGCTAGCGTTTATACATATTACAAGCGAATATTTGTAATTACTAATTACTACTTTCTACGCTGTTAATAATGTGAACACTGAATTGCATTTTGTTTTTTAACAGACAGATCCATCAAAATTGAAGTTGGTCTCGGAGGGGAGTGCAGAGGAGACTGAGCAACAGCAACAGCAGCTTGTGAGAAACGATCAGGAGGAGATTATTCGCATGCTGCACAGAGAGCTGGAGAGTGTGGATCGACGTGTGACGAGGTCAGGTGCGCGCGGGCGAGATGCAGATCCAGAAGTTTCACGACGAGAGACCATTCGGCGAGGAAAGCTTCCTGTCCGTACTCCTCGGAGACGGGCAAATGAGGCTATTCCTCTCATTCAGCCTACGGAGGATGATGATCCAAGACAGCAGAGTATGATGGCAGAGCCAAAGTATGATGAAGAGGGCTACGTCCTAACAAATGGGGACTTGCTCTCTTCAAGAGTGTCATCATCCTCATCCGATGAGGAGTTTTGAGATTCAGAGAGTAGAGTCTCGAGAGTCGAGTCGAGACTCTTTGTTATTGCTTAGTGTTTTTTACTTTTGAGTCTTGACTCTTGACATCAGACATTTATGATTTGTTATTTGTATGCTCTAGTATGAGCCTTTTAGGTTGACATCAGACATTTCAAATTTGTTATTTGTATGCTCTAGTATGAGCCTTTCTACGTCTATTTTGTCTTGACAGATATACAATGTGCCATTGTGTCAAGTATATGATGTGTGTTTTGAAATTAGTACATGCAAAGTGGTTTATTTTGATTCTTGAATGTTTTATGTACCTTAAATGTAGAAAGGTGTTGAATGTCCTATTGTTTGCCAATGGTACGTATTTTTACGTACATAAAATTTTTTACTGTACGGAACACTGTACAGTACGTACATATACACAACGTACAGTACGTACACATCAACCTTGGCTTGTGCCAATGGTCTTGGACCAGGAGGAACGTTTCACGAACCCTCCTCACAGCGGCGGTTCGAAGGCCTTAATCAGCCAACGGTCGAAAGGCCAGAATAACAACAAGGGCAAAGGGAAGTCTTCACCAGAGAAGTCTTCTGAGAAGAAGCCTGACTCAGAACGAGAGAAGCTGAAGGCCGAAAGATCCTGCAATGATTGTGGCGAGAAAGGCCACTTCACCAGAGAAGTCTTCTGAGAAGAAGCCTGACTCAGAACGAGAGAAGCTGAAGGCCGAAAGATCCTGCAATGATTGTGGCGAGAAAGGCCACTATTGGAGGAAGTATCCTAAGCGGACTGGGAAGAGTGCTGATTCCTCAGCCTCAGCTGCAAAGACTCTTGCATTTGTGCACTTAGAGATGACGGACTCCGACGCTTCATCGTCTTCAAGCGGGGAGGCAGTTGGCTTCACCGCGAAGGATACCCAGGAATGGATTCTTGACAGTGGTGCTTCCAGGCATATGACTCCGTCCCGTGACTTCTTTTTGGATTTGAAACGGGAGTCAGGTCGCATCTTTATTGGCGACAACTTCACTATTCCGATACATAGTGAGGGCCGGATGGAGATTATTCCCGACGGCAAGGGGGGCAAGCATGCTTCCCGTGTTCTTTATGTTCTTGCTCTGGGTTTTTATCTTCTATCAGTGCATGAAGTATGCAAGACTGGCTTTTGGGTGGAATTTGAGGAGCATTTAGTTGCTCTACGGGAGTGTGAGACTGGCCAGGTTGTTTGGGAAGGCGGGGTGGAGAATGGTATCTACAAGCTCTATGCACTCTCCTCGTTGACAGGTTCTCAGGTCGGAGATTTGTGGCACTTTCGTTTTGGCCACTTAAATGTGGATGCACTTCGGCGAGCTTTCTGAGACTAGATGGTGGTTGGCTTGCCAGATGTTGATAGTAGGCAAGGGCGTTGCAGTTCTTGCATACGTGGTAAGCAGCACAGGGAATCCTTTCCGAAGTAGGCTTCCAGGCGGCGGGCTTCGAAACCATTGGAGTTGATTCACACTGACTTGTGTGGACCTCAGGAGACACCATCTTTGGGAGGATCTCTCTATTGTATGCTGCTTGTTGATGATTGTACTAGATTCACGTGGGTCTACTTTCTTTCCCAGAAGGACCAAGCTTTTGCACGGTTCAAGGATTTGCACGTGATGGTGGAGAAAGAGTCTGGATTTCAGGTAAAGACTCTCAGGGCTGACAAAGGAGATGAATTCTCCTCGACTGTATTTCTCAGATTTTGTGCAGATCATGGCATCAAAAGGGAACTGGCCAATACAGGATCGCCTTCGGAGAATGGAGTTGTAGAACGCAAGAACAGGACTGTGGTGGAGATGGCGAGGACCATGCTGGAACATCGTGATCTTCCTCGTCCACTTTGGGGAGAGGGTGTGGCAACGGTTGTCCATACCCTCAACTGATCTCCGACGACTTCAGTACCTCATATGACTCCATTTGAGGCATACTTTGGCAGGAAACCTGATGTCTCACACTTTCGTGTTTTTGGGAGTGATGCGTATGTACATATTCCGAAGAAGCAGAGGGGGAAGCTTGACTCCAAGTCCCGCAAGCTTGTATTTGTGGGGTATAATTCTCTTTCCAAGGGATACAGTTGTATGATCCAGATAGGAACGAGATTGTTGTCAGCCGGGATGTGGTCTTTGACGAGCATGTTCCAGTATCCACTGTCGAGGAGCCGCCACTTCTTAGAGATCCAGAGGAGTCTGATGATGATTCCCAGACCATTATTCCAGTTGATCAACCTCAGTCAGTACAGGAGGTTGAGCCTGCAGCTGGAGTAGAGCCCCTGCGACCACAGGGGGCTCCACGATCTGTTCGAGTACTTAGGTGGTGGTTGGACACCCTTCGGGAGTCAGGTGTCACGGAGTTACCCTCTGAGTGGACCACAGAGGACGGCCCTTGAAGATCACACAGAGTCTGAGATAAAAGCAGTACAGCGGAGCTTCTCCAGGTAAACTATGCTCTGATGTCTCGTATTATGCGGGACAAGGAGCCCACTTCCGTCAAGGAAGCCCTCTCACAGGATACTTGGAGGAAAGTCATGCAGGTGGAACTTGATGCCATCGAGAAGAACAACACATGGGAGATGGTATCGAGGCCGTCGAAAGGGCCAGTCATTGGTGCCAAGCCAGACTTGTGGCTAAAGGTTATGCTCAGCGGCCAGGCATCGACTACGAGGATACCTTTGCACCGACAGCACGGATGTCCACGATTCGGACCGTTCTTGCCCTTGCTTCTTCGCAGAGGTGGCCCGTGTATCAAATGGATGTAAAATCTGCGTTCCTTAATGGTGACCTGCAGGAGGAGGTGTATGTTGAGTAGCCTCCAGGCTTTATTGTTCCAGGATCAGAAGGGATGGTTTACAGGTTACGTAAGGCCTTGTATGGTCTTAAGCAAGCTCCCAGGGCTTGGAATCAGAAGATTGATTCCTTCTTTGTTCGGACCGATTTCAGAGATCGGTTGCAGAGCCTAACCTGTATCTCTTTTGGGAACACGGCATGGTCACGATTATCATCCTTTATGTGGATGATCTCATTCTCACTTGCGGTCATGTGGAGCACATTGGTGTGACGAAGGCTGCCTTGTCAAAGGAGTTTGAGATGACCAACTTAGGCTTACTCCACTTCTTTTTGGGATTAAAGATCTGGTAGACCCAGAGGGGGTTTTTTGTCTCTTAGCAGCGGTACGTTCATGAGTTGCTTGAGGCCTTTGGGATGGAGGACTGTAAGCCTTTTACTTCGCCGATGGACCCAAACACAAAGTTAACCGTTACTGATCAACTGGCCCTGATATGATGGCATCCTTCAATTTCTGGAAAGCTATCTTTTCGGGTTCCGACCAACGGAATGCTACTTTCTTCTTTGTTAGATCATGTAACGGTGAAGCTAAGAAAGCAAAGTGTCGAATAAATCGACGATAATAAGGGCATAAACCAATAAAGCTCCTAACTTGATGCACATTCTGTAGATCTGGCCAATCCTTGATTGCTTGAATCTTTGCGGAATCCATGCGTACTCCATCTTTGGAAACAATATGCCCTAAATAGTGAATTTTTGACAAGAAGAATTCACTCTTCTTCCCATTGATGAAAAGCTTATGTTTCCTTAGCTCTTCAAAAACAATGGCAAGATGCTCTTTATGTTCAGCCTCACTCTTTGAAAAAAATGATAATATCATCAAAGAAAGTTCTTGTGAACTTGCGGCGAGGTCTAAAAATTCTGTCCGTCATTCTACAGAGCATTCATAAGTCCAATGGCACAACCAAATACTCATATAATCCAAATGATGTTCAAAAAGCCGTTTTGTGCACACATCTTGAGGTAGCACTCGAATCTGATGGTAACCACTCTTAAGATCAATGCGACTGAAACAAGAAGCTCCCTCAAGTTTATCAAGAATATCATCGATTCGAAGAATCGGAAACCTGTTCTTGATAGTAATCTTGTTAAGGGTCCTATAATCAACACACATTCTGTATGTCCCATCCTTTTTCTGCACAAGTAAAACTCGAGAACAATAAGGCGAAGAACTTGGCCTTATCAACCTCTTCTCAAGTAAATCATTTACTTGAGTCATGATTTCCTCCTGTTTGGTAGCACTCACCCTATAAGGAGGTCGGTTAGAAGGAGAGCTTCTAGGGATTATATCAATACAATGATCCTCTGGCCTCTCTGGGGGTAATTGTCTTGGTAGTGAATCAGCAAAACAATCAGCATATTCACTTAAGAAATCAATCTTATCTTGATCTATGGGAGTTACATCATCATACTCAACATTATCACATACAAAGACCAAGTAAGAACAAGCTGATTTCTTTATTGCCTTTGAAATAGATATATGGCATACAACGGGTATGGTACTCCCAGTAGTACCCGCATCAATACAAACTTTCCTACCTCTATGAGTAAACATAACTTTCTTTTCTTTGTGCAAAATCTTAGGATCCAAATGATAATGCCAAGGCATCCCAAGTATGACATCACATCCCGTAAGTGGTGCCACGAGGAAGTCTTCATGATCCAAATATCCCTGTATTTGCATGCGAAGCTTCCCAATGATGTGAGTGACCTTAACTTCCTTGCCCTCAAAGGCAACATCTGCATGAAAGTCCATGTCCAATTCCTCGGGCTTTAACCCAAGAGCAACAGCCATCTGTATGGATATGAAGTTATCTATTTAGCATTATCAAAAAGGAATAAAGCTGTTTGGTCCTTTAACTTGCCCCAAGCTTTGCATAAGATTCTGCTCTTTGGTTCATGTGCAGTGTTACCCTGAACATCGGGTATGACATTCATACTCGGTTTGGCATCTTGCACATTATTCTTTTTGAGATTTTGGGGGCATTAAGCTTTCATGTGATCTTTTCTCCCACATGTGAAGTACCTCCCCTCTCTCATGCGAACAAAGATATGCTGTCTAGACAGCTTAGGATCATCCTTTTTATCCCCTGGCTTCTTTTCTGAGCGCCTTTTTGCATCCTTGGACTCATGAGGTATAAACTTAGGTGACTGTCCACCCTTTTTCTGTTCATTTCCAGCTCTGAATTTTCCCTTGTATGAGCTGAATTCTTGTCTTTTTGGATGGAACTTAGGAGTAGGAACATACCTAGAAGGTGGAGACACCACCGACAATGCATGAAGATCTTCTGCATCTCTCAAATGGGCTGAAAACCCCTCATCATCACCACGAGCTGCATGTCGATGTACATCATCTCCTCGGGTTGCGTGCCCCCTCATGTCTGTTGCATGGGTTGCAAGCCCCCTCAAAACACTTGCTCGGGTAGCATGCCCACTTACATTACTTGCACGGGTTGCATGCCCTCTTACATCACTGGTGCGGTTTGCATGTCCTCTCACATCACTAGTGCGGGCTGCATGCCCTCTCACAACATCATCAAAGTTCCCTTCACGAGATAGCCTGCGAGGCTGCCGTGTGAAGACCCACTTGCTCTCATCATCGGAAACAACTTCGCCACGGCTTTTTAAATAAGCAACATCCAACTCTCGAGGTTTGTCGATTCCCATCTGTTGGGCAATTGCATTAAAAGTGACCACATCAGCCTTGACATGAGACTTTGATTCAATGACCCTCTGGACATCAGGATCTCTTTGCAAAGCACGGAGCTCTTCAAGCTCATTCATCAAGGCATCAATATCATGCTGATCCTCAGCCCCGGCAGACAACGGTGGATTGTTTTCCGCCAAAGCCCCAACATGATCCCTGTCTCTATCTTCTTCCCGCATGTGGCAAGTACGGGTGATAGAGTCCTCCATAAAATGATCTGACTGGCTGGCCATAATGTATCTTTCACCTAAGGTAACCTCTTTCGAGGCGCGACAATAAGACGAGGGCTACCTCAGAATCCCAACCTTCTCTCACAGATAATGACTCCTTATACCCATATCCAACATCATACTAGGCACAACTGTGTAGAAAGCCAGGCTCTGATACCAATGTAAACGGAAGGGCAATTGAACACGGAAAATCTAATCAATCATGAAATCTGAAAATACACATAAGCATGCCAGATAAAACAAGATGACAAATCTACACAGTACACCACACTAGGGGCCAGAAGATGGGCTGCCCCCCCCCCCCCCTCCTCTCCCCCCGCCGCCCTTTATGGTTAGATTACCAAAAAGGAGTTTGCTTCCAATACAACTTTGCGGGTGCCCAGGGTTCACCCACTGGTTGCACTTGTTTCTTCCAATACAATATGAAAACAAGAAAACATAACATAAACTGAATTTGTTGACAATTCTTAGCACAAGTGAGCATTCTTGGCATTAAGCACATGCAGGACAACTATGGATAGCCCATAGCACTTCCACATCAGCTCGGGACAACTCAACATCATCGTCTTCTTCCTGTTTGGCTCATAGAGCAAGTCGACCAGCCCTCAAAGGCTGCTTTTAGCAGTCAACCAGCCCTCAGTAGCCTGTGAAGAAATCGACCAGCAGCTGTACACAAGCTTGCAAGCCCCCGCTCAGAAGGAAAATTGTCCAGATGCCCTCGACCAGCCCTTTCTATCTGTTTTTATCGTCTATCTAGCCTTTGTTCAAGCTGTAAATCAGCCGGCTAGTAGTGGAGAACATGCAGAAGGGGTTGGCCAACAGAAGCAGTCGACCAGCTCCTATGCACCCGGAAAAGCAGGTGTCTCCATAAAACTGGAGTATTTTTCAAGATTAGAGCTCCTCCGCTAGTTTTAGCTCCCACGTGTGCTTTTTAGGCCCAGAAGGGGGGGCGCCTACTTGAAGGAGGCCCAAATAATGTCCAGTGCCCAGCTTTTGGCCGCCACATGTATTAAATAAGTCCTGCTCAATGTGTACTCACTTATAAGTTGTCCGGCCACTTATAAGTGAGTGTGAACCTGCATCAATAATTATTAGCATGTGAACTCATAAAGCTGTAAATTTTGTTTCTGGGAACACTGACCACTTGCAAAACACATGTAGACCACCTGTCAGTCAGGTGTGCACATACACGTCCACAGGGTGCCCAGGCGTCCCTGGCCCCATGGACAACACAGGCAGAAATCTTAGGCATTGTCCAAGAAAACAAGACAAGTCATCCAAAGATAAAATCAAAGTCATGCACACACATGAGTGCAGCTATATTGGAAGAAACACCCATCTGCTCAATTGTATCCGATAAAATGTCCAAGGCTCATGATCCTTCCGGAACCTTCCCAGAACATAAATACAAAAGATCTCCAAGATAGCTAGTCCAAGAGAATTTCATCGTGTCAGGCTCCATGGGCCATACATGTACACCATGTCAGGCCCCACAAGCCACACATGTATTATCATGTCAGGCTACACCAGCCATACATGTACTGTCATGTCAGGCTTCATATGCCACACAGACACACCATGTCAGGCTACACCAGCCATACATGTATGTCATGTCAGGCTCCACATGCCACACATGAACAATAGAAAAATAGAAGCTGTAAGGAATTTTGTGACACGGAGGTTCTGAGGCTCTGACTGGCCAGCGGTCGAAAGGCCACAACAACAACAACAACAAGGGCAAAGGGAAGTCTTTATTGGCGAAGTCTTCTGAGAAGAAGCCTGACTCAGAGCGTGATGCTTTGAAGGCTAAGCGGACTTGTAACCATTGTGGGCAGAAGGGTCACTATTGGAGGAAGTGTCCTCAGCGGAGTAGCGAGAAAAGTCCCGATTCTTCAGCTGCAGAGCTGCAGCTGCAAAGACTCCAGCTTTTGTGCACTTGGAGGTTATGGACACAGATGCTTCATCTTCTTTGAGCAGGGAGGCAGTTGGTCTCACCGCCAGGGATACTCGGGAGTGGATTCTCGACAGTGGTGCTTCCAGGCACATGACTCCTTTCCAAGAGGCAGCAGGCAGGGACGGTCCAGTGCTTGCGTTCATCAGTCAAAGGAGCCTTTACAGGTGAACTATGCTTTGGTGTCTTGTATCATTCGGGACAAAGAGCCCACTTCCATTAAGGAAGCTCTTTCCCGGGAGATTTGGAGGAAAGCCATGCAAGTGGAACTTGAAGCCTAACACTTGGGAGTTGGTTTCGAGCCTGTCAAAATGGTCAGTCATCGGTGTCAAGTGGGTCTACAAGACCAAGTATACGTTTGATGGGTTGGTGGACAAGCACAAGGCCAGACTTGTGGCTAAGGGCTATGCTCAGCGGCCTGGCATCGACTATGAGGACACTTTTGCACCGACAGCTAGGATGACCACGATTCGGACAGCTCTTGCCCTTGCCTCTTCTTAGCGGTGGCTAGTGTATCAGATGGATGTAAAATATGTGTTTCTTAATGATAGTGACTTGCAGGAGGAGGTGTATGTTGAGCAACCTCTAGGCTTTGAGCAACCTCCAGGCTTTGAGGTTTATAGGTTACAGAAGGCCTTGTATGGTCTTAAGCAGGCTATCAGGGCTTGGAATGAGAAGACTGATTCCTTCTTTCTACGGAAGGGTTTCCAGAGATCAGTGCAGATCCGAACTTGTATCTCTTTCAAGAACGCGGTATGGTCACCTTGATTATCCTTTATTTGGATGATCTTATTCTCACTGGCGGTCATGTGGAGCACATAGCTGTGATGAAGGCTGCCTTGTCCAAGGAGTTTGACATGACGGATTTAGGCTTACTCCATTTCTTTTTGGGATTGGAGATTTGGCAGACCCAAAGGGGGTTCTTTGTTTCTCAGTAGTGGTATGTTCATGAGTTGCTAGAGGCCTTTGGGATGGAGAAGTGCAAGCCTATTTCTTCACCGACGGACCTGAATACCAAACTAACAGTACATGATCCTTGTTAGCATGTTGATGCCTCCTTGTATCGGAAGCTCGTTGGTTGATTGATTTGGTTGCTGAACATCAGATTGGACTTGAGTTTTCCAGTGGGGCTGTTGAGCTCATTCATGCAGATACCTTTGAAGACTCATTGGGATGCAAGATTGCGGATCTTGCGGTATCTGCAGGGTACAAAGGATCGTGGACTCTTCTATGACACTGGAGAGGAAACTTTGGTTGCTGAACACCAGATTAGACTTGAGTTTTCCAGTGGGGCTGTGGAGCTCATTCATGCATACACCTTTGAAGACTCATTGGGACACAGGATTGCGGATCTTGCGGTATGTGCAAGGTACAAAGGATTGTGGACTCTTCTCTGACACTGGAGGGGAAACGAAGGACCGAGTCGGACTCTGAGGTTGGAGTGACTCAGATTGGGAAGGAGATCCAGACACAAGAAGATTTACACAGGCTACGGATTTACCCTTGGCTGAAGAGCTATTTCTTGGAGCAGCAAGAGGCTATTGCCTTGTCTTCTCTACAGAGGTAGAGTACCGGGCTACTTGTGGTCCTGCTTGCGAGGTGGTGTGGTTGTGGAGGTTACTTGGTGAGATTGGGTTTCCACAGAATGAACCCACGGTCATCCAGAGTCACTTTGTTCGTGAGAAGATTTTGGCTGATGACATCTTGCTAGAGTTTTGTTTGACGGAGGACAATGCAGCGGACCTCTTCACGAAGTCTCTACCTCAGTCTCTACGGATTTACCCTTGGCTGAAGAGCTATTTCTTGGAGCAGCAAGAGGCTATTGCCTTGTCTTCTCTACAGAGGTAGAGTACCGGGCTACTTGTGGTCCTGCTTGCGAGGTGGTGTGGTTGTGGAGGTTACTTGGTGAGATTGGGTTTCCACAGAATGAACCCACGGTCATCCAGAGTCACTTTGTTCATGAGAAGATTTTGGCTGATGACATCTTGCTAGAGTTTTGTTTGACGGAGGACAATGCAGCGGACCTCTTCACGAAGTCTCTACCTCAGGCGATGCTCCGTGAGCACTCCAGCTCACTGGGGTTGGTTCCACGTCCAGGAGCTGAGAGGGGGTGTTATGTAACACGCGGAAGCTCTGAGAGTCTTCTTTCAGCCCTAAACACCACTTAGAACATGCAGATGCAAAAAAAATGCAAATAGAAGGGAGAGTAGAGAGAGAGAGATAGTTGGAAATTCAGTATTTTCATATGGTACAAAAAGGTACTCTAGATCTACAGCCATAGGGTACCTTTCATAAAAGGTGGAATACACCCAAAATAATCCTAGTCTAAGGACCCAACTCAAAAGGAGTTGAATCAATACAACAATGAGCCTTGAGTGCCTTATATGGACCTTTGGACAAAATAGGGAGCTGGCCGACTGTTGGTCGGCCAGCCGACTGGACACAAAACTGGAAAATCACTTCCCAAACTACCTTGTCAAGCAGCCGATAGCGCATCATGCCACCGAGAGGTTCTTCTAGCATTCCATGCAGCCGACAGGTCATCTGGTCCATTCCTAGTCCAACACTTTCCATGCTTTGCACTCTTTTGCTCCAAAATCTGGTTTTAACTGATTCTTAAGTCCTTCTTTATCTGTTGCCCTTCAGGACTAGCCTCAGAGAATGTCCATGGCAAATCTTGCACATGACATCTCCCTCTGCTAAACTTGATGACGGGATTCCAACCTGTTCTTGGATGACTGTCATCATCCCATTCTGTTCCCTGAGTCCCTCTGTCATCCCATCCATCTTTGGCAACCCTTTTCACTGAAAACCCGGCCCGGTCTCCAAAACCACTCTGACTCTGAATAATATATATGCATCTGTTCCATCCAGTCCCCAATCCGTTCCTGCCCTGACTCTGAACACTGTCTTGGTCTTCATTCCTGAGAAATGAGTCTGGCACTCTCACATCACCCCTTGGAGGATAATCCTATCTTGGGACCGTTGCCCGAAAACCTATCTGGCTCATAGGACTGCCATCCCCTCTGGCTTTGTGGAACACCACCAACAAACCTCTTGGGAGCTCTTCCTAATCTTGTGTTCCTTGCCTTGGGCTTCGTACCCATGCACTTTCCTATACCTTGGACCTGTACACCTTCATATGGGACCGAAACATCGTTTAGCCTTGCTGAGCCTGATGCTCTGATACCAATGTAACACGTGGAAGCTTTGAGAGTCTTCTTTCAGTCCTAAACACCACTTAGAACATGCTGATGCAAAAAAAAAACGTAGACAGAATTGCCCTTCAGGACTAGCCTCAGAGAATGTCCATGGCAAATCTTGCACATGACATGTTAGCATGCATCTCTTGTCTGTACCATATTACTCAGTAGGGAGTGAGGACCTCTGTTGGGTGTGTCCGCCTAGTTAGGAGTATTCTCCATTTTTCCTCATGTTCCATATTTTCCCTGTTTTTTTTGGTCGTGGGGGGCTGTCTTCTGCTGGCCGACATGGTCTGTTTGCTACCCGACTTGATCATGTGCTGGACGACATGTTGCAGGAGCTGGCCGATTGGATTTTCCCAATCATGGGCCTCATTTATGGGCTGTCGGCCTGTTCTATACTGGCCGACTTGCTGCCCATAGTAGTATATATAGGACCTTGTCCCCCCACACCATTCTTGTATCATTTTTTTACTGGATTTAGTGTACATAGTAGAGTTTATACAGCTTCTCTCTCTCTACACTTCTATGTTTTCTCTCTCACAGTTGTTTGTCTCATTTCCGCTGTGCATTCCGACAAATAGAGCTAGGAGGACCAAATAGTTACATTCTCTCTCTCTTATATCGCAAATGTCCTCAACTGCGGAATAGAAATGTTCCAAGTATGTCCATATGTTTCAAGTACTAGCCCCATCTAATGAGCTTATGCATCTGGTTATTCCCATATTTGTGATGTTATCTACTCCTCTGGTAGCATCGCAGTGCCTTATCTTTGACCAATGGCTTTGTTCTTGATGGTACTTCTTCATGACCTGTCACCTGTTAGATAAAATAATTCCATACTTACTTGGTACAAAAACTAGACAGAAGCTAGTCAACAAATAGGTATGTATCATTCATGTCTACGGGGTATTCCAAGTAGTCTGGAGCCCAATGGAATATCACATGCCATAAATCCAAGCATTGTCCACACATCAAAAAACAGCACACAGTCAAAGAAATTCAAACATACATCAGTATGCAATGCACAAGTAATGATCCTCATGTTTGTTAGACATCATCCCCTTGTTGCTGACTTCCTGTGTGGTGTCCTCCTTTTAGCCTTTAGGGCTGACCATGTTAGCTATAGGGGCTGGTCACCCCTCACATCATTTACCCACTTATTTTCCCCTTTTATGGAGTCTTAGGCATTTATCCTAGTCGTGGAGAGCTGGTCGGCTGAGCCTACATGGGCATATATATAGCCAGTCCTTCCCTCACACTTTTTCATTGCATTGCATTGTTTGCTGCAGTCCCTCACATACGAGGCCTTCTTTCCCTCTTGCTCGGGACTTGTATTCTTGTTTGGTGATATTGAGAGCAGGTATACACTTGTGTTTCCTCTCCATCTCTCTCTCACACTCTCTCCTGTGTTTCCACTTTCCATCTTCCGCTGTGCATTCTATCATGGTATCAAAGCGCCGGCGACTTGCAGTGTTGGATGCTCCCTCTTCCTCCTGTGTTTTCCTTCTCAAGTCTGCTGTTGGTCGGCTTGCCTCTTCCAGGTGCTTCTCCATTGCAGTTTTTTGGTCATCCATCTTAGGTTTTGACCCTTGAGATCCTCTCTGCACTTGTCGGCGGCTCTGTTTCAGGGCAGCAGCACTTTGTGTGCTGTGTTTTTTTCTTCTACAGGTGTTCTGCAACAGTTTTGTTTGCTGATCTGAGGCTTGGTGGTACCTTTTCTCTTCTGCGTTTCCAGAATCTGCCCGATCTACTGCCCCTTTTTACCTCTGCGTTTTCAGATTTCTAGCCATGTTGTGCTGCGTTTTCTGGACTGATCTTACTGGTAGCTCTACCTTCACTTGGGCTTCTTCAGTTGGACCCGAAGGTACCTTCTCTTTAGTGTTTTTCCTCATATGAGGTGTGGAAACTGGTGGGCCTGAATTTTCAGGTTTGCCACCCTCTGGTTGGCTGCGTTTTCTTTTCCAGTGGACACATATCACATGCATGAGGGGGTTTTGTGTGGATTGTGGCTTTGGTGGCAGTTTGGTACTTGAGGAGGACACTGAATTTCTGATTTCAGTCAGCGTTTTTCTGATTTTGGAGCATCTATACCTGCGTTTTGTTCTTGGCCTACATAGTTACCCGGTTTCTTCATGTTCCTTGCCTTTTGTTGGCGTTGGGGTGCTGTTTTTTGCTGGACAGTAGTGTTTTGACTGCGTTTTGCTTTCAAAAGGAATTTTCTACACTCAGAGGGGGCCCATCTCCAGCTACTTCACTTGAGGATCAGTTTTCGGGAGCTGTTTTGTATCTGTGGAGACTTTCTTCTGTGACAGGAGTTTACAGATTTTTGAGGAGAGTAGTGCTTTCTTAACAAGAGTAGTGATCTTTTTAGAGACCCTGAGTAGAGTTTATTTTGTCCGAGCTTGTGTTCTTTGCAATGTTTGCAGAGAAAGGAGGGTGTTTTGCCTATGAGGTGTGATCCTTTCACATGGATCACTTGTTTGTTGCTGATTCTTGGGATCCGATTCTACTTATGGAAGAGTCTTTTGCTCTCAGTGATGCTTTTGAGGACTTTGTTACCACTGTAGTTTATATTCTTGCTTCCCTTCCTCATTGTGAGGAGTCTACCTCTACCTCTCTTTGTGATGCTTATGAGGATGCCCCTCCCCTTGTCAGTTCTGCATTGGGTTTGATGCGGTGTGCAGGTTTGTTTTGGAGGATGGAGTTTTGGACCCGGTGGGATGCTTTGGATCTATGGTTGCTAACCATGCCTGGGGCACAGTGGTACTTCCAGAGTTTTTTTGGATTTGGATCAGAATCAGGTTGGGTTTGTACCAGTCCGACAACATCATTTTTCAGAGGGGAATGTGGAGTCCTTTCATCTAGCGATGCCCACCTCAGTGGAGTGTGCTTAGTACAGCATTGGGCAACTCATGGTACGGAGTTTGAGCAGATGGACCCCATCTTTTCTACAAAGTCTTTACATCTTGCGATGCCGACCTTTCTAGAGGATGCTTCTTTTCAGCATTTGTAAACTCTTGTTACAGAGTTTGAGCAGATAGACTCTGAGGATTTCAGTGAGGAGCAGCGTGCTTCTCCCAGGATTGATTATCTACAGGATCTGATCTTGGTTGATTTTGAGGTTTTTCATATCTTCTCCAGGTTGGAAACACGACATACAACTTCGGAGAGTGTTCTTACACTTGGGTTTGGAACCATTATTTGGAACAACACGTCACAACCTACTTGGTTGTTTTCTTCCAGAGGAGCGGTGTACCTGGTAGCTTGTTCTGTTGCTTTTGTAGCTGAGTTGTTGAGGAGATTGCTTGTGGAGCTTTCCTAGTACCTGTTTCTGCAGTCTTTCATCTTTGATTGAGGACGGCGTCTCTGGCTTCTTGGAGTTCACTTGGCATCCGGTGCTGAGAGGGGGTGTTAGACATCATTTCCTTGCTACTGACTTCCTGTGTGGGGTCCTATTTTTACCCTTTAGGGCTGACCATGTTAGCTAGAGGGGCTGGTCACCCCTCACAACCCACTTATTTTTCCCTTTTATGGAGTCTTGGGCATTTATCCTAGTCGTGGAGAGTTGGTCGGCTGACCCTACATGGGCGTATATATAGCCGGTCCTTCCCTCACACTTTTTCATTGCATTGCATTGTTTGCTGCAATCCCTCACGTACGGGGCCTTCTTCCCCTCTTGCTCGGGACTTGTATTCTCGTTTGGTGATAGTGAGAGTAGGTATACACCTGTGTTTCCTCTCCATCTCTCTGTCACTCTCTCTCCTGTGTTTCCACTTTCCATCTTCCGTTGTGCATTCTATCACTGTTCATGGATTGTCCTGTCTGGTCTCATCGGAAACCGGTGCTGAGCTATCTGCCTCCCGAAGGAAACCGCTCAATCAATCCTCAAGGCCATCTGGTCACTAGGACCGCTCGAGTGTTCATCAATAGTCATCTGGGCCATTTGGTCGCATTGACTGCCCGGCTATGAAATCCAACACAGTCATCTAGGCTATCTGGTCACAATTACCGCCCAACTATGAAGTCCAATACAGTCATCTGGGCTATCTGGTCGCAATGACTGCCCGACTATGAAGTCCAAGATATTTACACAAAGGCCGTCCAATGGGTCATCTGGCATCGTTGCCACCCAAATACAAATCTTGCTCCTTGGGCTATTAGGCATCGTTGCTACCCAAACTAGAGCATGCCCAATTAACCATTACGTAAGCATAATAATGATCAATTCCATTCCGATATATATATACAATGAAGAGGGCTAGGGGTATAATCCCTCTCTCTTGACTCTGTCTTGTTCGCAAGATGTCTATGCCTGTACTTCAAATACATTTGGACCAACCGCTTCCTCATAAGCTCGAAGTATCTCTGGATAGTCCTTGAAGTGCTCCTCTGGCATCCATTTTGCATCCAAAGGTGAATAATTCTTGAACTTAAAGAGGAACTTTTTGATCACTGTCTTTTTTCTTTTTCTCACAGAATGAAATACAATCTGTTTTGGTTGCCAAATCTCTTCTTGCTCTTCCACCTTTGGTGGATTCTCCAATATAGGTTCCTCTGGGGGTAGTCTCGTATATGGTTTCAATAAACTGACATGGAAGGCATTATGTATCCTCCAATGATCTGGAATGTCCAACCGATAGCATACAACGTTGCTGTAATCTGAAAAGGTCCATATACCATCATTCCATATCCTGACTTTGGTAATCCAAAGATAAAATCCATAGCAATACTCTCACATAGAGCATTCAGTGGGTGCAATAATCCTGCTAGCTTTTGTCGATCAAACTTGACCTTTTGACAAACCAAACATTCTCGAACATATAGCTCAATGTCAGTTCTCATGCTAGGCCAATAGAAGCAGGCTTAGTTAGTACGAAAGGTACGGTACGATAAAATACGGTACTAATTGGTACCTTAAAATTTTTTGAGGTACGGTACGATATTAGTACGTTTTTTTATAAAAAATACTTCCTAAACTTAAAAATTGTAGACAAGAAGTTACAAAATAGTAGAACCATGAACATAATGTCATCATGCCATTAGAGTACAAAATTGCTACAAAAGGATAGGCCAAAAACTCATGGCATGGGCGACCGCCAACATGCGTACATACATGATACTACATACTACAATACATCATCAATGGGCTAGAAGGAGATAGATGCCCAATGCCTAGAGAGCTATAAGTTATAACATATCAAAAGTCTACATCATCACCAACATCTGCATGATCATCAACATGATCACTACTAGAGTGTCCATCAAGAGAGTTCTCTGAAGAGGACTCTTCGAAGGTGGACGAGACGGGTAGAAAACGGGCAGAAAAACGGCTACTTTCAACGGGCAGAAATAGGGAAAAATCGTACCTGATCGCACGAATACGTACGGTACCGTACGGTACGAATCGTACATACGATCTGATCCGTACGACGTACGGAACTAAGCCTGAATAGAAGTAACTATGCAAAGCTTGAGTTGTAGTCAAGATGCCTCTATGTCCTATGTAAGGTGGAGCATGGCATTTCTTCGATCACTTTTAGCCTCAAATCCTGCACACATAAACGGGTTTGCATCATGAGAAAAACCTTCTTTGATGACATAATAAGTCACCAAATCTTCATTCTACAATTTGTTCCAAAACATCTTTGAAATCCTTGTTGGTAGCATAAAGATCTTTCATCAAAGTAAAATCCATAAACCATAGAAACTGCATGGCTCATGGGTCTCCAAGATAGTGTATCTGCTACCTTGTTGTCTTTGACTTTCATAGGCCACGGCATGGCCCTCATGGTAGAAGATTGCTCCAGTGCAATCGCCTCTTGACAAACTTCTTGGCATGATGTCAATATGATGATCTTCCGATCTCTCTGGCTTCTTGCTCTGGCTTGCTGGGACAATTTGCAGCCAAATGTCCCTTGCTTCCACATTGAAAACACTTTCCTTCTTTGGCATATTCCTCAAGTTGCTTGAGGGACAATCTTCTTCGAAAGAGTGGAGGTTTGTCCCCACTAATATCCTTCTTCTCTTGAGGCTCGACTCTTGATGGGGATCGGTCTTTATACTTCTTCTTTTGAGGTGGATCACGATTATCTTTCTTTGTTTTGTCCTTCATCCAAGGCATGTACAAAGCCTCGGCTTGCAATTCTTTGTCTTGGGCTTCCTCCGAGATTCGATGGATCTTCATAGAGATGAGGAGGACAAGCCTCAGTAGAGGATGGGAGGACAGATTTGCCTTGAGCATCCTGAGAGCTTGGGAGCTGCTGAGACCGGGGCTCTTTCAGCGACCTCCTTCTTGTGTTGAGGAGCGGGCCAGACAGCCGCTCATCTGGAGCCCATCGGTTCGCACAGAGCAGGGTCATATGCTGGGTTCTCGGCCTCGTCTAGCCTGGGGACCTTTGGCGGCAGGCCCAGCACGTAGCTTTGGAGACTGGCAGGCCTTCTGCAGTCTCCCAGAGGAGATCCAGGTGGAGAGGTTGAGTCACTTCAGAGGGGGGTTGATTATGAGGGATGACATTCAAGAGGCACGCACAGAGGAGTGGTTCACGCCTATCGAGCTAGTGGCCCCATGGTGGATGGGAGCCTTTACACAGTTGGAGATCCTGATTGCTGTCAGAGCTTGCACTGAGGATGGCAGATGCCTCTACTATGAGATTCAGGATGAGGGCAGACTTCAGAGAGTGGAGGTGGAGTCGCCTTTGGTCGCAGAGTGCACCTTTCAGAGGATACGGGTAGTGGCCGCCGCTTCTCGAAAGTGGCATATTGACCCAGACCCTGCAGATGTGCTCTCGGATTGGCGCATATGGGCATATGCAGCGCGTCCCTTGGCCCAGCTCCAGTGGGACCCTGGTGAGTACGAGTGGCATGATCCTTATGCATCCCTTGAGGCCACAGAGATAACCTTTTTTCAGTATACTGTTCGGCTGGGGCGGTATATTTTGACGTCGAGGAGGATGGTCTCTCCAGCTGCAACGGGGCACTGGCGGCTACAGGGACTCTCACAAGAGTTTCTGGAGGATTTTTGGGCCCGGCTCTGGGCTAGTCGACAGGCCCGCAAGATCTCGACTTTCCAGTGGCTGGTCGCCCACAGGGGCTCAGCAGTTGGCACCTGGCTTGTCTACAGCGGTCTTCCGGGGGCCTGCGTCTGATGCGGCCACCCTATGGAGACACAGAGACATTGCCTATGGGACTGTCCTCAAGCGCAACAGATTTGGCTGCGGATGCTGCGTATTCTGGCCCCCCTCTCTCCAAAGGGTATGTTTACGTGGGGTGCCGCTGCTTGGTCGACTTCATCAGGGCCTGCTATGGGCTATGAGACGGAGTAGGACAGTCAGGCCATCAGATTCATTAGGGGCCAGCCTCGCCTTGTTCCTTCACCGGATTTCTCGTCCGCAAGCTGGACACAGGAGAGGGATCTACGATGGGAGCTCCTCAGCAGTCTCACCATTTGGTTCACCTGGAGGGCCCGGTGTTTCAGGGCCTTTGAGGGGAGACTGGAGCCACCAGCAGAGACTGTACGGGGGATTTGGCAGGAGTTGATCCACACCCTGCGAGGACAGTATGACCGCATCCGGGGCGACTCGGATGAGGCGATCTTGCGGCGCCAGGCCTTTCACACCACCTGGCGCAGCGGCCCCTTCTATACCCTACACGTGGGGTCCCCCCGTTGGCATTACAGGCCACCTGTTTGGCTTTTCCCTCCTCCTATTGTATGATTTAGCCCCTCAGTTCTATGTACTGATGCTTGTACTTTTCAGCACCTAGGGAGAGTCTCCCGGGCTGCCTTGCTTTGTTCACTGCTCTGTTTTTCTTGTGAGCAGGAGAGGATCTTTTGTAGCCCTACGGGCGTTTTTATATAACTAATGAAAGGATCTTTTCTCGGGGGAAAAAAAAAAAAGAGAGTCTAGGCCTTAGCCATATGCATTCATTGATCAATTAGTTATCATTGAGTCATTGAGAACTCAAGATCAGTGCTACCATTAAGTAACTCTATTCAGGATTGTACATATTTCATGTTAGTAATACATGGTAGATTAGGTCATCTCTCTCTAATATGTATTGAGCATGAAAAAGCAACAGTTTGTACATGGGTTTCAATATCTGATTAGGTGCTAATGGCAATCAATCAATACATAAACATGCTTCCACAAGCACCCATGTTACACATTTTGTCATGAAAGACTTGGGCCTTCATTGCCCAACCAGCTATTGTGTACTATTTTGACATATCTTTATGCATGAACCTGCGCCTACTCTTGGGTGCTGATGATGTGAGTGGGGATGTCATAGATGTTGTGAAATAACTTGGAACTTTCTATTGGTATAAGACTTGAACCTTTAGTTGTAGCAAAGAACAAAGAAAGAAGATTCCACGAATTGTCCAACAAGCTTTCTAAAGTTTGTTAGACCATTTCAAACTCAAGCAAGTCACTTTCCGGGAGGCGTTAGTGCCTCACATAGTGTCACGCGCACACGTTAACCAGTTGCTACATAGACATGGTTATTCCTTGCAGCAGCCGCCTTAGAGGCAAAGTCAGAGGAAGATTATGGGCAAATTGGAGCCATTTTTTGGCAGCCTAATAGGTGCCTGGAGCTGACCAGGACATGCACCAATGGTTGGGACGTATTTTGGCACTGTTGAAAGCCTTGATTCTCAACATATAATCATGAGCACTTTCATGATTCAACCGTTAACTTTGATTGATTTTGAGTCCTAATAGTAAGTATTTGAGATGTATTCTTAGACTCATACATGGTCTAAAGCAATTCTCATGCTTCCTTTGCATTAGTAACATCCTTCACCTCTTTCAAAAGGTCATTTGTCACAGTCATCTTGATCACATGGAGAGCCAACCTTGCTCTCTTCTCATGTCTTGCTTGCTCATTCTGTAGAAGAGGCCTTTGTTTAGTGCCCATAACAGTATTCCAAAGATCATGGATCACTAGCAGTGATTCCATCGTGATCTTCCAAATGGAATAGTTTGGAGTAGTGAGTCTATCGATTAGGTAATTGTGTGTGCTAATTGAGGGTGAACCTATTGTTTCTCATGCTAAATAAGGTGGTTGAGAGTGCGGACTAGATGAGAGGGTACTGACCAGACGAGCCTATTCATGGACGGCTTGACACCATCACGTCAGCGAATGATGTTTGTGCTAGGCCTCAGGACCTATGACTTCTACTCTTTTTGCATATTTATGTGGGCTACAGAATACTTCTTTACTATTGATCATGCAGGGATACGCTCTTCTTTGTGTTGGGTACCCGCTTTCAGACCTGGAAGTAGAGACTCAGGATGAAGATGAGGTAAAACCCATCACCTTCATAATACAGGCATGCTTCTATCCATGTAAATTGTGCATGTACTACTAAAGGAGCTACTATCTATTCCAGGTGTACTGGCTACAATTCGGGCAATATTTTGCTGGAGGTCCAGTGGTGAGTGCTATGTCAGGGGGAAAATTTCATGCTCGTTTCTCCAATAAGATTAAACATGTCTAGTGTACATGTCAAAATTGGTCTTTGTTTCATTTGGACTCACCATTTTGATGGTGCAATTGGAATGTCAGGAGAGAGATGACTATGCATTGGAGCTGGCCGTAGCAGATGAGTAGTTATTAAGAGAGCTGATCAACAAGTGCCATTTGGGATGATTTAAATTTGCAACATGCGTGTGGTCAGTATGTTTATAGCCTTTTTTGTGTGGAAATCTTACACTTGAGGAGAGAGTGGAGTACCAGTGGAAGCTCTTAAGTCAACTGTTGGGACCAAGTACCTGCATGAGGAGCTTACATTGAGCTGCACATTTACTATTGTAGGGGACGTATTCGGGTCTTCTCAGAGGCATATATTTTGCATGAAGGGGTTGGAAATCACTATTTTTTACAGTGCTAGAATTTGGTAGCTTATCAAGATGCAAGCTGTCAAGCAAAAACTGTGTTCTTTGATTGAAATGTTAACTCAAAGACCCAGACAAGATTGGAGAATTGGATACAAATTGTATGGGTACAAATGTGTAAGCTCTTGTGGGGGAAACGAGGTTGAACACACAGCCAGGAAGAGCCCCATGCAGTCAATCTCAACTATGTCTTATCAATCAAGAAATACAGTGTCAATTTTTGTTAGGAAATTGATACTCTTGTTGCAAAACCTAATCCGAACCCTAATCTGCACAAATACTTAAGCTGCTACTTTTTGAAAGAGTCTTGATACACAAAAATAGATGATAAGAATTAGGTATTTTGACCAAGGATGCTTACATAAATTTATAGGCCTCTCAAAGAGCTTGTTTTTTGTATCTTTCTTTGCTTTCCATCAACTTACTTGCATGACTCATAAATGCAATCTACGTTGGGAAAGGTATATATTTTGATATCTTTAATTCTTGGACCTTAGCATGTCACATTCTCTTATGCATGATGAGGATTGACCATTCAAAAATCTTTCTTAACCGCCCCCGTCCAACATGGCCTCACCTATCCTAGTGTAAGCTTATCTTTTGTAAGATGACGTTGGAATAATATATGGAGTGGCTTTACCTTGTGCTTAACGTTGAACGGAAAAGTCATAGGCTTCATGTATATACTTGCTTAAATTTAGAAATAGTGACCATGAACCATTTTGAAGTTATGGCCAACCAAGTATGAGCACTAGCCATTTGTATATAAAGCAATTTTGACATTAAGCAATACACAATCATTCCTATGAGCTCTCCCTCTTCTCCCTACTCTCTTGCTTGCTTGTGTTTTGTTGGATCCTTACATGGACAGGTTTGATTGTCGGCTTCTCTCTCTCATGATTTTCCTTTCTGTCCACCTCTTGTGAGATTGAACCATTGTATAAGAACCTTTTTTGTACCTCCATCTAGGTGGAGAAAGCTCTTCCAAATCCACGGCTATAGAGTCTCTCCAGTGCGACGATGGAGTGGGGATGCAAATGACATGCTAGTACATTTGCTTCTTGTGGTTCTAAGGAAAAGCTCCCAATGCACATGTTTCTGCAAAAGCAAGCTAAGCTCTTGAACATTTTTGAAGGAAAATTTTAGAAAATTGAGCATTTGCTCACTAATCCTATCATAGGCATGGGGTTCTACTTGCAACCTTTGTCACTATACATGTGAGCCTATTTCATACAAAATCGTGTGAGCCTATTTCATCCAAATCCATGTGAGCTAACGTGAGCCACCATACATGATTCCACTAGACATGAGCCACTGAACATTAGTCAACTAGGCGTGATGTGAGCCAAGCTCACTAAATTCACATGAAGTCACATTTTGACGTGATGTGATTTAGCCAGACATGACTTGAACCAAGCTAGACGTGACATGAGCCTACCAAAATCGCATGAACCAAGCTAGTTTCATATATAAATCTCATATAAAAGCTTTAAAAGGCGTAATTATATGCAAAGCCTTTGTAGGACACTTGTTCAAAATATATGTTGAACACATGATTACTTCTAGCCAGAAACCATGAGGTAACTGCTCACTTTTGACCATACAAAGTGCCATCTCCATGAGAGACCTATTTTTACGTTCAGCTTCACCGTTTTGATGAGGTGTATAAGGCACGGTACATTGGTGTTTTATCCCATGATTAGCCATATATGCATGAAACTCCTTAGACATATATACTTCCCCCCTTGATCAACACACAAGGTACCAATCTTACATGTAGAAACATTTTTAACCATAGCAACAAAGTGGTTAAAGCACATAAAAACCGTTGATTTCATGCAAAAACTGTACATAATACCTTTTCTTCAGTGTAGCCACTCAACTTGGAATAAGTTCTCTTTTATAAGTATTTCAATTATAGACACACTTCCTTTTTAGTAGAGGAATATTACTTCCTCATTCATGTGTTCTTAAATTCCCTTTCTACCAGAGAGTATGTTTTTCTTTTAAAAACACCTACTGTCCATGTAAGTGTCATTACACCATACAGATCTGACACGGTGTTGAACTTTATATTACCCTTATAACAATGAGGTTGGCTTTAAGATGAATATTTTGCTCTGGTTGATGCTAAACATGAGGATAAACGAATATGATTATGTCCACCAACCTTGCATATGTCCTTAATCAGAGACTTGTATGCGGTTAATGACTTTTCATTGCTCTTTTTTACTTCTCGAGTGTCATGATCACTGAGAAGCTTTACCTGGTTACCATCAAACCTTCTCCTAGTGCACACTTGTATACACTAACTAGAACCAATCTTACGGATAACCTCCTTTCTGTGAGACACAATTCCCAAATAAGATTGTTCTATTACCTTTTAATACCGTACATACTAGTTGACCGACCTTGCATACCATAAGCAATGAAGAGTAAAGTAACCATTTACTCCCTTGGGCAATTCCTTTTACTTCTTGTCCATTGACTCAATCGAGAAATTATTTTAGATGAGACAACCTCAACCTTGCTCAGTCAACTTCTTTTTATTACTCTCGTACGTTGGCATAGCACACATCACTAGGGGTCCCATTCCACCTAGTTGCTCCCAAGTACCTTAAGTAACCGGTCATTAACACTAGACCCTGCCTTTTTAAAATTTTGGACGTCCTTGAATTTGGATCTAGGTAATAACTTCTTTTTTGTTACACTTCAATAAGTGAAACAATGTCCATATAGACATTTATTTTTATTGGTAGACCTCAAGCAACTTATTTGCTTGATAACTTTTTATGCATATATAGAAACAATTATAAGATTCCTTGTACCGTGTCTACCATTATGGAATCCATAACCACTCATATTAATGCCTCTCTTTAATATGGTCAAATTTTCTTTTCACAAATGAGTACATGTCATTAGTTTCTTTTACAATCACATACTCATACCTTTACTGGCCAAAACAAACATCACTTTATTATATCACCACCATGAGAATGTATAGTCTTTCCTCCTTTCCAAGGATTTAGACTCTTATTTATAGATAGACATGCCGCTTTTACCAAGGCATTAACGATCTTTTTCACTTTTGACCTTTCTTTAAGTGATTCCTTTAAACCACTATCTTTTTAAGTGATACCCTTTTATCACTAGCAGCAATTGTATTTTCCTATTTGAGAGTTATCTCTTTTAATCAAGTAATTCTAAACTACTTGATAGCTAGGTTTATCAGCACATTTTATCACTAGCAGCAATTGTATTTTCCTATTTGAGAGTTATCTCTTTTAATCAAGTAATTCTAAACTACTTGATAGCTAGGTTTATCAGCACATTTTTCTTTTAAGTGAGCCAGCAATACTTTCTAGTGTTGAGTAAAACTCAACTCATTTATCATGGGTGCTCGACTTAGAGTATCTGTCCCACGACCTTAAATTTTCCTTTTCTATATCTGATTTGACAATCAAAGCCCATCTAACCTTCCTACCTTTTAACTTCTTTTGAGTACTTAACCATTTAAGACTTTCATACAATACTTCCAAATTGGCACTATACAAATAATGATTCCACTTTTTAAAAGCATGCACAATTTCAAATAGTTATTTTTCATAAGTTGAATAATTACTTTGAGCTTTACTCAGCTTTTATTTTCAAATAATTTAGATTTTTTGGGATAAATAATTTATTTTTCCTCTATAATTGAAATACTTTTCTAAGGTGCTCAATATGTTCTTGTTCAATTTAACTAAAGACTAATATGTCATCAATAAATACCACCACATATTTTCCTAAATATAGAAATAACAAGAGAATTAGCTAGAACAAAAGGCATAACTAAAAACCCAAAAGATGTCCTAAATGTGCTATTTTTGGCACATGTTCAATTCTAACTTTTACTTGATGATATCCAGACTTTAAATCTATCTCACTAAAATATTTAGCACCATCATATAACTCATCTATTCTAGAAATAAGAATTTTATTTTTTTATTGTGATTGAAATTAATCCGCAATAATATATGCATAAGCGCATATATATGCATCTTTTTTCTTCACCAATAATATTGGTAAAGTCTAGAGAGACTTACTTGGCCTAATAAATCCTTGTTCTAAATATTCAACCAACTTCTTTTGAACTTCTTGTGTTTCAGTCAAACTTATTCTATAAGATGACTTACTAATTGGCTTTGAATCCTTTAAAACTTATATGGGATGATCTATCCCTCTATCTAGAGGTAAACCTTTTCGTAATGTTTTTGGAAAAACATCTTTAAATTCTTCTAATAAATTATTTAAAGAAGAATTAACTACTTCACAAATACTTGAGTCAAAATTTTCACAATGGAAATTGAGACATTGCATAACAGAAACACATTTGCTCTATTCCATTATCTTAATGAAGCTCAAGGAGCTTAATATTATATATCAAAGGAGAAGATGGTACATTGTGCTCTCCTTGCAATGTAATAAATTTTCCTTTATGCTCAAATGTTATTGTATTATGCAAATAGCTTCTCAAGTATTTTTTCCAATAAAAATAATTCAAGTGTGCATTCATTTAGGCTTATCATTACTATTCCGAGTAAGTTCTTATCCTTAGGACTTAGGACAATTCCTTTTATCATGTCCCGGCTCAAGACAAGAGAAACAAAATTTTTCTTTAACCGCTCTCTCAAAATCTTGCGTTTTTAGAAACTTACTAGGATTGGACTTTTGCTTTTTAAGAGGTCTTCTTTTTTAAAGAAAAAACCCTTTCTTTTTTGAGAGTCAAAATTTTCTTCATGAGGCTTATATGATTTTTTTTAAATCATTTTCTTTACAATTACCATTACCCATGGTATCGTCAAATTTTTTTACAAATTTTATAGCCTCATCTAAGTTTTTTGGCTCTTTGGAGCAAACTTCCTTCTTGTACTCCCTTTTTAGGCCTCTAATGAAGCCTCTTAGTTTTTGAACATTGTATATTCCCTTAAGCTTTAAGACAATTTCGCTATAGCAAGCTATATATTGAGTAAGATTTAAATTCTTTTGTTCCATAGAACAATTATCCCACTTCATCTTCTTTAATTTCAGGAAGATATTCCTTTAAGAATAATTCATTGAATGAATCCCAAGAATCGGGTACTTGCCTAGCTTTTGATAAGCTCATCTCCATACTTATTAAAATCTAAATCTTGCATATCTATTTCATTTGTTTTTGTAATATCCTCTTCCATGTGGAAGAGGGCATTGGGTTTTTCCCCTTCTTCCCATTTTCATCCTTCCCACCTTGAGAAGCCATTTACTCTAACAATAAGCAAAATGGAAAGTTTCTTACAAAAGCAAAAAAAGATGCAACACAGCAACCTTACTTGGTTGGGTAATTATGAATTGTCTCTAATGATGTGAAGAACAATTCCGTTGACGACTCCTTGTTGATTGTCATGTACTCCACTTTCTTCATATAGAATCTCTAAAGTATGCCCAACTTATTAGGCAAGAAGTATGCTCAATCAATTAGAGGTATGCCTAATCTATTAAGCAATAGTAGGTATTTGTATGGGGAAGATTTGAGAAGTATAAGCATTAGCTTATGGAAATGAATAGAGAAGAGATTAAGGAGTAGAGATTAGAGTTAGCAATGAGTAGCTCAATGGAAACATGGAAAAGAAAGAACTTAGCTCTGATACTAATGTAATTCTCCTTGCATCAATAGCTTGAGAACTTGTAAGACTAGAACTTTGATTCTCCACCCAACCATATCCTAAATGGATCCTAAACACATGGTTATATAGGCCTAGGTGATGCACGACCTTCCAACTTCAGCCTCTTGACCTTTCAATAGCTAGGCATGGCCCTTTCACTATCTAATGCCTCCTCAACTCCCCGTAGAAGGGGGCGTCTACTTTTGTGGCCTTTGGGCTTCCCTTATGCACCATCTACATCCCTTTTACATTGACCTTAATGCCTATTAAGAACCATTGCTTTAGGTATTTCCAATTTGAAATCCCATGAACCTTATTTATATGCAAACCTTTTACATATAAATAATCTTTTCTAGTGTTACCTTATAGTGTTTCCTATCAATCTCATAACAAAACCTCTACATCAGCTCATAATACCAAAAAGTATAACATTTTTTACACATGGAAAACTAGGTATAATTATGGATGTAACTAATTTATTGGTTTTTCACATGCAGAAAAGAGGGTCAAATGAAGAAACAAGGTAACAAGAGCTTCCTCCAAGGCATAAGCCTCAGCTTCTTCATTAGGTCAAAAGGGAAATAAAGCAAGGTGTTGGGGATATTCATGCTATGACTATCTAAAAAGAGCCAGCAATCAATGGCATGCTGTCAATTGTCGCACACTCACTCTTCCTTAATGAGTTGGCTACCCCTTGCATGAAAATGATTGTCTTTTAAAGATATTCCTTTTTTATTTTTACCATTTTAATTTGTCTTTCATGTCATCATGCACCTGTAAGCTTTGCCTACTACTTGTTGCTCGTACATGCATCCATCATCATCGTGCACTATGAGCTTTTCCTTATACCTACTTGCACATGCATTCATCATTCATCGTTGCATCACATTTAGCTCCTACCCCTTTGTAACACATCACTACTTACCGAGTAGGGGTTAAAGTCCTCGTCTCTATGGTTTCCTTGTTTTACAACTTTTTTAACATCTGTCTTAATGGTAGGCTTAAGACCGGCAATGAATTTATTTCTTTGCTTTCTTTTTGTGACTTTTTTGATCACTTGGGCCTACAAAAAGATATCCCAACATTTGTCAATGTATGCTTGCAAAATTTTTCTTCACTTGGTGTAGATATTACCATCATTGATGAGCTTTAGCCTTGTAATGTGAAGGGAGAAAACATTTCTTCAAAAGCTTTTGAAATTTACTAGGTTGATGCTTGCCCTCAATACTCTTGAAATATCTCGAATTCATGTTGAAACTTATCAAACACTTTGTATGAAGGTAGAGCTCAAGTCTTGCTTCATACAATTTTTCTGACATGGAGACCATACAAGTTTAAGAGTCTTGAGCATAGGTAAAATGGTGGTTGCAAAAAATCCTAAGATTTACGTGAATTTCCAAAAAAAATCACTTGGGTGGACAAAATTACAAAGTGACCAAAATAAATACAAGTATTGGTGCTTGTCACATGTAAAATCTTAGACTACTCCAAAAAATTATTGGTGGGGCTCATTAAAGCCTTCTGCCTAGTCAACCACCATAAATGGGGTTAACATCTCCCCCTACCTGATGTAGGTCCGTCCTTAAACCTATGTAAGTAAATGCAAAGTGAAGGAATTAGTACTCGTGTTGGGGAAGAAAAAGCTGGGAATTTGTAGATAGATTCCACTTATGTGGTTGAAGCTCACCACTATGATCTTCAAGGTTACTTCTTTATTTGTTAGCCTCTAGGATTTCAAATGGTTTAGAAGTGGCTATTGTGCTAATGAGCTTACATATGTCAAGTTCAATGCATGGCATGGGTAAAAATAATTAAGAGTGCCTAATGCATGCACTTGAAAGGTGCAAATGCCTATATGCTTCACATAAAAGAACAACATGATGTGCAAGAAAAGCATATTATAGGGTTATCCAAGTGATGGGTCATACCTTGGGCCAATGATATCACTGCCAAGGTCCCGCCATCCATAAATGTACCTAGATGGTTATTGTTGTCGAGGCATCTACCTTAAAAGATCATTCCTTTGGTGTAGGTGTAGACTTTGACTCTTATGCCATTTTTTTAAAAAATAAATCATGCGGATGCATTTGTACAAAGTATGCTATGCAAGACTCAAGAGAAAGACTATGCCTATTGACTAGAAAGTCTCGAGCAACTTTGACTCTTATGCCAATTTCTAGACCAGCGACCCTCTACATGCTTATGTAAAAATAAGACTATGCCCCCGTCGCCCACGGGTTGGAAAGACCATTGGGCAACTCTATGCATGAAAACTCTTTATGGTATTTTTTATTGGATGTGCATGTGGTGTAAATAAAAGGCTCTTGGGTGAAGCAATGTATGCTATGGCATATTGTTCTTTTGTTAGAGATAGCTATCTCCAGTTTGGTTGTGAAACCCTTGAGAATTCTCAGGCATGTTTTTTGTATAGTATCTAAGCACAGTATATCCACCTCTTTAGGGTTTTTGCACTTCCACCCCTCATATGAGTATTCTATCATGAAGGTCACTACATGCACATCTAATAGATCTACAAGATGAGGGTTACGAAGTTGTGTCTCTTCAGACAAAGGTTGCCACCACTTTCCACCTACTTTGCTCCACATAGTCCTCCATAGGATAAGCCAGGTAAGTTTTCTTCCTTCCTCTTCTCCAGGTACAACTGCCCCTATTGTTGGATCGTATGGACTGTAGGATTAAAAGTGGATACCTGCATTAGTGATTCATATAGTAACTAAGGCATAAGCCAAAGGTTACTTCTTTAATGATTTCCAAGCATTTCTTTAAAAATATTAGCCCGAGAGAACAAGTCAAATATGTTGTTTGGTGTCGAAGGAGGCTGTACTTTGAAAAGATTATATCTGACAGGCATACCTTGATTTTCCTTAGATTAATTGGGAGGATATGAATCTAGCTCTTGCAGTGCTTCATCTATCCAGTTCTCATCATCTAGGAAGTCATAATCCTCATTTCCTCTTGGAAGTATCACATATGGAATTATCTCCATAGAGGGCATATTCATTGGTAGGGAGGATGGTGGCATTGCATGTGGTTTTTGGTCACAAATAAGTAAGTATCAACAATCTCTGATGTTCCTCTATTGAATCCTCTTGGAAGGCATCTTGGATAGTTTTGTCCAGCAAGTTCCTCGACATGTGCTGCCATTGAGGCAATTCTATGGCATCCACTTTAGGATAATTAATAAGATCTGGATAGATTTCATCACACAACATAGTCTTTATCCCATTTTGGATAAATAAATATGCTCCTCCCTTAAGGACATTAATAAGTGTTATGTAAAGGAACTATAAAGTTTGTACATTATGGGATACTGTCCAACCAAGGCTTTAGTTAGTAAGTTTTGGGCGCCCAAGTCTGAATAAGGGCCAGTTGTATATAAGGCAATTTCTCATAATGGAAACGAAAAATCCCCCTTTGTGCTATGAGAGCTCTTGTCTTGTGTATGAGAGAGAGTGTGTGTGTGTGTGTAATCTAGTGCATGTGCCTCTTCTATGCTTGTGTGTGGGAGAGTGAGAGTGTGTGTGTACTCTAGTGCATGTGCCTCTTCTATGCTTGTGTGGGAGAGTGAGAGGACGATTTCCTTGCATTGTGGTGTGAGTGACTCCGCGTGGAGGTGGAGAGATTGGAGCTTCTACAGCGAGCTTGGAGAGCCTCAAGGGACGTGAGCTCAGAGCATTGGTAAGTACCGTACGAGACAGGTGTTATTTATTGCTTGGTGAATGTGTGGAGTTCTCTTGGAAGGTACAGTAGGCCATAACATTTTTGGTGCCGATGTCGGGGAAGCCACTATTGTTTTTTCCATCTTCTTAGAGCTCCAGCCCCACTCTGCAAGATTCACTATTGCATTTGTATTCTAGAAGTGCACTGTGAAAAACTGTGGATAAGGTTTGTGTGGAAGCGAAGGAATTAGATTAGTTGTGAAAATTTGTGTGAGTTGAAGTGTGTGTGAGTACTTGGTAATGCTTGGAGGAAAGCTACACTTGGATTTTCTTTTGATTTTGTTGTTTTTGTCACCAATTTTTGCTATCGTGAGTTAGCAATTGGTGATACTCCTTTTTCTATTTTAAAAAAAATATATATATATAATCGTAAAAATAAGGAGCCATTGGTTATATTTGTGACTTTGCATTACATTCCTTTTGCTAGGCACAACCATTTTGGATTCATTGGTCAGGAAAATCACACTCAAAATCCCTCAAAAAATCATTATGTTAGCTCGACCCTTAGTGCCGAAAATCACGAGATTGCCATACTAAAGTTAGTGCATCTTATCCTGACACGACTAACACAAGGAAACAAAAAAATCTTATCTCATGAAAGTTCAAAGCTGCATCTCATGATGTGAAACACAATTTGCTATTTCATGGCATGAACCACCATCTCACAACATGAAATAGGTTGAGTTCACGGATTGAAGGATTGTCAGCTTAGGGATAAGAGAGAGTCATAAGCACACCATAGTAATCTCCCCAACCAGTTTTTAATGCAATTCTAGCCTGAAATTTCAAAGCGTGAAATACAAGCGGTTTACAACGTGAACTACATACAATTCACAACGTGAGACATGTTTCACGATGTGAAATGTCAGTCCGACAAAAAATCGAGCATAAAAGTTGGAGTAGTGAGTTGGCCTATTGAACTGTATTCTCATGCACTTGAGGTCAAGAAAACTTATTGGAGACGACCCTACCCCTAATGACAGTGCATCTAATTACCCACGATCTTTCTACCAGAAAAGTGTTGGTTCAAGTCACTCGGTGAGCACTCATCGGTGAGCACTCAATTGAATGTTGCAACTTGGAGAAATCTAACCACTAATAGCAAAGAATTCATGGAAGAAGGACTAAGGTTCTTTGGACTTGGAGAGGAAGGGAATCTCTTGTGAATTCCAGTGGAATCTTTGATATGGCCAGGGGATTCTTTGGTCTCCAACCTAGCACAGATGATGAAGCTCAATCTGGCAAGGGTCTGTTAATGTGCGAGCGTGGGACATCGTCCAAAATCGGACTTACCACACCTAAAGCCCTAACATCTGGCCGCCCCAGGAATACTAATACCTTGAGACTTAGTGGAATTACCCCTAGCGTTAGGTAAGACAAGGAGAATGCTGTCAAATGAGGTCAAATCTTCTTCCCCGCATCAAAGGAATGGCGGACGAACAGATGAAAATTGATAATTTACTCCTGTTATGTGGTAAGGAAGTAGAAACATCTAGAGATACCAAAACCAACATGGGGATGGGACTGACAGTAGGAGAGATACCAGCCCTAGAACCCATAAATGAGGAATCCAAGGCTAAGGAAGACCTTGAAATATAATAAGAAGTGGACGATCCACCTAGGGCATCTGCTTCTGCAGGAGAAGAGGATCGGTTGCTCTATACATGGGAGGAGATAAATGAAATGATCAATCTCCACATTCTTACATAGCATGAAACTCTTAATTCAACAAAGGTGGGTTGAGGCCACTAATGAGATGAGCCAAGTGATGAGGAATTTCTCAAACCCAGCTATAGACTTGGATTGGATAGAAGGACCTATGTAGGAAGAGGACAAGGTTTGGGTGGGGGGGGGATAGCTCCTTCAAAGGCCAATAGTGCATCCTCACGTAGATCTAAATACAACCACAAGGGCAGATTTGTTGAATATGTCCACGGAAATAGGCAAAGGTATGGTTAGAGAGCTGGGCACTACTCTTGAATCCAAACCATCTCAGATGAAACCACACAACATTTTGAAACTCGTGCAAAAGTTCTCAAGAGATAGGTGAGTCAACAAGTGAAACCTATGGGGGCCACTAAACGATGTGACCATGATACATGCTTTTTCTCTAACTTTAGAAGGAAAGGCCCACCAGTGGTATTGAACCTTAAAGCTTGAGGACAAAGTCAATTTCACTCGGCTTAAAAGTGTGTTCATACCAAGATTCGCTCGAACTTGTGATAGATGGAGTCATGTGGCTCAGCTCCATAACATCAAGCAAAAAGATTATGAATCTATTAGGGATTATGTTTCTCGACTCAAGCACCTAAACTCAAGATGCAAATTGAGGGAAAGGCTAACTGATGTGATCAGTTATTGCTTTGTTTCTGAAAAGAACTACGGGATCATAAGATGCATAATTATTTGGTGCTAGCCCGACTAACTACTCTGAATACTCGCTGGTAAGTTCGCTATTGAGTATGAAGATAATATGCTTGAGTTGCCACAACCAGAAGATGCCAAGGCAGCTTCGGGTAGTAGCAACATCACGAGTCTCTAGTCATCAAGACGCGACCCAAGAACAAGCAAGTTGGCAACATGATAGTTGAAGAACTCAATAATGCCATCTTAGAGAAGCTAAAAACAAGGGACGGGAGGGAAGCATCAAGGAATGCCCATCTCTACCACAGAGAGAGAGTTAATTTGGTACTTAATCTATAGAAAAAATCATACAAGCACTAAATGTGCTCACCTAAGAGTGAGACAGTTGCTCTATTGTGCTCATTGTCAAAGCCTAGGTAGCCATGATACTGCCATGTGCAGATACTTGAGGGTCGATACCATTGACACTGGCTCCACCCAATCAAAGGAAGGAGGTGATCAATTGCCGAGATCGGGACTCAGCAAAAGCACCAACGACCCCCAAGGGTGTTAGAGAATATCTGAATGCGGAAGAGGAAATAAGAAAGCTCGAAGATGCTAAGGCCCTTGTAGAGGAGTGTCAAAGCAACCATGAAGCCAAATTAAGGGCTAACAAGGCTAGGGACACATTGTATCCATAGAATGAGTTGCAAAGAGAAAGAAACTTAGAGGTGCCTACTCCAATTCCGGAAGAGTCCGAGGAAGGGACTCATAGTGATCTAATGGCAAGGATGTTTTCAGAGGCAGAACAAGAACTGCCGACTCATTCATTCCCTAGGATGGAGTATGAGACAAACACGTGGAAGGATCCTTCACTTGAAGGGAACCCAGAGATATAGGTAATCTCTCAGCAATATTGTCCACAACTACTATCAAAATGCCGCTTGGAAGGTTGCTACACGCAACACACTGGAATTGTGGGAAAATTTCAAGGATTGGGTAGAAGGAAGAATAAACACAATGACCACTACATAGGAGAGCCATACACCTTTGGCGGTTGAGAAAAACCTAGTACCTGAGGAAAGGGAAGCACCCAGATTCATCCAAATACCTATCAACCAATTGGGAAGGTATTATGAGGGTGATGACACAAATGCCACAATTCCAATCCACCATAATAGATACCAAGCACTTGATATCTTAGATGGAGGAGTGGGTATGAGCATTATCACCAAGCGATGTTGGGAAAACTAGGGAAAACCGGAGCAAATCGTTAAAATGGCAGATGGAACATCCTCAAGAGACCAATGGGGTTATTGGAAAATGTTAAGCTTAAGGTCTTTTCATTCCGTTACCATCATGCATTTGTTGTATGGACTTTCTATGCCAACCAGATTCATACGATATTATCTTGGATAGATCCTTCGTGAGGGAAGCCAAGATGGTGCATGATTAGACTTTAGATCAAGTATATATATGAAAGGATTTGTAAAATTTTTTGAAGATCAATCTCTACACGTGGAAGATACACCCCATGGAAGGGAAATTGTTTGGAGATGATTCGGTCACAATCAAACAAACCACATCGTTACAAGTCTGTCAAACCAGTCAAAGAACACTCATGGGAAGAGGAAGAGAATGAGATGTATGCGTTGCTGCCACCTCCGGACTTTAGTGAAAACTAGATGCATGTACTTGCCACCATAGATGTGTTGCCCCCAAAGGTACAAAGTATGTTGAATCAGGAACCATTCCTACTATCTTCGTATGCATGGTGAGTGTGCAACCAAAGGAAGAGGAAACAGAGGATGAAGCCTCAAGCACAGAAGTGCCTAGGCCGCATGGTCGCAACAACAACAGCACTCAATGCCTCAGGAAGTGGTAGAAACAAAAGAGGTATATCGCTTAACAGAATGCCCTGTTTGCGAAGGAAACCCACGAACGCCCATTGGCTAAGATATCTCGAGGTCAGTAAAGGTACACGATGAGTTCTCTAAGAATTGGGGTGATGAGTTGAGTAAGATTATCTTGGAAGGAAAACGAGAAGAGAAAACTACTATTCAAGAGCTTGATCCGCCTAGACTTACTAAGGCTAGAATAAGGAAATGAAATAAGGCTCTGGCTGAAATCGAGTGAGGGGAAAGGAAGGCGATGAACGAGGATGATGAGGATGACAAGCTAGACTTGCTCTTAAAGCCATACCATTTCAAAAATTACACCATTGATGAGTGGAAAGTAGTCCAACTGACGTAGCCAAAAGAGTGAAGGAGAATGGTCGTACTATGGACCAGCATAAGTTAAAAAGGTAGACATCGTTGAGCCAAGGGAGTATCCCAGACCTATCTACATTGCTAATGACTTGACTGCTGCTAAAGAGAAGAAGCTCATTGCTCTTTTACAAGATTTCAAGGATTGTTTTTCTTGGAAATACACTGAAATGAAGGGTGTACCACACCCAAGGTTCAAAACAGTATCCCAATCATGGAGGGATCGAGACCATATAGGCAGAAAACTTACCAAATGAATCCCAAATACGCAGCTATTGTAAAGGAGGAAATTGATAAACTCATAGTAGCTATGGATTTCATCTACGAGATTGAGCACACATATTGACTATCACCAATCGTGATTATGACAAAAAAATAATGGGAAGCTAAGAGTGTGTGTTGATCTCAAAAAGGTCAATGTAGCTACCAGGAAAGACCACTATCCATTACCATATACAGAGCATGTATTAGAACGGTAGCAAGTGAAGAAGCCTACAACTTCTTAGATGGTTTTTCAGGCTAAAACCAAGTTTCCATTGCACCAGATGACCAACACAAGATGGCCTTTAACACAATGTGGGGGACCTATTCTTATAAGGTTATGCCGTTTGGCCTCACTACTAACACCCCTACAACTTTCCAACGAGTGATGTGCACGGCTTCTAAGGACTACTTTTGCAAAAGTGGCTTGAGGTATTCATTGAAAATCTTTGTACACAGCTGAACACCTAGCTTGCTTAAAGAAGGTGTTTAAGAGTTATCGATTATATCGCATATCCTTAAACCCTTTAAAATGCCAATTTTGGGACAAGCACGGTGTTATATTGGGACAAGCACGGTGTTATATTGGGACACATTGTGTCTAAGAATGGTATTTCCTCCGATGAAAGCAAATTAAAGTTGATTATGAAATTACCACCACCAACGAACTAAAGGGTGTACAACATTTTATGGGACATGTTGGGTACTATCAAAGATTCATCATATTCTATGCTGAAATCACCATGCCATTATATAGACTACTCATAGTCATTGAATGGACTGAAGAATGGCAACAAGCATATGATTAGTTTGAAAAAGGCGCTGGCTAGTGCACTAATTTTGAGACCACCCTTATATTCCATGTGCACATTGATGCATCAAATTGTGCTATAGGATGCGTATTGGCTTAACCTGGGGAGTTAAAATTGGATTACCCAGTTTGCTTTGCCAGTCGGCAATTAAATGATGTAGAAATCAACTACACCATAATTGAACGTGAAGGATTTGACATGGTATATGTTGTTAAGAAATACATGCATTACTTGTTGGCCAATAAGTTTGTATTTTTCGTGGACCATCAAGCCCTATTATATCTAGTGAACAAGCCATGCACCACAGGGAGGACCACCCACCGACGGTTACTCTTACTCGTGGAATTTGGCGTTAAGGTAACGGCGGTAAGGAAAGGATCACAAATTATTTGGCAGACCATATGTCAAGGATTCCAAATAGTGAACCTGTAATTGGTGTGGATGACGATCTTCCATATGCATGTCTGTTCAAGATTGATATGGTGCCTAAGTGGAGTGAGGAAATATCTGAATACCTAGCTTATGGTTTTCCATAGGATAGGCCCTTGAACAAGGATAAGATGTGTCGATTTATTAAGCTGGCTGCACCATATCAACTAATTTTGCGGGAGAACTATATAGGCTAGGTAAAGATGTTATCCTTAGAAGATGTGTGCAAGATGATGAATTTGTTTTACAGTATTGGAAGAAGCACACTCGGGAATCACTGGACATTTTGCTGGAGAAGTCACATCTTGGAAGGTTCTTCAAGAAGGACTATGGTGGCCTATGTTGTTTGAAGACACCATAGAATTTGTGAAGAGATGCGAAGAGTGTCAATGGTTTGCTATTCCATAGCAAAAAGACTGTATTCCACTTACCCCCTATAATTGTGAGACAACCTTTTGAGAAATGGGGCATTGATTTTGTTAGACCCATTAGTCCAACAGCGTATCTGTTTATAAGCTTAATATGTGATCATGGCCACATCATATTTCACCAAGTGGGCAAAGGCAAAGGCCTCTAAAAAAGATGATGCGTGGACTATGGCCAAGTTCTTGTATGAACAAATCATTTCTAGATTTGGCTGACCATTAGAATTAGTCAGTGATTGGGGTTCACACTTCATCAATGAGGTGATTGAACATTTACTCTCACGAGATTTCTTGTGGTACATCCTAAATCATCACCTTACTATCCACAAGCAAATGGCCAAGCTAAGAGGACTAACAAAATTCTATGTGCTATCTTGACCAAGACCTTAGAGGCCAATTGAATAGATTGGGAGCACAAGTTGACTACAACTCTATAGGCCTATCATATGTCATATAAGGTAGAGATGATATATACTCCCTTTCATCTAACTTATGGCATTGATGCAGTAATGCCTATGGAATTCCTAGTTCCAAGCCTACGTATTGTTATACAAGAAAGGCTTACGAAGAATGCATTAGATGAGCAGTTGATTGACTTGGAAAAACTTGATGAAACACGGCTAATTGCATCACATGGGCTTATGGTCGAGAAACTACGAAGGAAGCATTGGTTTGACCATAACCTGAAATATAAAGAACTTGAAAAAGGGGACCTTGTCCTAGTATATGGTGTTGGAAGCACCAAAAAAAAGAAATTGAAATACCAAGGGTTAGGACCTTTTAGAGTGTCTGAGATCACCCCGCAAGAATCAGTCGTAATCGAAACTATCGATGGGGTACAAATTGAGGGTTATATCAACGAAAGTAAGCTGAAAAAGTGTTATGAACCCCTGACCCAAGAAATGCTTACCCAAGAGCATCTTTTGAAACAAAAGAAGGAGCTAGAGAAAGATAAAATCAAACAATCTCAAGTTGAAGCCAAGGCTAGGGAAGCCAAAACAAAACAGAGACTCCAGGGGAGAATGGTACATGTAAACATGGCTTCACTCACATTGCTTGAGGATGATGACCTGGATATTGAACCTGCATGCCTAAGTGTAAATGTCTCTACAAAGGGTAGTTAGACAAAGAGCATTGCATTGATTGATATACGGGATCAAGTCACAACTTGATATCCTATGAAACTTGGGTAGCGCTAGACAAACCCCATCTAGAGGCAACTAATGCCCAAGTTCATAGTGTGCATCTGTTAGTTACGCAAACCATGGGGTTTTTGAATGTTAACATCTCCATAAAAAATAATCCCTTGGTTGGGAAGGTATTTGTTATGCCTGCAGGTACAATGAAAGAGGAGATGATAGTCAGAAGATCTTGGATTTGCGCCACCAACTGTATCATACACTGGGAGCAATTGTATCATACACTAGGAGCAACGGAAAGTGAAACTCAACCATGGCAATGAACCCCTGACCATTCCATTATGGATTGCATTGCATTGATTGATATACGGGATCAAGTCACAACTTGATATCCTATGAAACTTGGGTAGCGCTAGACAAACCCCATCTAGAGGCAACTAATGCCCAAGTTCATAGTGTGCATCTGTTAGTTACGCAAAGAGCATTGCATTGCATCTGTTAGACAAAGAGCATTGCATTGATTGATATACGGGATCGAGTCACAACTTGATATCCTATGAAACTTGGGTAGCGCTAGACAAACCCCATCTAGAGGCAACTAATGCCCAAGTTCATAGTGTGCATCTGTTAGTTACGCAAACCATGGGGTTTTTGAATGTTAACATCTCCATAAAAAATAATCCCTTGGTTGGGAAGGTATTTGTTATGCCTGCAGGTACAATGAAAGAGGAGATGATAGTCAGAAGATCTTGGATTTGCGCCACCAACTGTATCATACACTGGGAGCAATTGTATCATACACTAGGAGCAACGGAAAGTGAAACTCAACCATGGCAATGAACCCCTGACCATTCCATTATGGAGTCCCTTGAATAAAGGGACTCCATAATGGCAATGAACCCTTGACCATTCCATTATGGAGTCCCTTGAATAAAGGGAATCAAGCAATTGAATGTGACATGGAGCCGCCAACAACAAGCAAATCAAGAGGATCCGGAAGGAATAGACCAGCTGCTACAACTCCAGCTTCATGAAACATAAGGCTCTGCCTCCACTAGCTCAGATGTATGGTCACAGGAACAACGAGTGTGGCGGTGCATTTGAGGCCATTCCTTGAGGACTAACTGCTGCTCCAATTCCTGTATCCTTCTATCTTTTGCATTGAGGAGCATGGAAATTGTAGCTTCTCTAGTCTCCCGAGCAATTGTGAGCTCCATGTACCTTCTCTCAGTTTCTTCTCTTGGAGTTGTGTGGTTGGTTACTTGGGCTTGAGCCTCCATTAGCTGCTTAAGACGATCTTTTGTCAGTGTTTGGCTGCTAGTTGACATGTTTGAGAACTTGCTAGTGACTCTTTAGCTTCTGTTCCATGGCCTTGGTCTTTGCACTAATATTATCATTCAACTCCCTTATCTTCTCTGCATGGGCTTTGTTGTGCTGTTCATGCTCTATTTTCATGGTCGTTACTTTTTATTGAGCGGCAGCCTTTTCTTCTTTGAGCTCGCTATTTGTCTGGTAAATCCCTCTTCTTTAGCTTGAAAGGTGGCATGAGCTTCCTTGAGTTGGTTCGTGTGTTGCGCTTCCTTTTCTTTGTTATGCTCCACTTCTTTCTGGAGCTACTCTTTAGCCTATTTGAACTGCATGCTGAGTGTCTCATTTTCTTTGTGCCTCCTGACAATTGTCTTGCTTTGTCTTACAAGGCCCTCATCTTTGCCTCTCGCTCCTCTGTGGCCTTTAAACTTTTAACAGTTGTATCTTTGTGTGTGGCCTGGCTGTTCTTTTAAGGCCTATACTACCTAGCTTATGGTGGCTTTGATATTCTTCCATAGGTTGTGTAGTAGATGTGTGGTCATGAGGTGAGACATCCTTATGTCAATAGAATATGAAAGTGGAAGTTTTCCTTTTTTTTTCCTTCTGGTATAGAGTGCTTGGTTTTGGAACTTCCACCAAGAGTGGGTGTGCTCACATGAGAAAACAGATGAGTTACGCCAACTTATCGAGCATGCCTCCGAGAGATAGGTTCCTTGCCGGTGACTCCTCAGGCCCCTCCTCAAACCTTTACTTTGTTTTTGTCTACACTAACCCTCTCACTACTACAATATGAAGGTAACCTAACAGAAGACCTTGGTTTAGGAGATTCAACTCTCATACATCAAAACACAGAGAGGGATGCATACCCTACTTTAGTAATGGGAATACTTAGGGGAGATATGGTGCTTATCCCACTAACATATACTTTTTTCAACTCCATCCCATAGTGCTCAACCTTCATAGTTTTCATAGTTGTTGTTGTCAGGTGTTGTAAGAATCGATCATCCTTGATGATAGTGTTGACAAACTTGACCTATTGATGCTAGATGGCATGCTATCCACACTGGCCAACTACGAGGTTGTTGCTAGAAGCTATGGGTAATTAGCCATGGGTGGGTGGAAGTCTATGATACTCATCAATACCTCAACCTTTCAGAATCTATCTTATATAACCCCTTGGGTATCATAAAACTATATAGAAAAATACATAAAAACCTAGAGGCTATGCTAAAAAATGTCCTTTATGATTTTGAACGGGAACATATAGAATATCCAAATGTAGCCCCAAAAGAAATCACAGATCTCCATAAGTTTATGAAGACTGTGAAACCTTCCCAACCTCCACCTAGCTCAAGAGAGGGGCAAGAAGAAACCCCACAATCTTCCTCCTATATAACTTATCCAGTATTTCCATCTCTCTAGTAAGCTACTAAATCCTTATCCTAGTATATCTCCTACTAGCAAAACCAAGGCAAAGTGTATCTTTTCACGTTACTCTTTACTCCTTGTTGAATTTCCCACTAACCCTCTCGACCCCGAGGAGTTGCCAACAACGAACGTATCTCCACACAAGTAGCTCGATGAGATGCGTATTCCCCACCCCCAAGATGACATTGCACCGTTCACTGATAAAAATGCATTGGATTCTTTGTCAGCTATAGAGTACTAGATTTTGCTAAGGTTTCAAGATGAGAACTCAAGATTAGAAATAGCTTCCAAATCCCTAGTGGGTGATAGGATTCACTTTTTTGGGCCTTGAGGTATAGATCCCATTCATATTAAACCAAGTCAAACTATCTAAGATGAATGTTAGAGGGCATTGTTGATCAAGAGACAGATCTTCACGCATACTAAGGAGGAAAGGTTCATCAACAAATGGAAATTCCTAAGAGTGCATTAAGACCTTGATCCAAGCTCTAAAGTTGAGAACTATAGAGGGAAGGCAAAGACATCATCCGGCTTTCATAATGATATATCTCCATGGAACATAGACATTATAAAGACATGGGCTATTCTTCTAGAGAGTTTTTCTATGATGAATTTCACATTAGTGTGACTAATGGGTACTGTGAAGTAAACCTCCTTATCTATAACTAACATCAACAATGCTGAAGTGAAGAAAAATTGTGTTTGCTCAGGAGTCTTGGGAGAAATAGCTTGTCTTGCTAGTTGTAAGGCATGGGGAAAGAGGGTTTCCATAAATCTACATGTTTGCAAGGACGGGAGCCATGTTCTTCCATGTTAGATAGTATCTGCATTGTCATATCTAGCTATTTTGTTTTCTCCTCTGCCTCCATCCTATACTTTTGTACTTCCTTGAGAGCTTCTTCCATTCTCTAGGATATTTGATCAAAATTTTCCTTTACTCTTTGTTTTGCTACTTTCCCATCTTAGTGGCTTCTCTATAACTATCTTTCGAAATTGTCCTTTGCTTCTTACAGTTGCTTTTCTATTTCTTTGCATTTGTTCCTTGATTGAGCATTCATGTCTTTTTCATTAGAGAGTTCAAGTGTGATGTCATCCTTGTCTTGTTGAATTTGATTGATTTGCTGAGAAAGTACCTTGGTGGTCTCCACCAGCTGTGTTGGTCTTTTTCCTTCTTTGTTACTTCTAAGCTCTTCAACCAGTCTTCACTTCTTTCTTTTAGTCTTTCTAAGTCATGATGTGTCTTATGTGCTTCCACAACCCACTTTGTAGATGTCCTCTTTTCTTCTTCCAATTGTTGCAGCAGTTCTACTATCTGCACTACTTGGTCTTGGGAGGCTTTTGCTTGGTTTTCTAATTCTTGAACCCTTTTGCTCATGTGTTCTAGTTGCTCCTTATGTTTGACAAACCTTTGTTGATGTAGGTTATAAGAAGTATGGATCAAGATTCTGGACACAACGTCGTGAAATTTTCCTCCTAATCATCAAAGTCACCCTCCTATTCCAAACCAAAGATGTTTGACAATTGAGCTCTTGCCTTTTCTATCTTAGATTTCCCTCCCATGTCCTTTTGTTTCTTTGAAGGTTGTTCTTTTGTTCTCAAAGACGGGGTTGTCCAGTGGATATTATCAAAGTTTGACTTTTAGGGATGCTTGATTCTGTAATTGTACCTTCCTTGTCTGGCTCCACATTTCCTTTTAGTCTTTATGGAATAAATAATTCTCCCAGATGTGTCTTTTTTCCCAATACCAGCTCTAACGGTTTTCATGTGGATGTACTTGCTTGTGATGACATGTCCCTTATTATCTCTTTACTAGCCATGCCTTCCACTATTCCAGAATTCTCAATATGGGCTCTGGTGTCAGATTTGGGAATCCCAATGCTTTTCTAGCTCCATACATGAAATTTGGTGTATGATGAATGGATTAGCCAACTATCAAACTATGGTCTCTACAATACGATTTTAGTTCTTTTGTAATTTGATACCGTCCAATCCTCCATTATCCCATTGGCCAAAAAATACAGTTATGTGGGTGCTATCCTGTTTGTCGATCCAATTATTTAACTTGTACTTGCTTGTGATGACATGTCCCTTATTATCTCTTTATTAGCCATGCCTTCCACTATTCCCCAAACTGAATACTCAATATGGGCTCTGGTGTCAACTTTGGGAATCCCAATGCTTTTCTGGCTCCATACATGAAATTTGGTGTATGATGAATGGATTAGCCAACTATCAAACTATGGTCTCTACAATACGATTTTAGTTCTTTTGTAATTTGATACCGCCCAATCCTCCATTATCCCATTGGCCAAAAAATACAGGTATGTGGGTGCCGTCCTGTTGTCGATCCAATTATTTAACTTGTGTTAACATATTCTGTGCTCTACTAGCACCTTCTAAGAAGACTGGATCTATGATGGAGTCAAAGACTATACCCATGTGGCTTTTGTGCTAGTCCCTGATAATCGGCCCTAGATCAATGTCTTCTAAGCTGAGTTTATTTGGTTTTTTTATAACGGGCAGCCCTAGTGCTTCCCCTACTAGCTCCTTTGTGATCTTCACCTCAATTGTTTGGCTTCCCAATTATGTCTTGCCTTTGTCAATGGTAGCATCATAGGATATTAAAAACATGACAATCACATGGGGCTTATAATTGAAATCCATGTTAGATGCCATTGCTCCCAGACCTATCCTATTCAAAATTGAAATCCATGTTAGATGCCATTGCTCCCAGACCTCTGTCATCCTATTCAAAATTTCCATCACCCTCGGTAGGATTTGGTAGCATTCCTAGGCATGATAAACAAAGAGCTAGATTTCTCTATCTTGAACTTGCTTAACTATTTTGACTTTGACTCTTTTACCATTTTCTCTAGATCCACCTAGCGATGTTCTAGAATAGTTGTGGCCCACCCATCCGCATCTAGCATACCTTCATCTGGTACTTCTGGTCTTCTTTTCTTAGGCATTGTTTTGATGATCTTGGTAGAGCTAGCCTGCATTTTGGATGATATTTTCTGTTTTCATAGATTATTGCTAGTATGTGAGTTAAGACAGGAGTGCAAACAATGCAAAATGCATGTATAGTTTTCCCTTTCGAATTTTAGTATCAGAACAGACTCAATTTGAAAAAATATCCCACTTTCGTGGTGAGTTCATGTGGCCCTTGACCTTCACATTGAAGGTGACGTTGATAATGAAGGTTAAAGGCCCTCAGGATACCCCTCCCCTTGCCTAATGTAGACACACTCTGTAGAGAGAGAGAAAGGTTGAAAAGTGAAATGACAGGAGAAATAGTTGAAGAAAGTGTTTGCATTTGGTCAAATTCAATCTCAAAAATGAGTCCCATGGCCCAGCTACCTAGTGTAGCAGCATTCAAATGAAAATATCTAGATGATGAAGTGCATAAGCACGAAGGAACCTAAAAAATTAAAATAAAAATGCAATCAAGATGTTTTATCACCTAGCTCTAAAAAATACCTTACCTATAGATGGTTACAGGACTGTGAAATTGAGCCTCCCTAGGGAGGACCTATGCTCGGGGTCTCAGAAGAGGATTTTCTCTAGTTCCCACACGTAGAAAATGTTAAGAGAAATATTCATCCCAGACGACATAGTCAAATTCAATTTCTAGGTCAAGATAGGTAAATTTGAGTATTTCATGCTAAAAATAGCCTAAAACCCACTTTTTCTCTGAAAACATAGCAAATAGCTTTAGAATCACGTGAGACCTTATAGGATTGTGAAATAGGCCAAAAAATTGACATTATTTCGGCACTATTTCATACATTTTTAAATTAAAATTATGAAAAAAAAAGTAGGGTCGACCTATTTTTTTACTATTTGGTTGAGTTTTTTGTTATAAGAAAACTTGAATTCTGGCTAAATAGGTTTATAAAAACCCAAAAAAATCAAATAATAGCCCAAAAAAGTCATTTAAAAATCCCCAAAAAGTGAAGAGGACATGTCTAAGACATATGTCAAGCTAGGATGAAATAGTTGCTCAAATGGGGTCAACCTGATGTTTACTCTGTGGTTGAGTTTTTTCTTTTTAAAAACTTGAATTTTGGCTAAACATGCTTATTAAAAACAAAAAATTAAAAATAGTCCAAAAATTCATTAAAAAAAGCTTAAAAAAAGTATTCCAAAAATCCCAAAAAGTGAAGAGGACATGTCAGATGCATGGGGGACCATGAATTAAGCATAAAGTATATTATTAACATCATTACCTATGATTAAGATACCTGTTACCCAACTGCAACCCCACTAGGCTTTCGTCATGCTTAGTGTCTGATTGCATTGAAACTTGGTGTGCCTGTAGACCTTGTTGAGGAAATTCCATGTACAAATTTTTAGCCACATCAAAATAGGTTAGGCTTGCTGAAATGTCAGGTGGAGAAACTACCTCTGTCTGCTATCTGGAAGGAAGCGATGTAGCCTATTTGATTGACTGTAGAAATTTCATTATAGATGAGAGAGGTGCAAGTGAGGTACCTTGCCTATAGTGAAGAGGATTGGAAATTTTCATATCAACTATTCAAACTTATGGAGTCTATTTGGTTCTTTTTTACAACCAAGTGGGGAAAGCAAAAAATCATTTTAAGCTTTTATGCTTTAAGAAAGCATAAACTTATTTTTTTAATAAATAGTTGATTGTTCTCTGTGAAAGGATGCAGGGGAGAAGGAAGCTTGAGCTCTTGCAAGCACAGACACTCACACAAACCCTAGAAGAGAACACACAAGATGAGAGGCTGAAAATTGTTCTTCCTCTTCTTCAACAAAAGAGTCCTACCAAAAAGATAAAGTGACTAACACACATACTAAAGTATATACAAGAGGTCCATAATGTGAACACACTAAAGTGGAGTGGATAGATGTGGACTGGTTGATATAGTCTAGTTGTAGAATCTCTAGCAAAGATATGTTGGTGCCAGCTACCAAACCTGCCAATTATGTAAATGTCAAATGGTCATGCAGGCACCTCGTGAGTGTCAGCTCATGTTGAGCTTGACATCTCAACAATCCTCCTCAAGTTCAACTCCAACTCATGAACACCAAGAATATCTCAAAATCTACATAGATTCTCAGCTCCCAAGGCCTTCATGAAGATGTCAGCGACCTTATGTGTTGACGTAGGCCAAGTCAAAGTCGCGTGCCAAGACTCTCTCCCTAATGAAGTGGTAGTGTACCTCAATGTGTTTTGTCCGCGCATGGAAAACTGGGTTCCTGGCCAACTGTATATTGCTAATATTGTCACAATATATGACAACCTTTCTCTCCACATGCAACCCCAAATCAGCAAGTAGCTTGCGTAACCAAGCTACTTCACATGCTGCCACCATAGCTCCTCTGTACTCGACAAGGCAACTGTGGGCTACTCGCAGCACTCCCCAATGAAAACATAAATCCACCAATAGATCTCCTGTCTGAGATACTACTTGCCCAATCTGTGTCTGTGTATCCATATAGCTCCAATGGTACACCTGTTGCATAAAACAATGCATAATCAACAGTGGCCCTCAAATACCAAAGTGTGCATCGCACACACTGTCAAGATGTAGTTTACATCGTGGAACCTACATAAACTATCTCTCTAAGCCAACAGTGTAACTCAAATCTAGCTTGGGCTAATCGTGACATAGATCAAACTCCCGACAATCTTCCTGTACATAGTGGGGTTCTCCAACACATAACCTACATCCACACTAAGCTTTCCATTTTGATCTAATGGCATCGAGATTGGCTTACAAACCAGCCATCCCATACTTGGAAAACATGTCCAATACATATTGTCTCTATGACAACCAGATACCATCAGGTGTGCGAATGACCTCAATTCCTAAAAAGTAGTGCAAATCTCCCAAATCCTTCATGTCAAACTTCCTTTTCAGAAGACTTTTCACATGATCAATCTCTTCCAAGTTGTCACCCCCCCCCCAACAATAAGATCATCTACATAGATGGTGATGATCACAATACCCTTATCACTCTTGTGCACATACAAAGAGTGATCTGCATCTGCCATATGAAAACCAATAGTGACAAGATACTTAGCAATCTTGTCATGCCATGCTCGTGGAGCTTGCTTTAGACCATACAAGGCCTTACAAAGTTTATATACATACTCTAGGTGACAAAACTAGATGGTTGATCCATATATGCTTCTTCTTGCAAAGTTTACATACATACAAGGCCTTACAAAGTTTACATACATACAAGGCCTTACAAAGTTTACATACATACTCTAGGTGACAAAACTAGATGGTTGATCCATATATGCTTCTTCTTGCAAGTCACCATGCAAGAACGCATTTTTTACATCCATCTAATGTAAAAACTAACCTTTAGCTGTAGCCACCACAATCACAACTCTCACAGTTGCCATCTTTGCAACCGAGGCAAACGTCTCCTCAATCCCATGTGTCTGTGCATATCCTTTAACTACCAATCTAGCCTTGTACCTGCTTATGCTACCATCACTATTATGTTTCACCTTATACACCCACTTACATCCAATAGCTTTCTTGCCTTCATGCAATGGCACCAAATCCCAAGTCTCATTTCCATACAATGCATCCATCTCCTCATCCATAGCTTTCTCCCAATACACATTTCTAATAGCCTCATCAAAACATGTGGAATCTACAACCTACACAACTTTTACCATGTAAGCATAGTGATGTGCCACATAACCATCGTAAGTCAACCTCTACACAAGGTTTTTGACTCTTTCATATCTTCATAACTTTGCATTCATGGCTTCCAAAGCTTTCTTTACACCATGTGTCCTCATTGCTAGAATCCCAAGCTCCTTATCAAGGCTCATCTCCGAGCCAGTAGACTCTCCACCAACAACAAGAGAATGCCGTGCATAAATATCAGGCATACTAAGGGGCTCAACCACTTTCTCTTTGCCTTTATGTGATGTACCAACTACATTTCCAAGACTGGTATTATGACGTAGCCTACCACTCCATGGTTTATCAACAAAACCGTTGCATGAGAACTCTCTTAGTCCACTCAATGACTGTGATTGCTGACTTGCATTCTGTGCAACCACATTTCCACTTACATAAGCCCCAACAGCATCTTTTTCAGCAGCATACCAGCTACTCATCTCATCAAATACAATATCACTGCTTACCTTCAATTTACGTGTAGTAGGATTATAACATCTATATCCCTTTTTCTCAAGGGAATACCCAATAAACACACATTTTTTTGCCTTTGGATCCAGCTAGTACGCAACTCATCTAGCACATGCACATATGCAATACATCCAAAAACTTTCAAGTGAGACAAATTCAGTTTCTTGCTAGTAAACTTCTCCTTTGGCGTTACATCATGTATGGTTGCAGTAGGAGTCTTGTTCATGATATAAACTGTTGTAGACACAGCCTCAGCCCAATAGCTATGCGGCATATTCTTCTCTACCATCAATGTGGTGCTATCTCTACAACGTGCCTATTTTTTCGCTCAGCAACTCCATTTTGGTGCAGAGTGTATCTACATGTAAACTGTCTCTGAATGCCATTCTTCCACAAGAAATCAGAGAACTTATTGGAGAAGTATTCTCCCCCTCCGTATGGCCTTAGGCACTTCACATGTTTTTCTAACTGCTTTTCAGCCATCACTCTGAAATTTTGAAAATGAGTGAAAACTTCACTCTTCTCCTTCATGAAATACACCACACTTTCCACACGTGGTCATCAGTGAATGTTACATAGTACCTATAGCCACCCATAGACATAGTCTTCACAGGACCCCATACATCTAAATGCACAACATCTAGTACATTCCTGCTCACATTTCTATCATGTGGAAATACATGCTTTGTTTGCTTTCTAAATTGACATGCTTCATATACTTTCTCCATTCCTTCAATCTTAAACTTAGGCAGCCCTATCACAATTTCTTTAGTCTACATAGACTTCATTCTTTGCACATTTACATGCCTAATTCTCTTATGCCAAAATTCTATATTTACAACAACTCCTGAACCATTAGCAAATATTGCAACACTCACTTCATGTATATTTACATTCAGTGCAAACATTATGCCCACTCTATTCCCTTTTGCAACCAACCTCCACTTATCTTTAAAGTCTTTTACATAATAGCCATCAGGGTTAAACTGCACTTGCAAACCCTGCTCAATCATTTGGCCAACAAAAACCAGATTCTTTGTAATGTTCGAAACATGAAGTACATCTGCAAGGTACTTCACCTTACCATCCTGCATAAACAATGGCACATCTCTAACATGGGCAATCGGATTAGCAATGTCATCAAAAGGCTACCTAGATAGCCCCTATTTACCAAAGCTATAACTTTTGATCCACAACTGTGTTGGGGTGTTCAAGTAGCCTTAAATTATCTGCAGAAAAAAAGCTTTCCATCTATGTAGATAGTTAACTAGGTAGTGTAACAAAAGTTATTCATAGTCAGGTAATTGTAACAATGTATTGCATAGCCAAACTGGTCACCGAAGCACTTATTTGTGGAATCACCATGCGTGGAGAATCCAGTGCTTTTATTTTGATACTTTTACTATTTTTTTACATTCATCCAAGTTGGGGGACAAATGAATAGCAAAAATAGGTACTGACCTAGATGGTAAAGCCTTAATTAGCTCATTTGATGACCTGCAAATCATCCAGTGATAGCACTGTGTCTATGATTCCTTTTCCTTTCTTTTGTACCTATATGGCTTATTTGTTGATGACACTTTATCTACCTTTGCACAAGATTCACTTTTGCGAACCCATTTTAGAATTGTCAGCTTGGCACTTAAGCTTCAACGGGCTAAGGCTATTTTTAGTTAGGCGAAAAAAATCAACAAGTGGGGTCACCAAAAATAGCAAAATTTCAGATTTGCTGTTTGAGAACAAACTTGGTGTGAGGCTAGGTTAAGCAACAAGTAACATAACCCCAAAGTCAGATATCATAAAAAATTATTGGATTGGCCTCTAAAAGAAGGTGTGGAAACCTGCCTGGTTTCTGGGTGTGATCTATATACCGTCATAGTGTAGGATTTTTAGACTTTGACATGATAGGATAAAAGTATGTGCATAGAGTCTCAACCATGCAAAACCCTATCAGATTTTGGTATGTTGTGGTCAAAAATTTTGACCAATTGTGGAAATCCTCTGTTTTCGACTGAAAATCCTTCTTTTTAGACAAAAATTTCAACTAAGACAAAGTACCTCGAAGGGTTTTTTACTCGATTCGTTTAGGAGGCAAACAATGTTCGTTTCATACAAGGCTAAATTTAGTGATTGTTTTTATGGTGTTTATCAATATGGTTACCTCAAACCCCTTTTTCGATCATTACCTATTATTTGTAGCTAGTGGCAAAATCTCATGAGATAGGTCATTAATTTTGGCCAAATACCAATTTTATCCGTTTGTGACCAAATTTGGTGTGCAACTAGTGTAACTAACAGTGTGGCCACTGCCCCACAATTGGTTCTGAGAGAAAAGTCAAAAGGATTGTGAGTTAGAGGCAAGCTTAGAAACCTAGCCTCATAGGCTGGTTTTTTAGTCCAGTCTGCACTCACAACTCGGAACTTTGTTCCAGGCTCTAGCTTGACTATAAAGTAGTCCCGAGGTTATTCCATCATCATGCACATTCTAATGGGATTTAATATCTTACGCGTTCTTTAGGTCATGTGTTTAAAGTCTCCAAAAAGAGAGGTAATCTTTTGATTTTCAGTGTAATGCTTTCAAAAAGCCACAGCTTCTGGTAGACTCAACAATAACACAGGATGGATACCAATGACCAAGGGATTCACTATATTCTAAATTAAGAACAAGTTCATGCATGCAAGTAAAGCGAGTGCTTTTGAAAAGTGCTTTACTAAAGTTTCTCAATATGAAACACCCATGTAAGTCAAGTCTCCAAGGAGAACTTATCAATCGTGCAATATTCGAAAATGTGCTTTAGTTAAGACCCATATGCTTAGACAGAGTTTGACTAGCTACTTACTTATGGCCCACTCTACTATATTATAGATTCCATGGATCTCCCAACACACAGTTGTCATTCGCTTACGCTTATGGAATTACAACTTTCAATAAGATTAGTTCAGCAAAGCAAGCAAAGATGTGAATTCATGTCCGTGCTCAAGGACTTAGTGAGGAATTGCAACAAAGACCGTATGGTATGTTGCTTCTACTAATTAAGTCCTAATTTTGAATGCATTATATGAAATGAGAGCTTATGCAAGGTAGTTTACAATGCTAAAATACTTAATCTTAATTAGTGGCTAAAAATACTTAATCTTAATTAGTGGCTAAAAATAAAAATTTTACAGCCCATATCTCATCAATCTAAAGATATAAGGTTATAGAGATCAATCTCTTGATTCCAACGGTGATCTCGAATTTCCAATCCGAGTCTAGGAACTCAAGTTATGAGCAAAACAATCCTTCTTTATAAACTAATTCAATAGTGACATTTTTTATTAAATCTTAATTGATGCTTAATTATTCTCTAATTAAACAATGCAAGGTGATACTAATAAGCTAATGCTACTCTTAATACATGGTGATTAATCTTAATTAATGCTTAATTATTCTCTTAAACAATACAGTGTGATAATAATAGGCTAATGCTACTCCTAATGTAATGCCTTAAGCTTTTTTTTAAAGATTTAATTAATAATTAATTATTCTCTATATTTTTCCACACAATACTCTATAGAAAGCCACAAAATTGAAGGTTAACACAAAAATTACTCTATAAATCTCTCAAAAAACCAAAAAATAACCACAAAATCAATTCATTAAGTATTTAAACCACACAAAAACAACAAATCTAAGCAAAAACAACAAAAACCCCAAGCAAATCCATGGGTGAACTGAACCTTATCTTCTTTATCTCCTTCCTCACCTCACTATATCTCCACAATGAGCACAGAAAGAGTAGAAAATAACAAGAAGAACACACAGAGGCTATTTCAAGGCTAAGGAAATCATTATTTCCTCGACAGTGATGCCAATGTTAAGCTCTTTTTCTACACACAGAAAGGAGTCACTAGGAAATGTACCCTCTTCAAAGCGTTAAACATTTATAGAGTATAGAATGCTTACACTTGTCATGGGGATGTTGGTGTGACCCATTTAGAGCTTCCCGAGGGAGGCTCTCCAACTGCTTTTGTTTGTAGCTAACCTTCTGAAGCAACTTCTATCGTTGTCACCCATGGTGTTTGATGTGGAACTCCTTAGACAAATCCCTCATAGAAAGGAGCTATGGTGGTATGAGATAATAACCTGCAGGACACACGCACACACTCTCTCTCTCACTCTCACAAGACAAGAAGTAGTGTAGTACACAAGAGCTCTAATCTCATATAAGGGAAGTGTCCATTCTCATTAGAGAAGTTATCTTTTATACAACTTAATAAGTGTCCGGACACCCAGACTTGGGCGGTTGGCCTTAGTCTATGTGTATCCTAGGCTAACTAGAGTACATCCCTTTTATGTTTGTTGGAATTAGAGTTAGGGTTTCAACAATAATGCACACACACAAGATAGAGAAGCTTGAGAGTACACAAACTCACTAGAATAGAATGAACAAATGTGTGCCAGATACAAAAGATAAGTACACACCCCAAAATGATTAGATAAGAGGGTGTACATACGCACGGGGGGAAAAACCTCCTATGAGGGAAAAAATGCCACGGTGGTCCTAAGTGGGTTCACACACATCACTACCATATAATGCTACAAATTCCTCCTGGAGTGATAATGTGAACATGTACAGGGTATGGCTGATCAATCTTGAAAAGGCAGTAAGCCCAAAACTTTACGAAAAGCTTTGAACTTTTCATGTGAGGAAGAGACTTCGTGAATAAATCTACCATGCTGTCATGTGTAGGCACATAGATCAAGTTGATCTCTGCTCTAGAGAGAGTCTTTCCTTGACATAGTGGTAATGCACCTCAATGTGCTTAGTGTGAGCATGAAACAATGGGTTCCTCACAACTGCTAATGCGCTCTGGCTATCAGTGAAAATGGTAGTGCTATAGATGACTATCCAACACCCAAATTAACCATAAGACATCTGAGCCACACACACTCAACTGTAGCTGTAAAAGCTGCTCTGTACTCAACTTCACCAATGGAAGTGGCCACTGTAAGCTACTTCTTATTGAGCCACGATATACATGAATCACCAAGGTGAAAGCAAAACCCACTAGTGGACACTCTCATGTCATAACATCCAGCCCAATCTGAATCACTGAAAGCATATAGCTGTGACTCACCCCCCTTTGGATAAAACAATCCAAAATACTGAGTGCTCTGCAAATAGCAAAAAACCCACTTGACAACCTGCCAATGCTTCGTACCTGGGCTATGCATAAATCTGTTCAACTGTGAGACCGCATACTATATATCTGGCCTCGTGTTGCATACATAAAGAAGGGATGCAACAGCCTCCTGATACAAACTAGCATCAAAAGAGTCTCCTATATCTTGAAGACTAAGTCGAGTACCTGTCTCCATAGGTGTAGCCATAGGTTTACAGTCTTCAAGATTAAACCACTTCAATAGCTTCTGTATATATTTAGACTACAGCATAACAATGCCATCATTGTGCTGCATAAATTGAATCCCCAAGTAATAATGCAAGGGCCCTAAATCTGACATCTCAAACGATGATTGCAAATCAGCCTTAAAGGCTGAAATCTGATCTATATTGGGTCCTATGAGCAGCATTTCATCAACGTATAGAACGATGACTAAAAATGTGTGCTTACTCCTCTTCACATAGAGGATACTCTCTGTTGGACCGTTGCAAAAACCATTTGCAACCAAGTATGCATGAATCTTCTCATACCATGCTCTAGGAGCCTGCTTAAGGCCATAAAGAGCCTTTTTCAACCTGCATACTTTAGACTCTTCCCCTTTCACATCAAAACCAAGAGGCTGAGATACATACACCTCCTCATGTAAATTACCATTCAAGAATGCAGTGTTAATGTCCAACTGATGTACATTGCATCCATGATGTGCTGCCAAAGCAATGAGACACCTAATGGTCGTCATACAAGATGTGGGTGCAAAGGTCTCATCATAATCAATGCCCTTTTGTTGGGCATACCTCTTTGCAACAAGTATGGCCTTGTAGCGATCAATGCTACCATTTGCTTTGCATTTTAACTTGTAAACCCACTTAGTACCAATGGCCTTCTTGCCATGAGGTAGATCTGTCAAATGCCAGGTGTCATTCCTACATACAAGATGTGGGTGTAAAGGTCTCATCATAATCAATGCCCTTTTGTTGGGCATACCTCTTTACAACAAGTATGGCCTTGTAGCGATCAATGCTACCATCTGCTTTGCATTTTAACTTGTAAACCCACTTAGTACTAATGGCCTTCTTGCCATGAGGTAGATCTGTCAAATACCAGGTGTCATTCCTGAGTATAGAATTATACTCATCCTACATAGCATGCATATAATGATCATCATCCTGTGCTTCTCAAAGGAAACAGGTTCCTCCTCATTACATAAAGTAGAAATGAGAACATGATCCACATGAGAATAATCTGCATGATGAGAACCTGCACGGGTTCTGCTAAGTAAAGGAGCTGCCAACTTGCTATCCCTCAATGTCTGCACAAGCCACTTTGGCATACGCCTAGATTCTTCTATGGCTGCTCTCTCCTCATCCACTACATCCTCAATAATTGCCTCATCAAAAAGCTGATTTTGCACCTACAAAGGCTAAATTTCAGCACTTGGTTAAGCATTCAATTGCTCCACATATGGCTGCCCTCCATTAAACAAAGGTAGGAGCGAATCAAACATGTCCTGTGAGCATACATTTTGCTATTTTTTGCATGAAAGCATGGATTGAACTGAGTTTTTGACAAAAACAACATCTCTACTTACTAAAATCCGCTTTGAGGCCGGATGGTAGAGTCTATATCCCTTGCTTTCTGAATTGTATCCCAAAAATATGCATATAACTACCTTATCTCATCAAGCTTACTATGTTGTTGCTCAGGCACAAGAGCATAAGCAAGACAACCAAAAACACGCAAATGAGCCACAGAAGGCTTCCTGCCATGCCAAGCTTCATAAAGAGTTTTAGACTGCAAGGCCTTGGTAGGGCATTTGTGTAACACATAGTTTGTGCACATAATTGCCTCTAACCAAAAACCATGAGGTAAATCTTGGGCTTTCAACCATACATCGTACCATCTCCATGAGAGTCCTGTTATTCCTCTCAGCCACACCATTTTGCTAAGGTGTGTATGATGGCACTGTACATTGATGCCTTATGCCTTTTTCAGCCATATATGCATGAAATTCCTTGGACATATACTCCCCCCCTCGATCTGAATGAAGGGTGCCAACTTTACATTCACATGCATTTCAGCCATGGATACGAAGTGCTTAAAGCACATAAAAATCTCTGACTTCTTCTTTAATGGATACACCCAGCTATATATGGAGTAATCATCAATAAAAGGGACGAAGCAGAGATATCCCCCAATAGATGGTGTCCTCAAAGGACCACATACATCACTATGTATAAGCTATAATTTCTTAATAGCTCTCACAGATCCATCCTTTGAAAATGATGCCCGATGCATTTTACCAAGAATACACCCCTCACATACATGTCTAGTAGGGGTCTCAAGAGTTGGCAACTCAAACACCATATCATGCCTTTGAAGGCATAACAAACTGCCATAATTCAGATGACCAAATCATGCATGCCATAATTCTGCATCACTCATAGCACTAGTCGTAGAGATTGAGTAAGCATCATGCTGCAACTTCAAATACATCCATCTTATATAGGCCATGAAACAAGGTACCTGAGGCAATGATAGAATAACCATCATTTCTATCCTGAACTGTACATCTGTCATCCATAAATTTCACCATCAAACCTGACAAGGCTAAGACTGAAACTGACAGCAAGTTCTTCTTAATGCCTCGCACATATAAAACTTTCGAAAGAGTAAATGTGCCCCCATTTGCAGCAGGAGCACAACTCTACCAACTCCTTTGACAGGATATGAGGAACCATTTGCACATGTGATGGTTCCTGCACTTGGGACAGATTCCAGAGATGAGAGAACAAACCTTTTTGTAAAGTAATGTGCTTCCTAGCACCACTGTCAAAGTATCAAGCATCCGATTTTGCCACTGACATGCATACATCATGAACAGAAGGGTCATAATTGCAATGTACAGTCCATGCCTAATCATCTTGAGCAAAACTTGCAGATTCCTTCTTCTCCGCACTTGGTGCAGATGCATCAGCTAACAGCCATGCCCGATTCTTTCTTTTTCTCCTTCTCTAGCCTTTTCTTGCACTCATGTATGTAGTGCCCTAGTTTCCTACAATAGTGACACTTACCCTTCTTTTTAGGCCTATCACCTTCTTTCTCTGCATCCTTACCTGAGGATTCTGATTTTGGCTTATAGCCACCATGCGAAGAAGCTTTACCTTTGCAATAGTGACACACCCTTCTTTCTCTGCATCCTTACCTGAGGATTCTGATTTTGGCTTATAGCCACCATGCAAAGAAGCTTTCTGATTGGCAACAAAAGCTTGGTCACCAACTCGCATATTATATCTGTTTTGTCTAGATTACTCTTCTTGCAACAAGAGTACTGAAACCAGCTCATCAAATGTAAGGGAATTTAGATTTCCCTTCATCATGAGTCTAAGGGTAGAGGCAAAACTCTAATAAGAATCCGGTAATGCATTGAGAACTGTGGGCACTAATGTACTATCAGGATATATCTCGTCCACACTAGCAAGCTGCTCCTTAAAATCTTTGATCTTGGTCAAGAAGCTATCTATTGAGTCTCCCTCATTCATGTGCTTAGACTCCAGTTGTTTGCGCAGATATGCAACCCGTGCTTCATTGCGCTTCTAGTATAATGCAACAAGTGCATCCCATGCTTGTTTTAAAGTCTTATATGACCGAATATGAGGAATAATGCTTCGCTTCACAGAATGTGCAAGCAATGCATGTGTATGTGCATCTCTTCTATCCCATCTCATTTGAGTAACAGTGGTGGGAGGTACTGGTGGTGAATGTAGAGGAGCCACATTTGTATCAGATTCTACTTCAGATGTACCTGCAACACCTGGTTGCACTGGTAGTTGTGAAACGAGACGAGTTTCACTACCACTGACCACATTCAAAAGGCCTTTAGCAACCAGTACATGCCTCATCATATAGGACAACAATCACTGGATGCAACCCTAGATGGCTAACTGACTGAATTACCTGTAAAGTGTATGAAAAATAACACAGAGTAGAGAATAGAGTGTTACTGGCAAAAGTATGATGGTCGATATTGTTGAAGACACTGTAGATGTTGCTGCACACCAAATCTTTGCCGCCCGCTACATAGCCCAAACACCAAAATCAAGCAGAACCAATCCAAAATGATGCCTCTCCAGAACGTCTGCAAAAACCTTGCGGTGCCCAAACTACGCCCGAATCGCGCCGCATACCTCGAAAAGTCAGTGTATACTTTATATACAACACACAATAGTATACACCCTCTTCTCCTAAGAGGATATCTCAATCGGAGACAGAAAAATGGGGTCGTAGAGGAGGGACACCCTCCTCAAACACAAGATGGCCTCAAATATTTTGGATTTTGGTAGATTTTTAAAGCCTTTTAGTCCCTGTGTGACTTATGAATGTGCATTCATAAGGTGAGAACATGCGTTCCCACTTGGGTATATGCGTAGTCAGGTGAGATGGAAACGTGTGTGGCTAGGTCCCTGTTTGACTTGTGAACATGTGTTCATAAGTCAGAGAATGAGTGTGGTGATGTGCGATTGCGTGGCTATATTCATAAGTCAGGGAATGTGCGTTTCCACCATGGGTATGCATATGGCTAGATGAGATGGGAACATGCGTGGTGAGACTAAACATGCATGGCCAAGTCCCTGTGTGACTTTTGAACATGCATTCACAAGTCAAGAAATGTGCATGGCTATCTTATGCTAAGTATGTATGTACGTCAGTCTAACAACTTTGCCAATTATAGTGGTAGAATTTTGGGTCACATGATGGTCCATATTTTAGTTGTTTTTAGCATTATGGCCATTTATGGAAGGAAATTTTTGACCTTTTCTTAATGAGGATATTTTCTTGATTTCCCTTATGAGCAAACGTAGAAACATGGGTTCCTACTTGTGAACGTGTGTTTATGGTGTGCATGCTATGTCGAGCACATACACAGTCAAACTAGAGAGCTAATTTCATAGTTTTGGCCAATAAATCCACATTTAACCTCTCTAATCCTTGCTTAATGATATTTTAGGTTTTTAATATTATAGGTGATTAATAGACTCTTAATCTACCTAATGACATGCTCAAGGAAACCTAATGGTATTTCTATAAGGTTTAATGTGAGATTAATGCCTAGAATGAAGCAAAACTCAAAAACTTAGTAAATGCAAGAAGAAAGAGATTGAATCAAAGGAAATGGAAAAGAATACTTACTTGCACACATGCAACTTGATTTTAAAGGGTTGCTCCATGCTCCAATACACCAAGGTAGTCAATTAAACAATAAAACAAACAACAAACATGAGTTAAGCAATACCAACTAGTAGTCTACGACGCTGAAAGAAAATATTACCAAAGTCTGTGCTTCGAGTCTAAGCTTATGAAAATAAATAAACTAATGTGCACAAGCTTGCACATATATATAAAGCTTGCTCAAAATTGTGAATACCTTCCAAATCAATTAATTATTTTCATCCACCTCAATCTTCCAAGTCCTCCTCACTTATTAAATATATAATAAATAATTTGGTAAATTCAACACATATTTCATAGGTAAACAAGCCATCACTACACACATGTTCATAAGGCGTAACTACTACAAGAATCACCCTACCATCATACAAATAAAATGTAGTAAATGCTAGAGGCCCCAAGCATACATCAATGTGCACCAAACGTCTTAATATGTATAGTGGCATCACCCACGATATTAACATAATTTGGCATAACAAAAAAATAATCAAGGCATACCTAAATTATTTAAGAGGGTGGAATAATATTTTTAAGAGAGCTTAAAATAAATTCTGATAAAAAAATAAGGAGAAGAAGAAAATGGGGAGGTTTTCATAAGGGGCTTGAAAGGAATTAGAGGGAGGATTGAAGGGTGGAGAAGATGGAGGGGTTGATTGGGTATCAATAAGGCATTAGGAAGGGATGCAAGTTGTTGTATCTCTTTGGCTTCTTTGCCACATCTCATTTTTGGTATTCTTCATCATTAGATGCCAAGTTATCAAAAAGGCATCCACACTTTCGATCTCTTAGTCTAACATTTAATTAGATAGGCCACATATGTATGGCTTTCATGTAAAGGTTCTCTTATATTCTGTGTCGGATATGCTAGAAAAAGATAAGAATGGGATGATATTGGCTATGAGAATAATCAAGTAAATGGAAGAATGTATCCTAATTATTCCAACACGATAATGTATACATGGAAGCTCATGGGGGTGGGTTAATAAAGCCGTCTTCAACTTCTAAAATATAAAATTTCACCAATTAATGAAATTTGGCACAATAGGACAATAAGGAAAGAATAGAGGTTGGTTGGGTGAAGAAGGTTAAGATTGAAGCTATGGAAAAGAAGCATGCAAAGAGTGGGGTGGGTGGCATGGTCAACATGGAAGAGGAGGAAAAATAATTGGTCAGAGTCAAGAGTGTTTATTAAGAAAGAGATCAAAATAAAGGAGATAGAGAATGAGATTTTTATATAAGATGGTTAGTATTTAAGTGGGGCTAAGGGACGTCAAAAGAAGTCAGTCTGGAAAAGAAGTGAGTCCAAATCTTTGCAGCAACAACAACCATGACGATGCCATGCTTATATTGGTCTTAGTCCTCAAGACTAGATAGCTAAACTTCTATAGACTATGTTGCCTTTGGTTTGCCTGTAGATCCCTGTAGACCTCTTAAAGTATGGCTTGAATCTTCTCAATGTGATGGCTTGGTAGGCCACCTGTTTGTTTGCCCCAATTTGATAGCCTTCTTTATAGAGATTGATTTCTTCTCCAAGGATATTTGTGGCATTATTTGTCCACACATATAGTGAGCTTGTTGGCATTCTAATTTGCAATTGCATTGGGATGCAATATTGGCCTCTTTGACCAAGTCCTTGGCTACCTTCAGGTTCTCTATTACATCTACCTACCTTTGTGCATCTGCCTGTGTTTATCCTCAAGTGCTTAGACCTTGGCCTCAAGCTCTTTGTTGATTCCTAGCTTAAAAGTGACTTTCTCTTTCTCCACTTTAGCTTTTAGGAATTGCTCATTAAGCCTTTATCTTTGGATCAACTCAAGTTTGAGTTGCTTTCTTTGGATGCATGCATATCACCATATACTCTTCAACCTCTTTGTCACATGAGTCACAAGAGCTTTGGTCATTTCGAGCCTTGATGGCAAGTAAATTTGAGTGGGTAGCCTCATATTTGTCATCTCGTAGACATCTCATGAGCCAAATTATCCTTGGAAATACCATGAAAGGGCTTTTTATAGTGTCTAGAGTAATTGCCTAGTGGACACACTTTTGTTGTGTTAGCCTTTAATGTAGAGGTTATGATGACTGCACTTTTATGATGTACCTCACTCTTCCATAGTAAATGTATCACGTGCAACTATCTATTGTTGGGGAGTGTGGGTCTTGGGAGGATTCAATGGTGCTTGGGAAGCACTCAAAGGCCATCTCTTGTGCAAGGGGTGGCACCTGCTGAGGCACTTAAGTAACTTCCATTCAAGAGGTGGGTTGGGGAGCAACTTAGTTGAGAGAAGTTGATAGTTCATCGGATTGATGGGGATGAAGAGGAATTGGCTTTGGGGGAGGCCATAATAGCAATTATAACGCAATGCATAAATTTTTAAAATGTATCAAAGTCCCTAGGGCTAGATCAAGCAAGTGATTAGATATGATCTTGGCACGAATTAGTATTGATTAGAATCAACAATCTCTTCTCTCTCTGTAGTGAATAATTAGCATTGATTAGGTATTGGTCTTGGCATAAATTAGTACTGATTAGAATCAACAATCTCTAATCCTTCTATACTAAAATTTTGGAGCGACAGTAGCTTGTGTAATCCCTGCACACGCCCCCCTTTGCGTAAAGTACCCAACAAGCATCTCATGAGCTAGCCGTATGTAGCACACCTACATGTAGCTTGGACACAAAGACAAGAAGTGAGGGGCGAATAGTCTCCTATAAGAAACTAAGGTTTGTGGTCACTCGCGGCCAACACAGCTGAGAATGGAGATAAGGTTTTCATCCTTGAAAATGCCAACCCTAGGGATTATGAAGTTTTGCAAAAAGGACTTCCATAGCCTCTGGTCACATGCTTGACTATCGCAATGATGCCTTGCTATCACCAAAACAAGTGGAGGGCAAGCATAAGCAACTATGTTATTTATAGGTTGAGCCATCTTTCCAAATCTACCTTCAAATAGAGCAAACTACCAAAAACAAGCTTTACCTAGAGCCTATGCTCTAATACCATATAAGAATACACAATAGCAGAAGCTAGATCAACACAGTACAAAGCATTGAGTTATAGAAATAAGTGGAGAGTAAACAATATTACTACTTGCAAAAAAGTTGATTACAAACTGATGGTGTTTGCCCATCCATGTGCTTCAAATAAGGAGCTTTGATGGCGATCTCAATAGACTCTAGATGGAAGATGTCTTGCTTATAAGAGTGCTTGAACACAATGATAAAGTAAGGCTGCCAAACTAGTTTATATATAATATCCAGGGTTGGCACATGGATATAGATCGGTCACATCGGCTAACCCACAACTTAGTTTAAAACGACTAATCAACCACATCATTTGATTGGGACCATATTAGACTATAATTGAGACCATTTGGACCATCAAATGGGCCCTACAACCCAAGAACAGTGTGTCCTCGGCTTGCTATCCAACACTTGGAAGAGTGCCAAGTCTACATAAGCCGTCTCGCAGGTATCTCGCCACCATCTAACCACTTTGAACCCTTACCAGTCTCATGCTACCCAAATACAATAGTGAACACATATTACATGATCCTAGGTGAGCATGTGCCACCCAAGACTTGTGAACACGTGCCACTTCATTTTTACAAGCCACTTATGGGAAGCCACTCATGGTAAACTAACATATGCATACAAGTTCCTCAACATAGGCATGGCACTCTTGGGTGCCCCCACCGCATTCTAAGCACCATAACACAGCTTCACATGGCTCGTCAAAAGGTCCTCTTTATCTACATGTTGATGACAAACCCCAAGCCAATGGTGCTCTGTTCCCTAGTTTTAAGATCAACATGGTTCCCTTGACTGCAAAAAGGCAAAGCATGCCTCATCTTGGGCATACACATTACATAAGACTTTACTTGGATTCCACATAATTATTCCAACTAAAGTTGCATGGGACAAATTACACTCTCTAGAAGTTTAAGATTAGGTCTATTCTTGATTCATATGAGTTGTGGGAAACTACAATAGGGGTTGATGAAACCTATAAATAACATAGCTGCTCATGCTCGCCCTCCACTTGTTGGTGATAGAAAGTTGCATGGGACAAATTACACTCTCTAGAAGTTTAAGATTAGGTCTATTCTTGATTCATATGAGTTGTGGGAAACTACAATAGTCATCCTACTTTGGATTCGGTAGATTTGCTATAGACCATCCCACCAGATCCTACTCTCGCTTTGGCATAGAGGCAAAGAAATGTAGATATGTCATATGCCATCATCACCATCTCATTGATTTGGTGATGACTCTGATTTAGCATACTACCACAGCTTCTAAAGCATGGCAAGTTCTAAAGAGCCGGTATAAGACAAGGAATCAAAAAGGATTCAAAACCTTAAGAATTAGCTTGCAACAGAAAGGCATTTTGATTGTGAATTAGCAGAGTAGTTCGTATCGCGAATAAAGAATCTACAAGATCTTATGCTGCTGATGGAGCGGATCACTAAGAAGAGTGAAGAATTAGTGCATTAGAGTGTTCCCCCCCGAAGTATGATAGTTTGGTGACCTCACTGAACACGCAGGTACATAATCTATGTCTTATTTTTGAGGAGTTCAATGCAATGCTGGTGAAGGAGGAGATGTGTTTCAAAGCACATGCATAACCTGCCTCTTACTTTTGAGGAGGTTGGTGCAATGTTGGCGGAGGAGGAGATGTGTTTTAAAGCCAGAGATGGTATGCGACATTCTTCGTAAATGTAAAGAAAGGCGAGGGGAAGGGCTCCAGTAACCCCAATGCTTGTAAAAAGAAGAAGAAATCTAAGACAAAATGTTTCTACTGTGACAAGCCTAGTCACGTAATCAAAGCATATAGACTGAATGAAGCAGATGAGAAGAATGGCACTTTGAAGCCTTAGAAGAAGGAGTTCAAGAACAGTGTTAAAGTAGAATTGGAGCTATTCATCAATAGAAGAAATGTGTGTAAAAGAAAAACTTTCCTTAGCATCTACCAATTGTTCATGGATCATCGACAGTGGAGCATCTTGACATATGACCAGTCAAAAGGGCTGCGATACCTCCCTCAAGAATCTAGGGGAGACCATCTTGGTTGAGAATGATGCCAAATGCCCAACCATGGGTTTAGGTATCATTTCTTTTGTTTCTAGCAATGATACTAAAAAATTGTTTGATGTCCTTTAAGTGCCAGTATCAAGAGGAATCTAATGTTTATTGCAGCCCATAAACTGACCATGACGTAAAGGTTCTCTTTGATAAGACTGGTGCATTCATCACAAATGCTAGCGCGGCAATGCCATTGGGATAGGAATATGGTGTAACAACTTGTATGAGCTATCAGCTTTTATAGCCCGAGCCCCGATGTCGAGACAAACATGCTATGGCATGAGAGATTTGGGCATCTAAGCTTTGTAGTCTTGAAAGAGATGCAAAGGTATGGGACTGTGGCACACCTACAAGCATTTTCAGAGATGTCAAATGTGTGTGAAGCTTGTATAATAGGCAAGTAACATCAGTGTGCATTTCCATAGGAAAGTAAGAATTATGCAAAGGCTCCTCTAGAGCTTGTACATACGAATCTTTGTGGTAAAATGCCAATTATTGAATTGCTTCCTTTTGCTTCAACTGCACCATCCTTAGCACCCATTTTCCTTAGAGTTTATGATTCTTTAATTTGACTCCTTGTTTTGATTGTTGATATCGGCTTGTTTGAGTTGGCTTACATCAACATTTGGCTTCACATATTGATTTAAGGGTGATCCTTGACAACAAACCTTCTTCTAGGGAATCCAACACTAAAAACAATTTGACCCACCTTGACGTTTTTGTACATCCAAAATGTGCTTCCATCTTTGTGCAACCTTTTTCCCTCGTTGGCCATTCCTCTTGGGCTTTCTCCTATTGGAACCATACCCAACTTTTTTTTGTGCAATTGCTTCCATCTTTGTGTAACCTTTTTTCCTCTTGGGCTTTCCCCTATTGGCACCATACCCAAACTTTTTTTGTGTGATTGACTTAAATACCCTTGTTGATCATCATCAAGCATTTAAGAAGACTCTCTCTCTCTCTCTCTCTCTCTCTCTCTCCAAACACCGAATCTTCAACAAATACTATGGCCCTGTAATGAATGCATATGCTTGTACGGATACTGTAGGCCATTTCTTGGCCGTTAGAATCAATCTAGCCCATGGGCGCGTAGTCCGTGGAGTAGAACGGTTGGGTCCCATTATGGGGGGCCCGGGTTCGATGCGAGTGAGCTATGGAGTAATCCACCTTCCCACTAAGAATCAATCTCTCTCTCTCTCTCTCTCTCTAGTGGCCACATTATAGTGATGGAGGTCTCTTTCTCTCTCTATGGAAACCGTAGGCGGTGGAAGGTCGCCCATTCAAATGCGAACGGCAGACGCCCGTATGTGTAGAAAGGCGAGTTAGGGTTTGCAATCGCTGCGTTAAAGTTTTCGACCGGAAATTCGAGTTTTCGGACGCCGCAGCTGCCATGGTGGAGAAGGGCAAGAGCCGCAAGGACGAGGTTGTCTCTCGCGAGTACACCATCAACCTGCACAAGCGCCTCCATGGCTGGTACACCCTGCCCCTCCCGTCTTTCTGTTTTACTTCTTTCTGTGTGCCTTGGTGGTGTTGTCACGTACCGTATTGATCAGTCGTTGTTAGGGTTTCTGCGGCCATGGAGATTTAGGGGTTTTGGACTTCAGATTATTGCCCATTCTAGGAGTTTCGGTGAACTTTGATTTTAACTCTGTTTGGATTTCCAGCCATTCCACTCTCATCCCGATATAATGTTGGTAGTGTTTTATTCACTGTTAATGTATTTTCTGGTTTTGCAATTGCTTCCGTCCATAGCCTGCTAGGTTTCTCTCTACAGTTGATGGTGAATTTTGGGGTCCATGTGGCGTTGCCTCTATGTTGATCATGGTGATGGAACTTACTTCAGCTCACTGGCATACGGGAACTTTCAAGAAGAAAGCTCCCAAAGCTGTGAAGGAAATCAAGAAGTTTGCTCAGAAGACAATGGGAACTACGGATTTGCGGATCGATGTGAAGCTGAACAAGCACCTGTGGAGTCGAGGGATTAGGAATGTTCCCAAGCGGGTCAGGCTTCGGATTGCTCGGAAGTGCAATGTGGAGGAGGATGCCAAGGAGGATCTGTATTCTTATGTTACCGTTGCTGATGTGCCTGCCACTGGGTTCAGGAGTCTGGGCACGAAGGTTGTAGAGGAGGATTAAACAGTATGGTTGTCCAAAATATGCAGCCTTTTACTGTAATGGGCTGCTTTTTTCCTGGACATTTTTTTTCGGGCACTGGTGTTTTGTTAAAAGTGGGTTTACAAATTGAGTTCTTTTTATGTGAGACTAGTAATCAAACTAAAACCAAATTTTGAAGAGGCGCGGTTGGTGGCTTGTGGCCTTGACCTCTTTCAGATCATGGCACCTTTTTATGTGCAGCACTTTCAAGAAGAAGGCTCCCAAAGCTGTGAAGGAAATCAAGAAGTTTGCTCAGAAGACAATGGGAACTACGGATGTGCGGATCGATGTGAAGCTGAACAAGCACCTGTGGAGTCGAGGGATTAGGAATGTTCCCAAGCGGGTCAGGGTTCGGATTGCTCGGAAGCGCAATGTGGAGGAGGATGCCAAGGAAGATCTGTATTCTTATGTTACCGTTGCTGATGTGCCTGCCACTGGGTTCAGGAGTCTGGGCACGAAGGTTGTAGAGGAGGATTAAACAGTATGGTTGTCTAAAATATGCAGCCTTTTACAGTAACAGGCTGCTTTTTTCCTGGACATTTTTATTCGGGCACTGGTGTTTTGTTAAAAGTGGGTTTACAAATCGAGTTCTTTTTATGTGAGACTAGTAATCAAACTAAAACCAAATTTTGAAGAGGCGCTGTTGGTGGCTTGTTATTTCCTAGTACATGGCCTTGACCTCTTTCAGATCATGGCATCTTTTCCTTTTTCCTCATGGAAGGTTCACTCACAAGTTTGTTAGTTCGTGGGTGATGAAAGGCCTTACTTAAAACATGGGATTACTAGGGCTTTTTGCCCACCATTCACCCCTTGCATCCAACCTTATATTAATGTGCTCCGAAAATTCCAGTCTCTATATGTCCTGTCATTCTATTGCATGGAGGCTTGCTTGTTGGAAATTGATGCTCTTCCCCAGATCTTCATGATTGAGTTAATTTAACAGAGTTTTGGAGGGGCTTCAGTGGCTTTTCTATTCCAATGGGCCCCATGTATAGTAGACCAAACTATGGCCTGACATTTGTAATGGCGAGGGAAGTAGACATCTTGGCATGGTGTGTAACTGGTGCAGATTTAGTCTCACGTGCAGGGGTGCCCTTAACAAAACTATGTAGGTAGGTTGTAATCAAGCTAGGTGCCTCTCAATTGAGCATTCCATGTGCCCTCAAGTCTTGAAGGCACGAGGGCTTTCATGGTTTGAGATGAGCCCTCAGAATGTGGAGGACTGCAATTGATTCTGAAAGTTCTCTATTTCTTTGTAAGGAAAGGTTATTGAATGGTTGTCTTCATACCTGTGTAGAGCAATGTTTGTACTAGGTGTGTCTTCTGGATTGCATCTCATGTAAAGGTGGCCTTTGGCTAAGTGAAGCAACTAAATCTAATCAAGTGTATAAGGCAGAATGATGTTTGTAGCTTGAGAGTGCATTTTCATTTAAGAGGGCCCTTGGGAAAGCAAGAGTAAGGCCTAGGTGTCCTGGGGTCGAATTAAAAGGCTTGTGCAAGAGAGAGGTTGACTTGCAGAATCTGTCCATTATATAACAAATGGATTTTATTGGATAGTTAAATCCTCAAAGTGATTGGAAAGTTTCAGTCCCATAATGGTAGCTTTAATACCCTTGTTTTCACAGGGTATAAACTATGCTCGTTGGGAAAGTAAAGCAACTTTCACAGGGTTGGTTCCTAGATTGATGCTTCTAGGTGGTGGTCCCTTTAGGGTTGCTTCTCTTATTCTTGAACTTAGTTAATGTAATCCTGTCTTGAGGGTTTCTTTGTAGTTTTTGATGACCATCGTATAAATGCCATCTTTCGAGTGTTCTTGGTAATCTTGCGTGTTGTCGTATTCAAGTGCTATCTATGTTAATACGAGCATTATGATCTACAGTGGTTTCTTTCCTGCTCCCAAATACAATGTAGCACTTTACATCGATGATGCTTTGGCTTTCTCTCCTTGTTGAGTGGAATACTTAGGGTATTTTGACCTGGAATCCAAAGAACTTTACTGATCAATAGCGACCGAAACATGCCAAAATCTTGGCATCATGCGAGTTGACAACCTTTGACAACATCCTCAGAAGCCAAGATCTCATGATTGTTTGAAATAGGAGTTGAAAAATAGGGTTTGCACCCTTAGTCTTTGGTATGAACAATGTTAGGATTCAGCTTTGGTACATGCATTAGAGTAGGCACTAGAGTAGCGGGAACAGTTAGAACCTCAAGCTTTATGCCATAGCTCTTTAGCATGGGCACCTCAAGTGGTTTTGCCTTGGAGGGACAAACCTAGAACATCAGGAGCACCGGGCTTCGGCTTCTCTCCAACAATAGTATATCATCCAGGAGCAGAAGAGGCTCTCAGGAACAAGACACACCCTAAGGGGAGGTAATTACCCTCACTTGACCCAGCCATTACCCCCCATAAAATCACAACGTTCTAGCAAGACAAACACTTTACCTAGTGTACAACGTTGCACCCCAACCTAAGATATTTGTATCCATGCTATTCTCCTCAACCACAACCAACCCCAGCACCACTAGTGGGAGGTTCAACGGAAGAAACTCTCAGGTTAGCAATGGGAATAGGGAGGGGGTAGTAATGAGGATCACCCTAGGTAGCATAAGCACAAGGAGCTACACTAGGACAACTTGATAAGATTAAACTCACGCAATAGTTAAGTTGATGTGCTGAAATTCTATGGAATGGGAGATCCCATTGCACATCTGGAGGTGTTTGATCAACCTGATAAGGTTAAACTCATACAAATAGCTAAGTTGATGTGCTAAAATTCTATGGAATGGGAAATCCCATTGCATACTTGGAAGTGTTTGATCAATCGGCTAGATGACCATATAAAGTTCAGTGTCTTTGGCCTCACTATGGAAAGGAAAGTTTGACAATGGCTCTAATCAATAAACCCAAGGATAAGGTAGATTTTGAAGGCAACCTTCACAATTGAGTATTCTTGAAAAGGAACATGGAAACTATGGAAAGGAAAGTTTGGCAATGGCTCTAATCAATAAACCCAAGGATAAGGTAGATTTTGAAGGCAACCTTCACAATCGAGTATTCTTGATAAGGAACATGGAACACGATGGAGCTCCATGGAGCAACTTTACCATGTAAGACAACACATAAAACGATTAGAGGAGTAATTTATCCGTAAGAGCATCTAAAGAGTGCAATATCTACACTCTTGATGTGCAGACAAACATAAATTCTTGGATAAAATGCTAACCGAAAGATTCCTAGAGGGAATCTGAGACCCTACATTGCACAATGCCCGGTGCTCTAAAAAACATGTCATTTGAGCCATGATGTCAAAGCGTGAGATTTGACTTTGATGATAACTTCATGGGGATGTCCTTGTGAGCTACCCCGATGAACCCCATCAACGGCATCCTTTGGCATTGCCAACACCACTAGCAAGGTCTTTACTTTTGCTAATGCACCTCACGTAGGGTAAGTTGCGCCCCAAAGAGGAATCTTGAGAGTCCCTGATATGCCCTTACCACTTTGTTGCCTTAGCAACCACCTATTCCTCGTGTGACCCCAATGAATAAACTAAAAGTGATTAAAATACCTAAAGGGGATGAGGATGGAGAATAGTTAGAAATATTGTGCATTGAACCCTTAGGTTTATAGCCTACTTGCTCAAATCCTGAGTCATTACGTCGGATGGTGATGATGTGTACCATGTATCTAGAAATGTATCTAGAAAGGTGTAATATAGACTAGTAGGGGTATAGATATCAATGCTCTAAGTGCGAGATTGTCATTATATTATTATCACCACACCAAAAAAAACCTCACTACGTTGCAAAGTATCTAATAAGAAAGGCCATGGTTGTCACATTGCCAAGCTAACCACCATTGTCACCACCCACATCCGATCGCGGTATAATTGGCACAGGTGGTGGCATAGACCACATGTACAAGAAGGATTGCCAAGCTAGCCACCATTGACATGGCTTTGCACAAAGTTGTGGCATACACCACATGTAGGACTGCCCCTTACGAGCATCCTCGTCAGCCCAACGCAAGAACCTAAACAATTAGCAAGTATTAACTTGTTTGATTGTGATGTGCAAATAGTCCCTACAAGGATGCAAAGCAGAAGAAGAGTAGCATGCAACGGAAGAGGCATCCACCTCTCAATCACATAGGGTTCAGAAGGTTGATGTAGTTACAAGGATGCAAAGCACGAGAAGAGCAATTTCACATGATTGGGAGAAGCATTCACCTCTCAATTTCAAAGGGTTCGGAGATAAAGAAACAAGCAAAGAGTCACCCAAATACTTAAAGACATAGGTCAAAGAAGATAGGAAAAGGGGAAGACCGTGTGATAATTCAAGATGGTTCACGTGAGGAAAAGGGGACGACCGTGTGATAATTCAAGATGGTTTATGCGCGAGGACGTTACCTTGAATGTTTCTTCATCCTCTTCGGATGAGAAAATGATCCCACAACCCACTGAGTTAGAGGAACTTGCCATTGACCCAAACAACTACCTAAGAAGCTGGCAGAATACTCTAACCCCATGGAAGACCCATCCGATGAGCAGAGTCCTTATGCCCCACTATTGCCTGAGCCATGGAAGTGAACATGTGCATTCTTACATGCCATAAGACATTGGACAAAGAATGTAAAACCTTGAAGTTTACTCCACTTCTTCCAAAAACCAAGGACTTAGAGAATTGGATACATATATCCTTGCAAAACTATGGGCATTCTTCCTACAAGGACATACACACATTAGGCCACTTTGGATGGCAAGGAGATCACTTATGTTTACTAAGTGCTACAATGCACACCCAATTTGAGGGGAATCTTTATGATGATCAAGAGGTGGTGGCATAGGGGCAGAGACATACTAGAAATTATGAATTGTATCTCTTCAAGGGAGGAAATGAAGAAAATTGGCTTCAATATGTTGTTAAGATTAACTTCTGTGTAGACTTCTGAATCATTAGTGGTAGAGAACTAAACGCATTACCCAAGTCCCAATCAAAACTAGTGGCCACTAAAAGGGATGAGCCTACAAGCTCCGTAAAAAAATGAAAAGGTCTCTAGCTCCATGAACAAGGCATTCGCAAAGGCCAAAAAAGAAGCCAAGCATGTTTTGGAACAGATGACCTTAGCAAAAGACCTTAGGCCAATCCATCAGCATTTCAAGATGTAAGTCAAGGAAGTATAATGTGGTTGACTGCTTTGTACATGTTGAGAAAGCTAAAAGAGCCCCTAGAACATGTTATGATGGACCTATCACACAATTGATGTCAAGGAAGTTAACCTAGCAGGATGACCTCGTGAAGATTCGAAACATGTGTAGGATTTGGCTCCCGCAGAGGAGAAAGATCTCATCGATATTACATAGTTCCAAGATTGCTTTGCTGGGAAGTATACCAACATGAAGGGGTGTACCTCCAAAAGTAGCCAAAGCACACAATTCTAATTGAGAGGAAGGAGCAAAGACTTTAAGACGTAGGGCTTACTCAATGAATTCCAAGTACTCTGGGATGGTCAAGGAGGAGATCACCATGCTTGTTCATTTACGAGATTGAACATACAGAATGTCGTATCCTCCATGAGATTAAACATACATAATAGGTATCCCCCATGATGGTGATAGTGCCCAAGAAAAACAAGAAAATCATATTTTTCATTAACCTTAAAAAGCTTAATGTAACCACTATAAAAGATCACTATAAAAGTTTAATGTAACCACTATAAAAGTTAACGTAACCTCTATAAAAGATCATTACCCCTTGTTGTCTTCTTTCACAAAACATGTTCTAGAGTGCGTCACAAGCAAGGAGGCCTACATCTTCCTAGATGGATTCTCAAGCTATAACCAAGTGGAAATAGATTTGAAGGATCAACATAAGATAACATTTGCAATAGAGTGGGACACCTACGCATATAGAGTTATGACATTTGGCTTAAATAATGTCCTAGTGACTTTTTAGACTTATATGCACAACATACAAGGAGTATCTCTAGAAATTCCTTGATGTCTTCATTGATGATCTTTGTGTCAATTCTAAATGAAAGGTGCGCCTTTGGTTCTTACAAAGGTTGGGAGGGTGAGAGTGTATGAGATTCTCAAGAAAGCTTTGGCTAGTGCACCAATATATAAGATCTCCCAACTAGGATATCATCTTCATGTGCACATTGATGCCCCAACCTTTGCAATTGGTTATGTGCTGGCACAACCTAGAGAGCATAACATCGATTTTCTTGTTAGCTTCACCAATCCTCCAATTGAATGATGCTAAACAAAACTACACCACAACGCAATATCGTCATTATCTTTTGGCAACCAAGTTTGTGCGATTAAGAAATATAGCCTTTATCTTTTGGAGACCAAGTTTATATTTTTTCTCAATCATCAAGTTTTTTTTGCCTTGTGCTATGGAAAGGATCACCCATTGGCTTTTGATCCTAATGGAGTTTGACTTCACAAGGAAGGGCTCACAACTTGTGCATGCCGATCATTTTCTCCACATCCGTAATGGAGAAGCACCAATTGGAGTATATAACAATCTATTAGATGCTTCATTGTTCAAACTTTGCATTGTTCTTGAATGTGAATGGGTAGAACATATAGTTCACTATTTGCCCAACAATATGTCCCAAGAAAGACCTCTTAAAACAACGAGACCGAGTTGGGCACCTTATCAAGAAGGGATTCCCTAGTCGGGCAATTGTACAAGCTAGGCCATGATGGGAATGATGAGGTGATACCCGCAAGAATTTGATTATATCAAAATCTTGGAACAAGCTCACTTTGGTGTGGCTTGAAGGAATTTCTTTGTGGACACCACTGCAAAGAAAGTCCTATTAGTAGGCTTGTGGTGGCTTGCATTATTGGTGATGTAGTCGAGTTTGTACAAGGCTGTACAAATGCCAACAGCTCATTGGGAAGAACCAAAACAAGGATATCTGCAATCCTTATGTGTGATCCTCACCAAGATAGTTGAAGCCTTGTGCAAGGAGTGGGAACAGAAGTTTCCAAGAACATTATGGGCTTATAAGACTACCTACAAGGTAGCCATTAACACCACACCTTTCAACTTGACATATGGAACCAATGTAGTCATACCAATAGAATTCTTAGAGCCCAACCTAAGAATTATAAGACTACCTACAAGGTAGCCATTAACACCACACCTTTCAACTTGACATATGGAACCAATGTAGTCATACCAATAGAATTCTTAGAGCCCAACCTAAGAATTATCATCAAGGAACGGTTGATAGGTAACATTCTATCCAATCGTCCCTTTGATCTTGAACAATTAGAAGAAGTGAGACTATCTACAGTTTTTTATGGGATGATCATTGAGAAACTACCACACAAGGAATGGTTCACAAAAAGCTCAAGGATTAAAGAATTGAGGTCAAGGATATGGTGGAAGCTCAAGTATAAGGGAATGGAACCATTTCTTATTTGTGAGCTCACCTCACAAGCACTTCACAAGGATCCAAACGCATTGAAACACTTCATGGAATGGAAATGAAAGGATTCTTCAATGTTAGTAAAGTTCGATGCTACTATGGGCCCCTAATTGAAAGCATCTTTAGGGCTGTTCACCAGAATAAGGTAATTGCAATGAAATGAGAATCTCAGCCTGAAGCCAAAGTAAGGCAAAAGAAGTGCATGTCACATCTCTATCAACATGGCCCAAGTGATAGACTTGGAAGAAGAAGGGTAGGAATTGAAGTCAACCAAAAAAAAGAAGCTACGTATCACATCATTTCCCAAGTCATAGACTTGGAAGAAGAAGATTGTGAGTGAAGACACCCAGGCATGACCACTGAGGCATGATTCGCTTGAAACTTGCAAGTTGGGAATGATTAGGGTGGATAGTAATGAATTAAGCTCACCATTTTGACATAATCTAAGTAAAGAAAAGTAATAACAAGATAATGACAATGCAAGAGAGTTAATCCACCAACACACACAATTTCCATTAGCTAGGGGGTCTTAAAACTCTTCACTTGGCATGCTTTTCACTAGGTTGGCAATGTCATCTTCCTCTTCTACAACAGAGCCAATACTGGCTAGTTATTAGTGCATGATGCTCTTCTTTTTGACATGTGCGAGAGAAGCATCATTTATTTTCATGTCCAAAATAAAAATTTAAACTTTTTAAAGGCTGATAGAATTATTTCTTTTTGCTCCAAATAATTTCTCTAATTCATCCCATGTCCCTTTGGAGTTCTCCTCCAATGTAATGTAGTGTATGAATGCACCACTCACAATCCCAATGTAATGTAGTGTATGAATGCATCACTCACAATCCCAATGTAATGATGGACATAGCTTTTTCATCTCTACTCTTCCGTCTATTCACCTCAACTCCGAATTCCACACTTTACAATGCCCCACAAACTCTATCTCATGAGTAGATACATGTTTTTTTACTTGCCATGTATGGACACCCTCAATGTGAACTTCTCTACTATTAATCCAGTGGCCATTGTCACACAAATGATGGGAGTCTTAGCACTTCAATGATGATGTCAAGGCCAATGTGTACCCTTGTACAATCAATATGAGTACAAATATGACCAATGCAAAACCAAATTCCACTAATTATATACTAATCTTATTTTAAGTAAACATGCAAAAAATACCATGTTTTAGATTAGTGACTTGAGCTCCCAAATGATGTTGGAGTGCTAATATGATGAAAAACATAGAAATACCAACACCCCAGTTAGAGATTTGAACCCTTAATGGTTGAGATTATCACTTCAATGAAGCATTAAATACTCTTTGTTTATAGACAGTTTTTTGTTATTGAGTAAATTGATGATTTGAGAGGGTTCGAGAGCTAATCAAGATATAAGAAGACTTGATGTGAGCATGGAGCAATGATAGATAAACATTATTATAGCTTCATTGTATTAAAAAACATGATTTATACCAATTCCTGAGTAGATTTCAATCTACGTTGAATTCTGAAAATTGGTCCTAGGTTGTGCTTGAATTACCTTGCTGTTGTGATAATCTCCTTGCCCAAATCTTCAAAGAAGCCCTCTAATCACTTGACTTGACTTGATTGATTTGATTGATAAAAGGTTCATATCATTTACTAATTGAACATCCTAGAGTGTATAGATGGCTACGGGGCTTTGCTACCAACTTGAAACTTGCAAGTTGGGAGGAGCGAATAGGATGGAGAGTAATAGATTAGTCATTATGGTGGATAGTAAAAGATTAGGCTCAACATTTTTGCATAATCGAAGTAGAGAAAGTAATAAGCACTAGTGACAAGATAATGGCGATGCTAGAGAGTTGATCCAATAAAAACAATATCCATTAGATGGAGGGCCTTTAAATAGTCCAAGCTACATCATTAGCCCATGGAATCCTCACCTAAACATACCCTAAATCTTCTCCCTTGATTCTAGGTCCACCTCCCTTGATTTAAGAACTCATTCAAAGTCAATTGAAGAGTTTTGTGCTCTCCACGTTAAGTAGGTTCCTTGTTCCTAGGAATCTACCATGCCTTTTGAGGTTTACAATGCTTCCCAACATTAACCAGTGTAATTGCTTCTAGCCTTAGCAACCTTTCATCCCTAAGGTGCATGCTCCCTCTCATTTCCAAGTACCCTTCATCACTTATTTTCTAACAATTTGAGTACAGGCACTAGTTAACATGGGATCTAGCCATAATTTGATGTCTTTCCTCTTCTCCCTCTCCTTTTGCATGTCCATCTCTCACCCATTCTTGCGCTCACATTGATATTGAGATTGAGACAAATTTCCATAGATCCCTCCCTCTTTGCTCCTTACCGCTGTGGTGACAACAAAGTAGGCAAGGTTGAGGACCCTAACTTCTCCACAAGAGACGATTGTTCAAATAAGGACGGCTAAGGATGCAAACCGGCCATCAACCTAGCTTGCTCTCCCCTTCTCCCTTTCCTTGTCCATCTCCATCTTTCCCCCATTCTTGCTCTTGCATTAGTATAGAGGTTGAGATAGAGCTTTCCATAACGCTCTCGCTCTTTGATGTCTGCCCAAGTGCATAGGACCCTTACATTCCTCATTTCTTCTCCCTCGTGCAAGACACACGAGTTCCCATGTCAGTGAGCACTATGACGTATTGAAGGTAATAAATGATTATCTAGCCAAAGCAAGATACCTACACAAGGCAAGCAAATAAGCACCGTAAAGCTATGAAGTGTTCTAAACAAGATTCGGTGCATCTCCCAATTATGAAGTAATGGTTGAAATAAGTCGACAAGCGATGCCCAAAGTTGCCATTTTGAAGCTTCTATCTCTTCCTCATTCAGCGAAGTCTCAATGAAGCTTGGTCTTCTACCAAGTCCAATAATGTTTTCCATGTTAGTTGGCTAAAACCGTTTACAAATCCTCATCCTTCAGGGTTTCAAATGAGCCCAAATAACAAGGCAAATGTGTTGCTTCCGGAATCCACCGGATAAGTCATCAGAACCTCACTAAGTTTCACAATAAAGGAAAGCCCGGTGTTGTACTCATTCTTACTTGCAAGTATCAAAGCAAACGCTCCTTTGGGAGGGGGCCCTTTAGTGGGTATTTGGGAACCCAATCTAGTGTACTGGTGCACTGTGCACCTTCTCGTCTCTATTCTCACTGTACTAGTAAAAGTTCCTCTAAGCTTCTGCATGCTAGAGTCTTCCCACCGATCTGCATGCAATCACCTCGGCTTGGACACTCTGCAGTCATATGGAACACAATCTAGGCAACGATGGAACACCTAGTTAGGCACAAGTGGTAAGGCTATAGGCTTCTACAGCCATGACCGGATCTCCAAAGTGTAGCCATGACTCGATCTGCTAACTCTAATACATACATTCCATTCTTATAAGACATCATGGTGTCTGGAAATTATCATTTATCCAAAACACTATCTGTCTCTATTCTTTTGAATTTTTGTTTTTAATGCTTTTAAAAAAAACTTTGATGATTCGTTAATGTCAAATAAACATCTTTGTAACATTCCCAATGAGGGCCCCTTGTATCCACATACAAAAACCTCGGCATTGGCTTAGTGATCTTCTAAGGGTGATCTCTTTGATCAACTTAATTTCCAACAAATCATATAACACTTTTGAAAGCTGCGCCCCTAACTTAGGTTTGCAATTGCATTTATTCTTCTTTAGGAGATTAATTAATATGTTAGGTGCAAGGGTTTGAACCCAAAAATCAGCATACCCACGTCAGCAGGCCAGGGTATTACCACTCAGTTAGGGTCTGCTGGTACAATTGCTTTGATTCTATGATGCAACAGAAGAACCACCTGTAGTGTCAAATTTCAAAACCATCTCCATTGGCTCTGGGTAGCATTGCAAATGGCCCAGTCCAAGCTGACCTCTTTCATTATCTCCAAACCCTAGTATAGTGCCTTTGTTGGTTACTACCACAGTGTGATATAGACCAGCACTAACCTGAGAAATGTGATAGCATTTCAAAGAGTCTAGCACACTTGCATTTAGAACTTTTTCGGAGTTCCCTCTGTTAGTCAGACCCAAGCTTCCAAACCCCATCCATCCAAATGCAAAGAGCGTGCCATTATCGCCTAGTACGAAGGTTTTCCTCTTCTTTGCGCAAACCTGCATTGCTAACCTTAGGTCAGAAATCTAAGAGCACAACCTTTAAAAGAATGCGAGAAAACCAAAAAAAAAAATCGGTTTCACCTGAACCGCGTGAATGCCATTTAGGCTTGCCACGCGTTCTGGTGTAGGCTTGTCACCCTCATCACCCTGACCTAGCGCTCCACAGTAACCTTTTCCCCATGTGTATACCTGGCACCATATAAACCAAAACCAAATGAATTTTAATGTAATGAGAGACTGTTTTATACTGATCTAATCTTGAAAAGAGAAGGTGTTAGCACATTCATCCCCAGTTTCTGCCCATTTCTGGTGTCCTTTTGGTCCCATTTGTATGGCCCTTGATTGTGGGCTGGTCACCCCTATTTTACATATTTTTCTAGGATTTTTCCCAGCCCTTTTGGTATTTTACCAGTTGGCCAGCTCCTCTGCTCCACTCGGCCAGCTTATTAACCTCCAGTCGGCCAGCCCTCCTCACCTATAAATAGGTGGGGCTGGCCTCTTATCATTCATCAGTCTTGTACATATTTTGCTCCCTCACTTATGAGACTTGTAGTGTCTCTTGCTTGGGACTGTTTTGCTCCAATATATTCAGCATAGTTCTCTCCATATCTCTCTCTCTCTTGCACTCTCTGTTCAGCACATTCTAGTGCCACTCTGCTTCCGCTTGGTGCACTCTTTCATGGTATCATCGCTCCTAGTTTAGCAACCTCTTTGCTGCCCCAGATTCAGCACTGTTTTCAGCACCCTCTCCTCTGCGTTTTCTCTCAGATTTGCAGCCCTTTGCTGCTGTGTTTTCTGGACAGCACCTGCTGGTCTTTTCGCCTACAATTTGGCTTCACCGACACAGCCATCAGGTACTCTTTGATCAGCGTTTTCTTTTCCACGTGGAGATTGGACATAGGCGGCCTGTTTTTTCAGGACAGCAGCCTTCTGTGTGCTGCGTTTTCCTCTCCAGTGGGCTTTCCCCTTTGCAGAGGGGGTCTGTGGTGTTGCAGGCTTTGGTGGCATTTTTGGTACCTGTGGAGGACACTTCTTCTTCTTCAGAGTTTGTGCGTTTTTCTCGAGGAGAGCCCAAGCTACTATCCTTGTTGTTGCCTTTCCCTCTTGCACCCTCTTACAACATATTCTCGGGTGATGTCCAGCCTCTTAGGGCTGCGTTTTGGTGGGAGGAAAGACCCTATTTATCAACGTTTTCTGATTTGGACAGTTTTTATCTTATGAGGGTTGGTTCTATTGATTGAATCAATGATGACAACTTCAGATTTGGCTCCCGTACCACTCTCTTGTTATTTCCTTGATGAGGCCGACAAGTTGGATGGTGGTAACTTTCAGTCATGGAAGTTGCAAGTTACTTCTATTCTCAAGGAGTATGGTTTGATGGAGTTTCTCTCGTTCAAGAATCGGTGCTTGCCGGACCTTGCCTCTGCGGAGGATGTGTGTCGGTGGAGGAAGACTGACGGACAGATCTATGGCTTTCTCCTCCTAAATTGTCAGGATTCGGTTCTTCGACACTCCATCTATGCTCCTGATGGTGCTTCTACCTTCTATGTGTGGCAATTGCTTTGTGACTTGTATGGTGATGCCAGTGATCGGCAGATGCTTTCTGCTTCTGGGTGCTATGCGACAAGTGATCTTATGGATACTTCTTTGGAGATGTTCCTGCAGCGAAGGATAGTGGGCTAGTTTTGCTCACTGCATCTGAGGAGTTTGTTTCTCCTGTTGCCTTGCCTTCAGTTTCTGTGCATACTTCTCCTTGCCAGGATGATATCTCTGGTAATGTTTTTGAGGAAGACAGTGGGCCATCTTTGCTCACAACTTCTGAGGGGGATTTTTCTCCTATTGCTTCGCCTCCGACTCTTTCTTGGACACCCAGTGACCAGGATGTGTTGCCGGTCCCTTTGCCTTCTATGGAGGAGCCTGCTTCTACGCTATGTAATGCTATTGAGGAGGCTACCACTACTTCTGTTACCACTACAGTGGATGTTCCTCTTCCTCTTACTCTGTGTGAGGATTCTGGATTGTGGTCAGGTGTGTCCGTGACCGTGCCTGGGGCACAGTGGTACTTCCAAGGATTTGGATTTGGTTGGGCCTGTGGAGTCCCGACATCAGTTTTCAGAGGGGGCAATTAAGTTCTTACATCTAGCAATGCCGACCTTCGAGGAGGGTGCTATTATACAGCATTTGGCTACTCTTGGTACAGAGTTGGAGCAGCTGGACTCTATTTCTTTTGAGGGTATTATCTTCTTGGAGCTACAGGCTTCTAGGGATTCCTATGACACTGCCTGTGTTTATATTTTGGTTTGGCACCGATATTTGGAGCAGCACGATGCAACCTACATGGTTGTTCTCTTCTAGAGGAACACTGTACCTGGCAACTTGTAGTGTTACTTTTGTAGCTGAGTTGCTCTGGAGATTGCTTGTGGAGCTTTCCTGGTACCTGTTGTTGCTGCTTTCCTTTGTCTTTGACAGAGAACGACTTCTTCAACTTCTCGGAGTTATGTTCAGCATCTGGTGCGCTGAGAGGGGGTGTTAGCACATTCATCCCCAGTTTCTGCCCATTTCTGGTGTCCTTTTGGTCCCATTTGTATGGCCCTTGATTGTGGGCTGGCCACCCCTATTTTACATATTTTTTGGGATTTTCCCAGCCCTTTTGGTATTTTACCAGTCGGCCAGCTCCTCTGCTCCAGTTGGCCAACTTATTGAGCTCCAGTCGGCCAGCCCTCCTCACCTATAAATAGGTGGGGTTGGCCTCTTATCATTCATTCAGTCTTGTACATATTTTGCTCCCTCACTTATGAGACTTGTAGTGTCTCTTGCTTGGGACTGTTTTGCTCCAGTATATTAGTATATTCAGCATAGTTCTCTCCATATCTCTCTCTCTCTCTCTCTCTTGCACTCTCTGTTCAGCACATTCTAGTGCCACTCTGCTTCCGCTCTGTGCACTCTTTCTGAAGGGACTTATGAGGAAACATGGAAAAGCGGTCACTTCATCAAACAGGGATCACAAATGACCAACACTAACCTGGGAACTCATAGTTCCCCAATAGTAAGATACATGCATCCAATCTGGAGATGATGCATATAACATGCAGTCAGGTGATGGTCATGAGACACCTTGCATTCATCTACCATCAAAGAGAGATTGCACAGAAGACATCCAACATAAGATAAACTGATCTCCCCTGCATGTAGCCTCTCTCTGACATAGTGATAATGAATCTCTATGTGCTTGGTACGTGCATGAAATACTGGATTTCGTGCCACGGCCATAGCACTCTGGCTATCAGTGAGAATGGTGGTGGGTGTCTGCTGACACTCACGAAGATCAACCAATAGTCTCCTCAACCATACACAATCTACTGTAGCTGTAAAGACTGCCTTGTACTCAGCCTCACAAGTAGATGTAGCAACAGTGGGTTGCTTTTTACTCAACCAAGATATGCATGAGTTGCCAAGAAAAAAACAATTCCCACCGGTGGATTGCCTGGTATCATAATCACCAGCCCAATCTGAATCACTGTATGCATAAAGCTGCAAGCTTTCCCCCCTGGTCAAAAACAAGCCTGCAAAGGTCACTTGTAAACTTGAGTCCCTATCACTGACTATGTCCTACGGTAAACCATCTAGTCTAAACAATTACTCGATAAACTGCCTTGCTAATTGCGTGGCTGTAACGATCTTTCATGTGGCCATCTTTGTTAAGCGGTCTACCACAACCCAAATAGAATCGTGGCCCCGATGTGTTCTTGGCAATCCGGTAATAAAATCCACGGAAATACTTTCACACTTATTACCTAGAATTTGCAAAGGATGCAACATCCCAGCCTGTCTAAAGTGTTCAGCTTTATTTGCTTGACAAATCTGACACTTGAGAACATAATCTTCTATATACCCTTTCATCTTTGGCCAATAGAAAGTGGCTCACTAAAGCTAATGTCCTGTGTACCTCGGGATGCAAAAGGGATGCCATGACACTCCTTAAGAATCTTGGAGCCATATAAATAATGCCTCCAAACCTTGAGAGCATAAATAACAGCGTAAAGCTCCTTAAGGGTTGGCCAACGAGATTGAGTATTGTCTAACTTTGGACTCTCGAAAGCAACAGGTCTACCATCTTAGAATAGAGCAACCCCAGTCGCATAGTCACTCATGTGTCAGTCTCAAGAACATAAGGCCTACTAGGATCGGGTAGTGCTAAGGTAGGAACGTCCTTGACTTTATCTTTCAAAAGTCTGAAGGCCATATCCAAATCGTTATTCCAAGGGATAGGCTGATTCGACTTACGTCCACGACCTTTCAACAAGTCAGTCATCGATAGTGTGAGCTGAGAGTACTCCCGCACAGATTTCCAAAGAAAAACAACAAAACCGAGAAAAGAACAAAGTTGTCTCATCGTCTGCAGTATCGGCCAAGCCAAAACCTTCTGGACTCAGTCATAGTCAATGCTCAACCCGTCTCATGTCATCTTGTGTCCCAAGTAAATGATTTATGTCATAAAAAACTCACATTTCCTAAACTTAGCATACAATCAATTCTGTCTTAAATAGTTAAGATAATCGTGAGGTGGCTAACATGGTCCTCAAGAGTACGACTGTATACTAAAATATCATCCATGAACACCACCACGAACTTTCCCAAATGTTCACGAAAAAGATCGTTTATCATTTGCTGGAAAGTGGCTGGAGCATAGGTAAAGCCAAAAGGTAATACAAGAAACTCGTAATGGCCATACCTAAAGGCTAATCCGAAAGGCAGTTCTTCAACATGCCTTGATGTCACTAGCCTGGACATTTCCCAATATGAAAGGGGTCTGGTGACTCCAGGATGCCTAAATATTTGGAAAGTACAAGCTTTGGGAATGGGAGATTATCCTAGAATACAAAGGACTACACTCCTAAACTTTAGGAGAGTTGCTATTTTTGACCCGACTCCGATGCAAATTTTGTTCGCGTCATTACATCTGGAATTGAGCAGATACCAAGAGTTGGCAAAGTGCCTATGACAGAATGTCTACTAGTTGGATATTTTTAGAGGTAAAGATTATGGAAGGACCCATCTTTTAGATTGGGACATGTGGCAAGAAAGTGAACCAAAGTGAGACAAGTGGCCTGACACTTGTTAGAAAATGGATCAAAGTGAGACAAGTGGCCTCACACTTGTCACTTCAGCTATTGTGTGGCTCTCCACTTGTCATTGTAGCCTTCTCTTGCCATTTTAGCTCATGGGAGGCCCAAATCTATAAATTGGAGCCCTCTCTCTTCATTAATGGAGGCTCTCTTGCTGCACACTAGCCTCTACCACCGTTACAGGCTGCCCTAATGATGGCTACTCTCTTTCTCTCTCTCTTGAAGGCTGCCCATGAAGAATACCGGCTGTTGGGGACTGTTTTGGAGGCTTCCATCGCGAAGAAATACTGAAGGCAAGGATATTTAATCATTTATTATGATTTCTAGCCATTGTACTTGTTGTACTAGCCTTTGTACCTGCTGTACCAGCCATTGTACTGGCTGTACCAGTCCTTATACTTGTTGTACTTGTTGTACCTGTTGTACTAGTCATTGTACATGCTGTACCAGCATTTGTACTTGTACCTGCTATACCAGCCACCGTACTGACTGTACCAGCCACTATACCTGCTGTACCAGCCACTGTACCGGCTGTACCAACCATTGTACCTACTGTACCGGCTGAATGGAGAGTTGTACTTGCTATACCAGCTCTATTGCATGAAGACCGTGGTTTATGGATTATATTGTTGGCTCGGCATTTCTACAGCCTATGTTCCGGCTTGGTTGCCTCGTGTTGGGCTGTGTTATGGCATTTGTATATGGATAATCCGACATCTCCCGTGGGGAGAGTAAGGCCCTCAAAGCTTGTACATGATATTATTCTCCTTGGGTAATAAAATACTCGAAGGGGGGGGTCGGCCCATTCCGGCCTCTGTGTGGTGTCACATGTGCAAGATCCATTTTCAGCATTTGTGGATATTTTGTCCAGCTTTTATGTTTTATGCAAAGTGATGATGGATATGTGTTAAGGTTGTGGCCATGTTTAAGTGTTTTGATATGCTTTGATGGTATCAACAAGTGTGTCAAAGGCCCTAGTCCCCCGGGCGCCATGAGTTACATTGGTATCAGAGCATAGGCTTTCTTGGAAGCGGAGGCTTCCTTCTATGAATAAGGAAGAGAAAAGATCTCAAGTGGAGACCACACTTACCATCATTGCTGTTAAGCATGGTCAGCCGCTTCATAGCTTATGAAGCAAGAGCATGAGCAGTAGACAACTTGTTAATCTAAGGATTTATGAATTCACAAAATTTTATCTTGGAAGTGTGGAGTTGGCTTTATGTGCACACGTTTAGCACTCTTTCCATATGGATATATGGAGATATATCTCAGGATATCTTAAGGATATGGTGACGAGATATTTCTTTTGGCTTCATGACTAACCTGCCAAAGAAAAGCTAAGTATACTTTGAGTTTGCAAAGTTGGTGCTTTTGCTATTTACTATGAAGTGTTTTTGATGTTCACTAACCCTTGCATAGCCATGCAAGAAGAAAGGTGGTGTTGTTTGCCTTGAGATGGTTTCAGGGAAACATTGTTTATGGCTCCCTTTATTAGGATGGATTATATCTATGGAGATTTCTTTCTTGGACGAGATTTATATAGATATTGGGCTTCACAAGCAATTTCTATGGACGAATCTGTCCGAGTTTATAGAGAAGAAATATTTGGATCTCTCATGGATATGATGCTTTTATGGATAAAGTCCACCTCTACTCCAAGGTGTGTGGTTAGCACGGAGTATGCGGTAAGAGTTATGGTATACAGGTCTATGGATTCCTAGACTTCTTTTCTAGAGATTTGGATCCATCCTCAGGTTTATGGATTATGTTTATGACTCCCTTTTACTAGGATGGATTATTCTTTATAGCTCCCTTTATTTGGGATGCATTGGACTTATGAAACTCATGGTTCACATACCCTGTGTCGTGTTCTCTTGTCCTACGTGCTCTCTTAAAGATTGTTTCTACCATGTGTGGGTGGAACAATAGAGAGCAGATGGAAGGGAACATTTCAACATGGGCACTTCAGAGGGTAGTGTCGAGCACAACATGCCGTGTGTAGTGTTTTCTTGTCCTACGTGCTCTCTTGAAGATTGTTTCTACCATGTGTGGGTGGAACAATAGAGAGCAAATGGAAGGGAACACGGGCACTTGAGAGGGTAGTGTGAGTTGGTGGCCGAAATGCCTACAAACTATGTGTAGCAGAAATGCTTATGGAACACCAGGCCATCTATGCCTGCGAGTGATTGTTTTATCTTGTTACTTGAGCCCACCTCTCATCCAAGGTGTGTGGTCAGAATACCAACACGGAGTGCAAGTGGTAAAAGTGGACATGATGCCTGGTTGGCACGAGACTTATGTCTATGCCAAGGGTCATGTGGACCGATGCCTTATTGGCAGGAGACTTATTTTGTCTCACCCATTTACTTGGGACATGGATTATGATATCTAGACTTATGGGACTGATTTGTCTCGCCCATTTATTTTGGGACATGATTATATCTTGAATATATGGCTTGAAGCTTAAAGTTGCGGACAACTTTTAAGAAGCTGGGGAGGATGTCACTAGCCTAGACATTTCCCAGTATGAAAGGGGTCTGGTGGACTCCAGGATGCCTAAATATTTGGAAAGTACAAGCTTTGGGAATGGAAGATTATCCTAGAATACAAAGGACCACACTCCTAAAATTTAGGAGAGTTGCTATTTTTGGCCTGACTCCGATGGAAATTCTGTTCGCGTCATTACATCTGGAATTGAGCAGATACCAAGAGTTGGCAAAGTGCCTATGACAGAATGTCTACTAGTTGGGATATTTTTAGAGGTAAAGATTATGGAAGGACCCATCTTTTAGATTGGGACATGTGGCAAGAAAGTGGACCAAAGTGAGACAAGTGACCTGACACTTGTTAGAAAATGGATCAAAGTGAGACAAGTGGCCTCACACTTGTCACTTTAGCTATTGTGTGGCTCTCCACTTGTCATTGTAGCCTTCTCTTGCCATTTTAGCTCATGGGAGGCCCAAATCTATAAATTGGAGCCCTCTCTATGGAGGCTCTCTTGCTGCACACTAGCCTCTACCACCGTTTACAGGCTGCCCTAATGATGGCTACTCTCTTTCTCTCTCTCTTGAAGGCTGCCCATGAAGAATACCGACTGTTGGGGACTGTTTTGGAGGCTTCCATCGCGAAGAAATACTGAAGGCAAGGGTATTTAATCATTTAGATTTCTAGCCATTGTACTTGTTGTACCAACCTTTGTACCTACTGTACCAACCATTGTACTGGTTGTACCAGTCCTTGTACTTATTGTACTTGCTGTACCACCCATTGTACTGGCTATACCAACTTCTACTAGCCACTGTACCTGTTGTACTAGTCACTGTACATGTTGTACCAGCATTTGTACTTGCTGTACCTGTTGTACCAACCACCATACCGGCTGTACCAACCACTGTACCTGTTGTACCAGCCACTGTATCGGCTGTACCAGCCATTGTACATGCTGTACCGACTGAATGGAGAGTTGTACTTGCTGTACCAGCTCTATTGCATGAAGACCCGTAGTTTTTGGGGAAGAATCAGTACCCACACAGAGGTATATGGATTATATTGTTGGCTCGGCATTTCTATAGCCTATGTTCCGGCTTGGTTGCCTCGTGTTGGGCTCTGTTATGGCATTTGTATATGGATAATCCGGCATCTCCCGTGGGGAGAGTAAGGCCCTCAAAGCTTGTACATGATATTATTCTCCTTGGGGTAATAAAATACTCCAAGGGGGGGGTCGGCCCATTCCGGCCTCTATGTCGTGTCACATGTGCAAGATCCATTTTCAGCATTTGTAGATGTTTTGTCCAGCTTTTATGTTTTATGCAAAGTGATGATGGATATGTGTTAAGGTTGTGGCCATGTTTAAGTGTTTTGATATGCTTTGATGGTATCAACAAGTGTGTCAAAGGCCCTAGTCCCCCGGGCGCCACGAGTTACACCTTTCATGAATATGTATCTGGTGGTAGCCAGTACGTAAATCGATCTTTGTGAAATACTTCGCTCCGACTAAACGGTCAATCAAGTCATCTGATCTAGGGAGAGGATAGCGGTTCTTGATTGTCACTTTGTTCAGTCTCTTGTAATCTACACACATTCGCCAGGTGTTATCCTTCTTTCTCCTAAGTAACATAGACGCACCCCAAGGTGATTTACTTGGACGGATCTGGCCCATCCTCAAATAATTTGCGAGTTGTTTGGCCAACTCATCTTCCTCAACCTGGCTCATCTTGCAAGGCGGAATGCTAACAGGTTGAGCACCAAGGACTAGATCAATACAATGATCCACTATCCTTTCGGGTGGTAGGCCCGATGGCAGTTCCTTAGGAAATACATCTTGAAATGAGTCAAGTAACTTCTTTAATTCTTTGCTTTCAAACACACTTAATTCATTAACATCCATAATAGGTATGAGAAATAAAGAAAGTGGAATCAAGACACAGTGGAAAGCAATATACAAAGAAACATTCATTATATTTCCAAAATCAACTGTATTTACAAGAGGTCTCTGAGAGGGATGTATACAATCACCTAGGATACAATATTGGGTGTTCCTATGTGCAAAAGAAAAAGAATGACTAGACCAATCTATCTGGACCTTAAGGGTCTTAAACCACTCAATCCCTAATAGCAATTCTACATGCTCTAGATGCATAACATAGCACTCCAGAATATCTCTGTGTCGTGTTCAGGCCCAATTTCTGCACAAGTTTGTAATTAACAAAGTTGTGTGAGCTTCCAAGGTCCAAAAGAATGTGAATTCTATGACCATTCACTTCTCCATAAACTCAGGGAAGATTGTGCAAACCAAAAACCTTAGAGTTGAACAGACAATCAGAACATGAACTAGGATGAGAAAGTACAATGACTAAAGTACCTGTCAAAGACAAATGGTTGGCTACCTTTGTCTTGGGTCTTTCCCTGGTCTTAGCACCCTTCTTCTTCAGGCACTGGTTACGCATGTGTCCTTTTTCTTCGCAGATGAAGCAACATCCCTCCTCCTTGAGCTTCAAAGCCTTGAAGAGACGGTTTTTCTTCGTTGGAGTTGAGTTAGAATTCTTGGAAGGTTGATCCGAAGACTTTCCTTCTGTCATACTAGTCAGCACGGAGCACTTCCTTTTGTGCTTGTTCCCCTACTCGGTTACGAGCTAGGTTTTGGAAGAGACCATCGTATCATCATAAATGCAGGCAAAATGACTGGCCTCGTCCAAAGTTTTGCACTCGTTATTCTTGACCTGTAAACGGTACGAGTCAAGTAACCTGCTACGAAGAAACCCAAAAGAGTTGTAGAATCCATCTTCGTAGCTTTCATATGCAAGTCTCTAAATTTCTCTTTCTTGAAGACTTCTTCAAACTGCGCCCAGGTTGTTGGTTTAGGTTTGAGTCCTTTCCACCAGAGCAAAGCCTTGCCCAAGAGGAAACCTGCTGTCAACTGAATCTTTTCATCATCGCCATATGGATGAAACTGGAAGTCGACCTACCACTTCTGTAGCCACGTGTCCACAATCTCCTTGGTACGCTGCTTTTGCTCACCCCGAAGTAATGTTGGGGCCTAAAGCGGACGCTGAGGTATCCATACCCGAGAGAGTAGACAGGGTAGTGGTCAATAGAGAGATGGAATTTTTCACAGTTTGCATCTGCGCGGCGACCTGTGCCTGATGCTCCACGAAAGAAGCGTCGAAAGTAACTTTAAATTCCCGAAAACCAGATTTAGTCACAAAATCTTCAAAAAGATCGTCATCGGCGGCCTCGGTAGTCGGCAGGTCTTCGCGCTCAAGAATGGGTTCCATCTCCGATTCTTGGCTCGACATCTTGAATGGGAAAAGTGAGAGAAAAGCTTGACTACAAGCAAGAGATGGTGCAAGAGAACTCAATGAGATGTGCTGCTAGAAGCCCACGCTAGGTGTTTTTTATAAGCCTCCAAAAGCTGTTTTTTTTGTTGTGTTGCTTTTGTTTTTTGTTTTTTTTTTACACTTTGCTTTCATTTTTTTTAAAACAAAACGTAACTTTTTGTTTTTATGAATATGCTATGTTTTTTTTCTTTTTACGTAAGGTTTTCGTTTTTAAAAAAACGGAAAGCATCGAGGGGCAAAGAAAACGTAAGCTTTTAAAAAAAACGCCGTTGTCAGCTGCACACCACTTGTCGGCTGCAAGAAACTCTTCGCCTTCACCTGCGAATAGCAGCGGCCGCCCGAGTTCGCCGACAGACCTGACTGGCTGTTTCTCAAGTACAGCCAACAGCCGACAAGCCTTCTCTCCGTCTCTCTTTCGCTCATTCACAGCCAACAAGCTTTCTCTCCATCTCTGTTTCGCTGATTCACAGCCAACAGGCTTTCTCTTGGTTCTCTCTTTGACAAAGAAAAACGACTCTTCACATGCTATTCAAACCGACCTTTTTCAAGACCACAACCCACTCGGGTTCCAACAATGCAAACAAAATCATATGCTGAATTCTGAAAAAAACAGCAGTATTCATGAAAAAACAGCAGCCATCTCGAACTCATACCTCTTTCTTTGACCTCTTTCTTCTCTACTGACTTGCACGCTCTTCGAGGCATGGTCTTGTGTGCGTGCTGCACACGAATCCACGATAGATACACTCTGTGCACACGACAATATAAAAGAACCATGAGGCCCTCTTGCTCATCAAGGGTGTGGCCACCATTATTGAAGTGTGTGGAGCTGAACGTCTTCTTCATCATGATCTCCATCCTCATCATTAAAGATAAAAGCTCTCTATCAACCTCGTCAACAGAGTTTGGTGCTTTCATCATGATTTCATCTTCGCCGATTGGCTGGTTTTCCCCCTAATCAATTTGCTGTACAGCTACACCAAAGCTGTGCGCCACCTTCTATTTGTTTGCGCCAGCCGCCTCTAGCTCCTGGCCCCTCCACCATCTGTTGTTGTGCGCTGCTTGCGCCGCCAGCCCTAAGCACTTTTACCACTGCCTACACCTTGCTGTTGTCGGCTGCCACCAGCCAACGCCAGCAGCGCTGTCCACTAGTGCTGTCATGTGCACAGTGGGTATCTACCGTGTGCTATACGCATGCAAGACTAGTTTCGAGGCTTGGGGAAGCTTGGAACTAGGCAGGCTGATTGACGAGCTGAGTTAGGGATATACTAACGGGCGGGCACCCAAGTATGGACGGGCGGGCGGCCAAGTGTGGACGCCCGATGACCGGCCAAGAGCCTATAAAAGGGTGGCCAAGGTTAGTTATTGGATATAGAGAGCCTCGCGAGTTTGTGAGAGCTCTATGGTCTTGGATCCTGGATCTAGTGCAGACGTGCACCTGCTTTATGCAGCCGAGGCCGGCAGCAATCTCGAGGCCCGCGAGGGCAGCTTCGTGGCGGTATGGGACGTCACGAGGAGGAGATTGGTCGGTACGTCAACCTAGTTAGCTCAGCTCGTGGCTCGGTGGGGACAGCCAAGTCTGTGGGCTCGCCCACGGCTGTCATGGTTGGGAGGTGAGTCAGGCCTGCACCCCCTTTGTTGTTTGTTGTTCGTTTGTTTGCAGGATTCGAGTTTCGAACCAAGATCGATCACGAGGGGATCCATGGGGATTTGACAGTGGTATCAGAGCATACCTCGTGAACGAGCAAGTCGGTAGGTAGAGAAGAAGAGGTCGAAGAACGGTATGTGTTAAAAAAGCTTGCTGTTTTTTCTGTGCATACTGCAGTTTTCAGATTTTGTATGTGTTTTTTCTTCATCAAAGAACCCCATGTTGATGGGAGATGGTAGGTTGAATAGGGTTGATTGCTTTTGCAAAGAAGAGGTGAATTGTTGTGCATACGCATGAACTGCAGGGAGAGAAAACTGAAAAAAATAGAGAGAAAAGCATGTTAATTTTCGTTGCTTTTTGGCGCATGAGAGAAAGAGCGAGAGAGAGAGTGTCGAGTAGCTGTGTCTGCTGGCTGAGAACTGCTGTACTGGCTAGGTGTGTTGCGTGTGTGTCGTAGGCGTGGGGGCTACTCACAGCTACAGGCGGCTAGGCCTGCTAGGCATGCGGCCAGGCCTGCGTAGCCAGCCCAAGCCAGCGCCCAGGCCACGCAAGACCGGCGCACAGGCCAGGCACGGTGAGCGCCCAGGCCACGTGGCCTTGTGGCCAGGCGTAGGCTCAGCCTACGTGTGCGCACAAGCTCTGGCCGGAACGCACCAGGATACGCAGGCGGGTACACGTGTGGGTTGGCGCAAGCGTAAACCTGCCGTGAAGCACCCGGCGGCGGCAGTCGATGATGGCAGCATGGTCGACGTCGGCAGCTGGCAACGGCAGCTCCACTAGCGGGTTAATCCAGGAGGAGAAGAAAAAAAAAAACAAAGGAAAGCTTACGTTTTTAGCTTTCGTTTTTTTTAGAGTTTAAAATTTTATAAGTTTTAAAAGACCCTCCTCCAAAGTTTAAAGGTGTTTATTTTTTTTATTTTTTTAAGAAAAAAGAATATATATATCCATATATATATATATATTCCACACACAAAAAAAAAAACACACAAAAGCTAAAGCAAAAGCTAAGCCTAGCTTTTGCAGATTTTTGGCTTTTGGGAAACCTTTATAAACCTCTCTCGTGGGCTTCTTGCCACACATCTCTCGAGTTCTCAAGTTCTCAAGTTTTCAAGCTCTCAAGCTCTCCAGTTCGCTCGCACTTTTATTGTGCAAAGATCGAATTTTCTCTCCACGTACCCTCTTCGCGGTGTCGACCCAAGAATCAGAGTTGGAGCCCCTCGTGGAACGCGAAGGCTTGCCGGCTACGGAAGGCACTGATGCCGATCTTTTTGACGAGTTTGTGTCAAAATCAGATTTCCAAGAGTTCAAAGTAGCTCTCGAAGCTTCTTCGACGGAACGTTAGGCACAAATCGCAGCCCAGATGCAGGCTTTGCAGAACTCCATCGCTCTCTTGACCACTACCCTCTCTACTTTCTCGGGAATGGATACCTTGGCTTCTGCTTTAGGCCCCAATATTACTCCGGAACCGTTCGGGGGCGAGCAAAAGCAGAGAACCAAGGAGATCGTGGACACTTGGCTACACAAGTGACAAGTTCACTTTCAGTTTCATCCATATGATGATGGAAAGAAGATACAGTTAGCAGCAGGTTTCCTGTCCGGCAAAGCTTTGCTTTGGTGGAAGAAACTGAACCCAAAGCCAACGACTTGGGCACAATTCGAAGACATTTTCAAGAAAGAATTCCTCAAGAAAGAGGATGATTATGATGTTGTAGCCCGGTTTTCAGCTTTGACCATGACCTCGCAGCACCTCACTTATGAGGTCTACCTCCAGAAGTTTCGTGACTTGCAGATGAAAGCTACAAAGATGGATCCCACTACTCTTTTGGGGTTTTTCGTAGCTGGTTTACCAGACTCGTACCGATTACAGGTTAAAAATAACAAATGTAAAACTTTGGACGAGGCCATTCATTCAGCTCGTATCTATGATGATACGATGGTCTCTTCCAAATCGAAACCCGTTACCGAGCAGGGGAACAAGCATAAAAGAAAGTTCTCCGCACCTATGGCTAACACGAATGAAGGCAAGTCTTCGGACCAACCTTCGAAGAATTCCAGTTCGACACCAGCGAAGAAGAAACGACTCCTTAGGGCTTTGAAGCTCAAGAAGGAAGGACGTTGTTTTATCTGCGAAGAAAAAGGACACATGCGTAACGAGTGCCCAAAGAAAAAGGGTACCAAGTCAAACGCAGGACCCAAGCCAAAGGCAGCTAACCAGTTGTCTTTGACAGGTACGTCAAGTACTGTACTTTCTCGCCCTAGTACTTATTCTGATTGTCTGTTCAATTCTAAGGTATTTGGCATGCATGATCTTCTCCGAGTTTATGGAGAAGTGAATGGCCATAAAATTCACATTCTGTTAGACCCTGGCAGTTCGCATAACTTTGTTAATTACAAACTTGTGCAGAAATTGAGTCTTGATATGACACTCAGCGACCATACCCATGAGATACGTCTACCTGCGGGCAGACAAGTTTGGGATCGCAAGGTGGAGATGCTTTCAATCCAGATTCAGGACTACAAAGATACTCTGGAATGCTATGTTATGCATCTGGAAAATGTAGACTTGTTATTAGGGATTGAGTGGTTTAAGACTCTTGACGTCCAGATAGATTGGTATAGTCATATTTTTTCTTTTCAGCATAGGGACACCAAGTACAGTATTTTAGGTGATTGTATTCATCCCTCTCAGGGACCTCTTGTAAATACAATTGATTTTGGAAATATAATGAATTCTTCTTTGTACACCGCTTTCCATTGTGTATTGATTCCACTTTCTTCTTTTCTCATCCCTTCCATGGATGTGAATGAATTAAGTGTGTTTGAAAGCAAAGAATTACAGAAGATACTTGATTCGTTTCAAGATGTATTTCCTAAGGAACTGCCATCGGGTTTACCACCTGAACGGGCAGTAGATCATCGTATTGACTTGATCCCTGGTGCTCATCCTGTGAGTATTCCACCTTATAGGATGAGCCAAGCTGAGGAAGATGAGTTGGCTAAACAACTCGAAGATTATTTGAGGATGGGCCAGATCCGTCCAAGTAAATCACCTTAGGGTGCACCTGTGTTGCTTAGGAGAAAGAAGGACAATACTTGGAGAATGTGTATAGATTACAAAAGATTGAACAAGTTGACAATTAAGAACCGTTATCCTCTCCCTAGATCAGATGACCTAATTGACCGGTTAGCAGGAGCGAAATATTTCACGAAGATAGATTTACGTACTGGCTACCACCAGATACGTATTCATGAAAGGCATGTCGAAAGAACCGCCTTTCGGACTAGGTATGGCCATTACGAGTTTCTCGTATTACCTTTTGGGTTAACCAATGCTCCAGCCACTTTCCAGCAAATGATGAACGATCTTTTTCGTGAACATTTGGGGAAATTTGTGGTGGTGTTCCTCGATGATATTTTGATATATAGCCGTACTCTTGAGGATCATGTCAGACATCTCACGATTGTCTTATCTATTTTAAGACAGAATCGACTATATGCTAAATTCAGTAAATGTGAGTTCTTTATGACCGACATCATTTACTTGGGACACAAGATCACTAGAGATGGATTGAGCATTGACTATGACCGAGTTCAGAAGGTTTTGGACTGGCCTATACCGCGAACAGTGAAACAACTTCGTTCTTTTCTCGGTTTTGTTGTTTTTCTTAAGAAATCTGTACGGGAGTACTCTCAGCTCACACTACCGATGGCCGACTTATTGAAAGGTCGTGGACGTAAGTCCAATCAGCCTATCACTTGGAATAACGATTTGGATATGGCCTTCAGACTTTTGAAAGATATAGTCAAGGAAGCACCTATCTTAGCATTGCCAGATCCTAGTCGGCCTTATGTTCTTGAAACTGATGCCAGTGACTATGCTATCGGGGCTGCTTTATTTCAAGATGGTAGACCGGTTGCTTTTGAAAGTAAAAAGCTAGACGACACTCAATCTCGTTGGCCAACCCTTGAGAAGGAGCTTTATGCTGTGATTCATACTCTCAAGGTTTGGAGACATTATTTATATGGCTCCAAGTTTGTGGTATTGACTGATCATCAGTCAATCAAGTATGTGTGTGATGCGGATGATTTGAGAGGCAGGAAAGCTCGTTGGGCAGAGTTAATGCAAGATTTTGATTTTGAGATCCGTTATCGGAAAGGATCCATGAATAATATTGCAGATACGCTTAGTCGGATTAGAGATGTGAATACTTTGTCGTTCACCGAGATTTCTACTGACTTATTTCAGTCATTGAGAGGGCTTTGCAGGACTGATAGTTATTTTGGTCCATTTTGGCAGAGGATCCAGGACGGGAGCTCATTGATTGACCAAGACTCGGTGACTGAGCAGTCTACTATTCAGGCTGCAGGAGGTCAGTGGATGATTCGGAATGGTTTACTATTCCGTAATGACAAAATTTGTGTACCACAGATCCCGGACATTAGGTCCAAGATTCTGAGGGAGTGTCACAACGCCCCTTCTGCTGGACACCCTGGGGTACACAGGACACTATCATTAGTGAAACACACTTTTTATTGGCCGAAGATGAAAGGGTATGTAGAAGATTATGTTCTCGAGTGTCAGATTTGTCAGGCAAATAAAGCTGAACGCTTTAGACAGGCTGGGTTGTTGCATCCTTTGCAAATCCCAGGTAATAAGTGGGAAAGTATTTCCATGGATTTTATTACCGGATTGCCAAGAACACATCAAGGCCACGATTCTATTTGGGTTGTGGTAGATCGCTTGACAAAAATGGCTAGATTTTTACCAACCCGGAAGACTATTACAGCTACGCAATTAGCTCGGCAGTTTATCGAGCAATTGTTTAGACTGTACGGGTTACCGCAGGACATAGTCAGTGATAGGGACTCTAAGTTTACGAGTGATTTTCGGAAACTTGTTTTCGAGAAGTTGGAAACAACTTTGAATTTGAGTTCCTCAGATTATCCTCAATCTGATGGCCAGACTGAAAGAGTGAATCAGATTTTGGAGGATATGCTTCGAGCATATGTATCCAAAAGACAAAATTCATGGGAGGATTATCTTCCTATGTTAGAATTTGCATATAACAGTACTAAGCATACGAGTACAGGGTTTAGTCCTTTCATGCTTATGTACGGTTTTCAACCAAGATCACCTGTTACAGTAGGATTCTCAGGACTTCAGCATGATGCAGCACGTAATTTTTTGCAAGATATGCAGGAAATGTTACAAGTTGCGAAGGAATCTATTAGAAGTGCTCAAGACCGAGACAGGTTTTATTCTAATAGACATCGTTCACCTAGAGAGTTCTCTGAAGGAACGATGGTGTATTTGCGAGTTCCGAAAGATTCCGAGACTTTACAGACAGGTAGATCTCCGAAATTATCCCCTAGATACTGTGGACCATTTCGTGTTACACGACGGATTGGTTCAGTTGCATATGAATTGGATTTGCCTTCTCATGTGAAAGTTCATCCTGTATTTCATGTCAGTAGACTTAAGGAAGTACTGGGTGGAGCAGATCAGTTAGTTACTCCTCAAGAAATTATAGATGTCCAGGACATGACATTTATTCCGCACGAACCTGAAAAGATTCTTGGATTTCGTGAACGAAGATTGCGTCATACGCTTATCACGGAATACAAGATCAAGTGGAAGGATCGTGTTGAGGAGGACGCTACATGGGAGACATTGACTTCTCTTCAGAGAGATTACCCTGGCTTTTTAGTGAGCTCAGGAGTGAGCTCTTAGAGGAAGGGGAGTATGTCATGTGCACAGTGGGTATCTACCGTGTGCTATACACATGCAAGACTAGTTTCGAGGCTTGGGGAAGCTTGGAACTAGGCAGGCTGATTGACGAGCTGAGTTAGGGATATACTAACGGGCGGGCACCCAAGTATGGACGGGCGGGCGGCCAAGTGTGGACGCCCGATGACCGGCCAAGAGCCTATAAAAGGGTGGCCAAGGTTAGTTATTGGATATAGAGAGTCTCGCGAGTTTGTGAGAGCTCTATGGTCTTGGATCCTGGATCTAGTGCAGACGTGCACCTGCTTTATGCAGCCGAGGCCGGCAGCAATCTCAAGGCCCGCGAGGGCAGCTTCGTGGCGGTATGGGACGTCACGAGGAGGAGATTGGTCGGTACGTCAACCTAGTTAGCTCGGCTCGTGGCTCGGTGGGGACAGCCAAGTTTGTGGGCTCACCCACGGCTGTCATGGTTGGGAGGTGAGTCAGGCCTGCACCCCCTTTGTTGTTTGTTGTTCGTTTGTTTGCAGGATTCGAGTTTCGAACCAAGATCGATCACGAGGGGATCCGTGGGGATTTGACAAGTGCCGACCAGCACCTAAGCTGTTACTGCTGCTGCTCGTCAACGCAAACACTTCCGCCACCATTACTAGGTGCCACTCCACTGTCATATGTACCTGCTGTCATAGTTGTCACGGTACGAAAATACGATACCGTACAGGAATTTTTGGTACGATATGAAAATTTGGGATACCGTACGATAAAATACGGTTGTTTTTTTTACACTTAAAAACTATGGAGCTTCAAGCTTGAATGTAAGGGAAGGTTGAGAGGGGAGGAGTCTACAGTGCTTGAGGACCATAACATGGAGATGTGTCTCTCCCATTGGATCTCCCAATTGTCTCCAAAAAAGAGCCTGCATAGGTAATGCAATACCAAAGGTCTCCCAGTGTAGCTTGCCAGATTTTTTAGGTCTCTCAGCAACCCCATATGGAATACTGAGTGGACACGAAAGTTGCGAAGTATTGCGGGCATTTGGGATCTTCCTTATTCTTTGCTTGGAGAGCCAAGAAGGAACAGGACCATAGAAGGGCTCAAATGTTTGAAGATTTCATCAAGGATCGAGCCACCGAAGCCGAAGGAGTTGAAGTTGCTAAAGCTTGTCTACGTGCCAAAGGAGTCACCATTGAAGAAGGATCTAGAGCTACCCATTCCATTTCTCGTGGAGGAAAGAGGTGAAAGAGTGCATAGTGCAGAAGCAGAGTGGCACTAGAATGTGCTAAACAGAGAGTGCAAGAGAGAGAGAGATATGGAGAAAACTATGATGAATATACTGAAGCAAAATAGTCCCAAGCAAGAGACACTACAAGTCTCATAAGTGAGGGAGCAAAATATGTACAAGACTGAATGAACAATGAGAGGCCAGCACCCACTATTTATAGTAGGGGTAAGCTGGCCGACTAGAGCTGCAAAACAGGCCGACTGGAGCTGCTGGACAGGCCGACTGGAAAATGCCAGCAAAGCTGGGAAAAATCCCAAAAAAAATACTAGAAAAAGGGGTGGCCAGCCCACAAGCAAGGGCCATGCAAAAGGGACCAAATGGGCACCATAAAAGAGTAGAATCTAGGGATGAATGTGCTAACACCCCCTCTCAGCACCAAATGCTGAACAAACTCCGAGAATCCGAAGATGAGGAGCCAAGGAAGCCTGAGAAACCGGCTTGGTGAACAAATCTGCACCATTCTCCGCAGAAGGACAATACTCCAAACACAAATCTCCAGCAAGAACCCGTTCACGAACATAGTGATACTGAATCTCAATGTGTTTCGTACGAGCATGAAACACAGGGTTCTTAGCGATGGCGATGCAACTCTGATTGTCACACCTGGGAACACGAGCAAAACGCAATGCAGAAAATAACAGCACGAGAGAGAGAGAGAGAGAGAGAGAGAGAGAGAGAGAGAGGCGTGTAACTCTGCTCTATATACACAAGAAAAAATCCCGGAATGATACAAAACTGGAAGGGGTGTGGGGCCATTTTATATGGCCCCCATAGTGCAGTCGACCTGCTGTAGGGCAGCCCACAGGACCACAAAACTCCACGACTTGCTGATGTGTACAGTCGGCCAGCATCTGTGAAGTCCACGACTCATGCAAATCAGTCGGCCAGCTCCAGTATGTACACTGATGCAGTCGGCCAACAACAGGGTCCTCCTGCCACCACAAGGCAACCACCCAAGTCAAGAAAAATAGGAAAAAATGGGGGGGAAATACGGAAAGTGGGGAAAATGAGAAAACACCTAATAAGGGCAGGCACAACCACAACAAAGGCCCTGGTGTATATGTATAGACAGGAGATGACTTCTAACACCCCCTCTCAGCTCCTGGCTGTGAAACCAACCACAGGGAGCTGGGGTGCCGCCTGAGCAAATCCTGAGATAGCAACTTCATGTAGAGGTCCACTGTACTGTCCTCCGTCGAACAGAACTCTAGCAAGATGTCATCAGCAACGATTTGTTCATGAACAAAGTGCCTCTGGATGACCATGAGTTCCTCCAGTGGAAGCCCAATCCTGCAATGCAACCTCTGCATCCTCACCACCTCACAAGCAGCATCACAACAAGCAGCCCAGTACTCTACCTCTGTCGTCGACAAGGCAAAAGATGACTGCCTCTTACTGCTCCGTAAAACTGCTCCTGGGCCTGAAGTAGATCTCCTCGTGTCCGGATCTCCTCCCCAAACTAAGTCACTCCAACCGTGGAGTCGGACTCCATCAATCAATCCCCCTCCTGTGTAAAAGAGTCCATGATCCTTCGCATGTCGCAAAAAACACAAGATACGCAATCCTGCCTCCCAAAGAGTCATCTGCAACCATGAGCTCAACTGCCTCCTCAGGAAGCTCCCGTCCAATCTGGTGTCCATCAACCTGATCAATGAACCATTCTGCTTCTGAGTCAAAAAGGCATCACACTGCTCACAAGGATCAACACCTGTTACGGTGCAAAGCCTAGTCCTTGAAACCTGCTGAGGACCACGCAAGGCCTTCTGAAACCTGACAACCCCCCCCTCTGAATCCGGAACCACAAAGCCTGGAGAATGCACCTCCTTCTGCAAGTCATCAACTACCACCTGCCTGGCTTTCCGAAAGGTCCCCGTGGAAAGAACATCCTCATCTACAGGAGTTTCTTTGTCCCGAATACTACGAGACATCAGAGCATAAGTTACCTGTTCAGTTTCCTCTAACTGACGAACACAAGAACCACCATCATCAGTACTGGAAAGTTCCTGCCAACTGCTGCCATCAACTGGCAAGCTATCCACCATCTGGTCCCGCAAAGCCTGCACCTGCAGCGTATCCACACTTAAGTGGCCATTACCAGACTACCACTCATCACAAACCTGAGGACTTGGGAAAGAGAGTGCTGAAAGCTTGTAAACTCCATTCTCCACTCCGCCTTCCCAAACCACCTGGCCTGTTGCTTTGTCTTGGAGAGCAACAAAATGCTCATCAAACTCCACGCGTACTCCAGTCTTGCAAACTTGATGCACTGACAACATATGAAAACCAAGTGACAGAACATACAACACCTAGGAGGAATGCTTCCCCCCTCTGCCATCAGGAACTATCTCCATCCTGCCCTCACTGTGAACTGGGATAGTGGATGTATCCCCAGTAAGAATGTGACCAGAATACCTGCAGAGATCCTGTAAATCAAAACGAGAAGGAGTCATGTGCCTGGAAGCACCACTGTCTAGAATCCACTCCCGAGTATCCGTTGCGGAGAATCCTCCAACCTCCTCCTACCTGAAGAAAATGAAACATCGTTGTCCATCACCTCCAAGTGCACAAAAGCCAGAGTCTTCATGATTGCTGCTGAGGAATCTTCACCCTTCTCGGTCTTCCGTTTGGGACACTACCTCCAATAGTGGCCTTTCTTGCCACAATCATTATAGGTCCTCTCTGCCTTTAGTTTCTCATGGTCAGTAACGGACTTCTTCTCAGAAGACTTCTCCGATGAAGCCTTCCCTTTGCTCGTGTTACGGCCTTTCGACCGTTGGCTAGTTAAGGTCTCCGAACCTCCACCCTGAGGAGGGTTCGTGAATCGTTCCTCCTGGTCCAAGGCCATGGGCACAAGCTCCTCCCACGTGATGGTGCTAAGCCTGCCACTGGTAATCAAAGACCAGTAAAATGCTGAGTACTGAGAGGGCAAGTGTGACAGCAACGTTATGCCCATGTCCTCTGACGATATCTCCTTCCCAGCCTGAAGAACTTCTTGCTGAAGAGCCTGCAGCTTGTTAATATGCTCCCGCATCGTCGATGACTTTGCAGGGCTCATAACCCGCATCTGTACTTCCAAGGAAATCCTCTTCATGGGCGATACCCTGTTGTAAAGAGAAGCCAAATGCTGCCATATACCTCTGGCCAGCATCATATGCTTTACATGATTGATTACCTACGGTGTGCAGTTGAGAAAGATAAACGAATGGACCCTTGCATTGACACGATCCCACAACTATGACTGTGCCTCCCGGTCCTTTCGGATCGACGACTCTCCTTCCTCTACTTCCGGCCGTGGAACCCCAACGACGACAAAATCAGCAAGGTCGTAAGACTCCAAAACAGATTCCATCATAACCTTCCATATGCCGTAGTTGTTCCCGTCCAACTAACGGTGCACCGGGAACGTGGGGAGTGTCAGGATCTTCATATGCCTCTCGGCCATCTCTAACAGATCTGCCATTGCGGGGATGTACTCTGAAAAAGGGTGGGTGGGTGGGAACAAAGAAGAACTTACACCGGCAAGTGGCTGTCTAGCAAATCAGCCCACCGTCCTCTTGCTTCTCCTCTTCCCAAACAGTCCACCAATCAGCAACACAACATCCCCCTCTTGCTCACACAAATCCCAAGAACTATCTAGAGCCTAGGCTCTGATACCATGTCAGAATACGCAGCGGAGATGATGACCAGATCTGAGAACACAAGAGCAAAACGCAATGCAAAAAATAACAGCACGAGAGAGAGAGAGAGAGAGAGAGAGAGAGAGGCGTGTAACTCTGCTCTATATACACAAGAAAGAATCCCGAAATGATACAAAACTGGCAAGGGGTGTGGGGCCATTTTATATGGCCCCCATAGTGCAGTCGGCCTGCTGTAGGACAGCCGACAGGACCACACAACTCCACAACTTGCTGATGTGTACAGTCGGCCAGCAGCAAGGGTGTCGGCCAGCATCTGTGAAGTCCACGACTCATGCAAATCAATCGGCCAGCTCCAGTATGTACACTGCTGCAGTCAGCCAAACAACAGGGTCCTCCTGCCACCACAGGGCAACCACCCAAGCCAAGAAAAATAGGGAAAAATGGGGAAAAAATACGGAGAGTGGGGAAAAATGAGAAAACACCTAATAAGGGCGGGCACACCCACAACAAAGGCCCTGGTGTATATGTATAGACAGGAGATGACTTCTAACACATCTATGATGTCCTGCAAGTGCAGGAACGGTGCGAATGGTAGTCATCCGGGCCGTCGGAGCGAAGGTCTCATCGAAGTTGTTCACAAGGTGGTAACCAAACAAAATACAAACAAACAAACAAACAACAAAAACACAAGGGAGTCACACAAATGGCCTACCTAAAATGGTACAATATCACAAGAAAATCACAAATGGCCTACCTAAAATGGTACAATATCATAAGAAAATCCCAATGATCTTAAATAGCTAATACATTTTTGTTAAGCATATAGCAGCTTACTATTCTTTTGGATAAGTTAATGTAGCAGCTCCTCCATGAGTACATATCCATACTCATGAACTGGAGGACATTTGTACCATAGTCTCATCATCGCAAACTTTCCAGGTACATCTTTGGGGATGGGGGGACCATGGTTGGTTGAAAGCCTAGTCAATGGTACAACCCATTGCTTGGAATTTTCCTTGAAATTGCAAACCTCTCCAAACAAAAACTAGAGTCTTCACAACACATTTGTCCAAGCTACCATCAGCTCGGAACTTTGATTTGAAGATCCAACGCACACCAATCACCTTACGCTGCAGTGGCCGAGGCACCAAAATCCAAGTGCCATTCCGTTCGATAGCATCCAACTCTGCCTACATAGCACGACACCAAGGCTCATGTGAAAGAGCCTCGTCTACAGAAGTGGGATCAGAAGGACCATTAATGATAGTAGACATAAGAGCATAATTAACAAACATGTTGCCCTCATGAATTTGTTTCCCTGTAACTCTCGAAGAACGCCGAAGAGAACCAGGCAGAGGAGCAGAAGGAAGCTCAGGTAAACCAAAATCACGAACTCTCTGATAATACCAACCAGGTACAGATCTGCTCGAACTCACCGGAGGAGGAGCAGGGTGGTCATCATCTGACTAAGTATCCTCAGCTAGAGGTGTAACAGAAGCAGTGGGAGCAAGAGGAGGAGGAGAAGGAGGCGGAGACGGAGGTGAAGGAAGAAGAAGCTCACCACCCCCCTCTGAAGATGTAGGAGTCTCGTCAGACACCACATCACAGCTCACAACAACTTTATCGGCCTGGGGATCATAAAGACGACATGCCTTGGACACAGTGTTGTATCCGAGAAAGTCATGCGCTAAGACTTCGAGTCCAACTTGGAGCGATGCTCCTTAGGCACATGAACATACGCCGTACACCCAAATATCCGGAAATGAACAACGGAGGGCTTCTCACCATGGAAAGCCTCATACGGAGTTTTATCGGGAAGAGCACCAGTAGGAGACCTGTTCTAAATGTAGACAGCAGTTCAACCCAGAAACGTCGAGGTAATGAAGAATGCTCAAGCATAACACGGGTCATCTCCATAATGGTCCTATTCTTCCTCTCGGCGGCAACTCCATTCTTTGTGATGGAGTATATGATGTAGTAAGCTATCTCCGAATGCCATGTGTCTTGCAATATTGCTTAAACTCTTGGGATGTGAACTCACCCCCTCCGTCGGTCCTGAGAGCCTTGACCGAGTGACCGGTCTCTTTTTCCACCTCAGCTCTCCAATCACAGAAGTGCTGAAAAGTTTCATCCTTGGTCTTCAGAAAGAAAACCCAAGTATATCTGGTAAAATCATCCACCATCACGAGCATGTACAACGCCTTACTCAAAGACGTGGTACTCATAGGACCACATAAGTCTGCATGAATGAGAGCAAGTGATGTCAAAGATCTGTGTCACCTCCTTCAGAAAGGTGGCTCGGTGTTGCTTCCCCTGTAAACAAGAGGAACAAGCAGTAGACGGAGCCTTGATGGTCGGTAATCCCTCAACCAACCCATCCTTCGAAGCTCGCTGCAGAAGCTGATAGCTCAAATGGCCAAACTGAGCATGCCAAAGAGTAGAAGAAGCACCAGAAGAAAGCAAAGCGGTCAACTTGTAGAGACCACTATCTTGGACTCCCTGAGCCAAGATGCTACCAGTCGCCTTATCACGAATGGTAATCTCATAACGAGAAAAGATCACCTCCGCACCCTGAGCTGTAAGAGCACTCACTGACAAAAGGTTAAAAGCCAAATCTGGAATATACACAACGTCAGAGAAGTACCTCTTGTCTCGTCAGAACGGAAGATGGGGATAGTGCCATGACCATGCACTGGCACAAAAGAAGAATCACCCAGAGTGATCTCGCCTGATCTGGCAGTGAAGTCCTCGAACCAATCTCGATGGGGTGTCATATGAGCAGTAGCACTGCTATCAACAATCCAAGCCCGTGACTGAGAAGTCACAAGAGCAAGTATACACCGAGTACCTGCTAAGAGAAGAATGCCATCATCCTTCTTCGGTTGAGACACCGTCGTTGAGGAAGAGTTCTTTGCTGCTTCATCACGCTTCTTCTTGTGACATTGGAGTGACTTGTGACCCTTCTTGCCACAATAATAACATTCAATGTCCTTATTCTTTGAAGATTTGTTGTCTTTATCCTTGTTGGAATCCTTGGAATTCTTGTCAGAACCCCCTTTTCCTTTCTTCTGTTGATTCTTCCCTTTATCTCGTGCTGCCAAAGCTCCATCACGGCCACCAGAGGTGCCAGTCCGCTCCTCAAAGCGAGACTCAATCTGCATAACGGAGGGGAGAACTTCCTCCCAAGTAACTGGAACAGGACGAGGAGAAGAAACAAGAGACTAAAGTATGCATCAAACCTCTCTGGAAGTTTGGAGAGCAGCTGAATAGCCATGTCCTCTGTGGAGATGTCCTTGCCACAAACAGCAAGCTCATCCCGGAGATCTTTCATCTTCGAGATGAAGGCAAATAAAGATGGAAAGGCAGAAACTGATAAGTTCATAAGTTGCTTTTCCAACGCCAAAATCCAACCCGGAGACTTGATCTCATAGAGATCTGCAAAAGCCTTCCAAACTTCATGTGCAGCATCTGTTGTACGCACATGAGAGAGAACAGAATCCTGACAGTTCAACCTCAGAAAAGAGAAAACGCGTCGATCATTCAACTACCAAATATCAATCTGTGCCTGAGTCGCACCACCGGAAGCAAGGGTGGGAGGGGTGGCATTGGCCGGTGTAACAAGCCAATCCCAAAGATCCACGCCACGCAAGGCCGATTTCACCTTCACCTTCCATAGGGTGTAGTTGGAACCATCCAAACATATGTAGAGAAGTCGGTGCAACCATCACAAAAGCTTGGGCTCAATCTCAAAAAATGCACAAACTCTGAAGAAGAAGTGTCCTCCACAGGTACCAAGGGTGCCACCAAAGCCTGGAACACCACAGACCCCCTCTGCAAAGGGGAAAACCCACTGGAGAGGAAAACGCAGCACACAGAACGCTGCTATCCTGAAAAAATAGGCCGCCTATGTCCAATCTCCACGTGGAAAAGAAAATGCCGGTCAACAAGTACCTGATGGTTGTGTTGATGAAGCCAATCTGTAGACAAAAAGACCACCAGGTGCTGTCCAGAAAACGCAGCAGCAAAGAGCTGCAAATCTGAGAGAAAACGCAGAGGAGAGGGTGCTGAAAACAGTGCTGAATCTGGGGCAGCAAAGAGGTTGCTAAACCGGGAGCTCTGATACCATGACAGAGTGCACAGAGCGGAAGCAAAGTGGCACTAGAATGTGCTGAACAGAGAGTGCAAGAGAGAGAGAGATATGGAGAAAACTATGCTGAATATACCGAAGCAAAACAGTCCCAAGCAAGAGACACTACAAGTCTCATAAGTGAGGGAGCAAAATATGTACAAGACTGAATGAACAATGAGAGGCCAGGCTGCCAGCACCCACTATTTATAGTAGGGGTAAGCTGGCCGACTGGAGCTACAAAACAGGCCGACTCGAAAATGCCAAAAAAGCTGGGAAAAATCCCAGAAAAATACTAGAAAAAGGGGTGGCCAGCCCACAAGCAAGGGCCATGCAAAAGGGACCAAATGGGCACCATAAAAGAGCAGAATCTGGGGATGAATGTGCTAACACGAGGGAGGCTATCCCTAGGCCCGCTCTCTCAGATGCAGCATCTTCGGGTCAAGTAAGGGAAAGGAAGGCAAAGGAGACTTCATCAACTGACAAGATGGACTTCAACCTAAGAGAGAAGAGCGTCAAGTTTGATGCTTTTCATGGAAAGCGGGATACACAAAAAGCATTATCTTTTGTCAAGCAATTTGATGCTAGTTTTGGAGGAGATGACTACTCCGAAAAGTCAAAGCTTCACATGGTTCGCATGCATTTGAAGGATGCCGCCTTGAATTGGTGGCTAGAGGTGGTACAAGAAGGGACTGAGCCAAAGACATGGACCGAATTCAAGGTTATGTTCAATAAAAAGTTTCTACCCACAAATTTTGAAGCAGATGTGCAGAAAGAGTGGGATGAGGTAAAGCAAAAAGTTGGTGAGAATGTGGCATCTTACCTTAACAACTTTTCAGTAGTTTCTTTGAAGTTTTCTTTGAAGTTTACTTCATATACTCCTATTCCACCACTAATGGAAATGTGTAAGTTTGCGAATGGATTGCAACCTAAGCTTATACAAGCAGTATACATGGCTGGTCCAAAGGCTTGGAGGAAGCTCAAGACGAAGCTTTGCAAGCCAAGGCCTTGTACATGCCTTGGATGGAGGGCAAGACAAAGAACAACAATCAAGACCCACCTCAAAGAAAGAAGTTTAAAGACCGATCCTCATCAAGAGCTGAGCCTAAAGAGAAGAAGGATATGAGTGGGGACAAACCCTCACTCTTTCGAAGAAGATTGTCCCTCAAGCAACTTGAGGAATATGCCAAAGAAGGGAAGTGTTTCCAATGTGGAAAGAAGGGACACTTGGCTGTCCCAACCTGCCAGAGCAAGAAGCTAAAGAGACCAAAAGATCATCAGATTGACATCTTGCCTGGAAGTTTACCATTGAGGAGATTACATTGAAGCAGTCTTGTACTATGAGGGCCATGTTGTGGCCTATGAAAGTCTTAGATGAGGATTTCAAGAATTGTATTGGAACAGATTGTAGAATGGAAATTTTGTGACTTTTCTTGTCATCAAGGAAGATTCTTCTATGAAGTAAATCCGTTTGTGTGTAACAAAGGACTTGAAGCCAAAAGTTTCTACAACTCAAGCTTCAAAGAAGCTACTACTATAACCTAGTAGAAAGAACATTAAGTTTTATGTTCAAGAATGTTTGGTTTTGTCAGATGGTCAAGTTTGACCGACAAAAGCTAGCAGGATTATTGTACCCATTGAATGTTCTATAGGAGAGTATTGTTATGGATTTCATCTTTGGATTGCCAAAGTCAAGAAATGATGGTATATGGACCTTTTTCACGATACCAAGAAGATCAACCATGTATGTCATTGGTTGGACCTTTTTCATTGGAGGATATATAATGCCTTCCATGACACTTTATGGAAACCATACACAAGATTATCACCAGAGAAGCCTGTATTTATTGGAGGATTCACCAAGGGTGGAAGAGCTAGAAGAATAGAAAAGACAATGATCAAAAAATTCCTCTTGGAATTTGAGAATTATTCACTATTGGATACAAAATAGGAGTCCTTCAAGGACTATCCAAAGATACTTTGAGCTTATGAGGAACCGGTTGGTCCAGATATATATTTGGATAGACGTCTTGCGATCAAGACAGATTCAAGAGGGAGGGATTGTACCCCTAACCCTCTTCATTGTATATATATTGGACTAGAATTGATCATTATTCTGCTTATGTAATGGTTACTTGGACATGCTCTAGTTTGGGTAGCATCGATGCCCAAGGAGCAAGATTTGTATTTGAGTGGCAACGATGCTAGATAACCCATTCACGGCAACGATGCCAGAACGAGATTTGTATATGGAAGGCAACGATGCCAGATGACCCGTTGGACGGCAACACTCCCAGATATCTTAGACTGGGCGGTCAATGGCCCAGATGATTGTATTGGATTTCACAATCAGATAGTCATTGCAACCAGATGGCTAGATGGCTATATTGGACTTCACACTTGAGAGATCAATGTGACCAGGTAGCCCAGATGACTATATTGGATTTCATAGTCGGGCAGTCATTGAGACCAGATGGCCCAGATGATTGTATTGGACTTCACAGTCGGGCGGTCAATGCGACCAAATGGCCCAGATGACTGTATTGGATTTCATGGTCGAGCGGTCAATGCGACTAGATGGCCCAAATGACTATTGATGAACTCTCGAGCGGTCCTAGTGACCAGATGCATTGAGGATAGTTTGAGCGGTTTCCCTTGGGAGCCAAATAGCTCAGCACGGTTTCCAATGAAACCACCCAAGACAATCCATGAATAGGAGAATCATTACTTGCGCATTGCATACTGATGTATGTTTTGAATTTCTTTGACTTTGTGTAATGTTTTTGATGTGTGGACAATGCTTGGCCCTCTCATCATCAAGGGTGTGGCCAAAATTATTGAAGTGTGTGAACCTGAACGTCTTCTTCATCATGATCTCCATCCTCATCATTGAAGATAAAAGCTCTCTATCAACCTCATTAACAGAGTTTGGTGCTTTCATCATTAAGCGTGGATTTCATCTTCACCAATTGGCTAGTTTTTCCACTCATTGATCCCTAATCCTCTCTCTCTCTCTCTCTCTCTCTCTCTCTCTCTCTCTATATATATATATATATATATATATATATCTTTAATCTCTTGGATACATGGTTGAGTCTGTCACGACACGCCCCGCTGGGCTTACACCAATGCTCTGCGCATACAAGATTCAAAGCTGCGATAATTGTCTTCTTAGAGACTGAGATCCACAAGATATATATATATATATATATATATATATATATATATATATATATATATATATATATATATATATATATATATATATATATATATAGAGAGAGAGAGAGAGAGAGAGAGAGAGAGAGAGAGAGAGAGAGAGATTTCTAGCAAAAGCGAAGAACATTATTAGAGCAAAGTAATTTACTCTAATTATAAACGGGATTATGCCAGATGAAATGGATGGAGAAAAAAAACAACCTGCCCATTGGAGTCCATCGCCACAGAATGTTCATCTCCAGCTGCAACACGGAGTACAAAGAGGTTCTCGTCCTGAAACTTCTGTATTAAACGTGGCTGCCCCTCATTGGCAAGCTCACCATGGCCAAGACATAAGTTCGCACCATAGCCCCACGAATACAAGGCACCACCTTGAGTCACTGCAAGGGCGTGCGTGGCTCCAGTGCATATTTGAACAACCAGACCAAAACTACTGAGCCTTTCAACCTTCGTTGGAACATGTCTCTCTAATGCATCTCCATGTCCTAACTGCCCATGTGTATTTGTTCCGCATGTGTACACATGCCCCTCCCTCGTGAGGACCATCGTGAAGTTAAGTCCAGTTGCAACCTGCAGACAATCACAAACCATGACTGAGCTGAGAGAGTATGTTTGTGCTCTGATTTGGGGTTTCTTGATTGCTTTTAAGACAAGGGTGCTCTTGTAGTATGCATGTTGAGTAGCAAGATGCAAGTTTCTACAACCTGCTTGCAAGGTATTCCTTTCAATGTTTCCACGAGTGTTAGTTTAGCTATTGTCCGGTTGGCTTCTCCAAGACCACAGCAACCAGATGCATTGTCTCCATACGTATATAGCTGAAAACATCAAAAGGCAAGTGAAAACCCAACATGCAACCAATTACATCAAAAACAGCTATACTACTCAATTCACATGTTTAAAAAAACCCTATATCCAGCGAGTTTAACCGCAACTTCAGCACTAGAAGACTCTAAACGGCATACCTCTCCACTACTCGCAATGAAAGCTGCATGCTGGTAAGAACTTGCTACATGAGTAACAGACACACCTCGTGGCAGCGCCACAGGTATGAATAAGTTGCAAGCAGTAGAATCGCTATCTGATCCTTGACCTGAAGTTGTAGAAGGAAGACCCGACCCACAAGCAAAAACACCCTCAACACCATGTACCAGTAAAGTGTGATATTTCCCAGTAGCAACTTGTATCTGAAATCAAATTTAAGAATAGTGTCTACTGAATTGAGACCGACACAGCAATTACCATGACTCCGACATGCATTTACAGCAATCACAATGAGGTAAAATTGCTGATGCAGTTCTTACACTCAACTCTTAATTCCATGAAGCACACTGCAGGCACCTATTCTTTTGTGGGGTGAAAGATTAATTTTAAGAAAGAAAACAAACCACCAAATGGTCGAGCCTATGTATGTATATGAGTATGTAAATGTATGAACATCCCATCATTAGATGTTTGTATACGAGTATTCATGTATGCACATGACATCAATATGTGCAAGTGTGTGGATGTATATTTGTATGTGAAGCATACATTGCCCTCCAGACTCCAGAGTTGCTGATGAGTGCATGCAGCTAGGTGCACGTGTGCATACGTGCGCACTTGCATCCATGAGCATTTACTTGCGCGAGTTGGCACGCACAATTATGTATGTTTAGTACATCCATGTATGTATATGTATATGTATATGTAAGACAGGGTAAGGCATCACGTGTGTACACATTTGCCTGTGTTTCTCTGTATATAAGCAGGATTGTGTTTATGCATGTGCAAGTGTGTCAATGAATACACGATGCATGTGGAGCATACCGTGCCCTTCTGAGTTGCAACACTTCCATAAGCTTGCTCTGTCGACTGCAGAAACCTAAGAAGCAGCTTCCAATTTCCGGAACATCTGTGCAGTAGCTGGGTACGATACTGAGGGGGCATTGATGAATAGAGAGGATGCACTCTGCACAGGTCCAAGGCGGCGATCTCAGCAACAGACTTGAATCTTAAGGGCAGCAATCCATGGGCCGCTCTGAAGGTGTAGCAGGAAGCTTCTATTCGTGCTAGATCTGCTGCAGAGAGTGATCCTTTGGTTAGAATGTTATAAAGCAGATGGGGAGGAAGATCTTGTAAGGTACAACTGCTTTCTTCCATAGGGAAAAATCCTGTGCTTTGTAAAAACTCTAGAAGAAATCTGCGCAGAGCGCTATTTCCTGCAAAATCTGTGCAGAGCCCAAAACCCTAATCAGCTTTACAAAGCCTGCAAAATCTGTGAAGAGCCCAGGACCCTGATGTGCTTTGCCAACTTCCAAATCCTTTGCTTGCTTGTGTGAGAAATGGTATATGCTTGTGTGAGAAATGGTCTAAAGAAGAAAGTTCAAGAAAAAAGTTTTAAAAATGAAAAAGCGCGCTGCGTTTCCAGTTGACGCCAACGATTGCCACGTCGGATTGTGCATCTACGTAGCAAGACACCCAATTTTGTCATGGCTCCACGATCGAGGTCCCGTACATCGGGCCGCACGGGTGACCCATCATCCCATCTTTGCTCCATCGACCGTTGAGCGCATCTTCGCGCGTTATCACCTTGTTAGGTCTACTCCACTCCATGGCCTTGTGGACTTGGGTCATTCCTTCCATCTTGAATCCATGATCCCACCAGCCCGCCTCATCGGCTCAACACGGCTCACCGTCTCAGCGGCTTTGCCGTTTCCACCATTTTTCCTTCCATCAGTCCCATTTCTACACCAGCATTCTTGCCATCAGTGTGGGGAGGGCATCCCCCGAGGTACACAGCATCACACAACCCCACTGGTAACACGGGAGGCCTAATGTGCCTACCCGGTGCGTGAGTGCGTTCTATGTGTGCCTAGTTATGAGTCCGTGCTACGCCTCTTCTTTGCACTTCATCCCCCATGTAGATGCATGATATTTGACGCAGTTCCAAAGCCCCAAGGGTCCTAGAAAGAAATCTCGAGCGCACATATCCCCCCCCTTTTATGGAATTGATGTCCTCGTCAATTCATTTTCGAACTAGGAGTGAGTGCCTTTATCATGTTCATTGTTATCTCCATCAAGTGCCTAAGTGTTGCAAAAAATAAAAGAGAAAGCAAGAGGTCTTAACCTTGCTTTATAGCCATGAGCAAAGTCTGTGTCTAACCCGTTATACAACGGTGCATATTTTTGTATTTTTGTATATTTTGGTATGGACTTCAAGCCCCCGCTCGAGAGTCCCCCGAATCGCAAATGTGCGAGGTACTAGACTACTGCATTGGTCCTTGCTTGACTCCTGTCTGAGTCGGAGGTGGATTTCTTCAAGACAATGCAGCACTTGCCTATTGGCTCTTGAGTCGACTATGTTCTGGCCTTTTTGAGTGTCACATTCCTCCCAGTGATATTCCAATTGTCAAGGAGGTCGGGTTCATGGATTTTCATGAACTTGTTTCCTCTTGGCCTCTCATCATGCCAGTCTATTCATATCCATTCCAATCTTTTGTTGTCAATGTTGTTGAGGAAAAGGTTTTCCTGGTCAAGCCAAGCCCATCATGGATGGCGAAGTGTTTGCACCTTAGAGTCCATGTATTGTTTTTATGGTTTTGTGACCTTTTGTGCGATACAGGTTGCACGGCTACTTTTGTGCGATACTAGTTGCACGGCTACTTTATTCAAACCACTTTGTTGGTTCCTCTTTTGCTTTGTGATATGAAAAGGGGATTGTTGGTGCCATGATTAGACTTACTCTCACCCAAATGCTATTATGAAAGAAAGGGGCCTATTGTTGCCATCTTGGTCTTACCCTCGCCCGAATGCTATCTGCTATGCCAGCTTTACTTGCCCAACTATCAACTTGTGAGACTTTAGCCTCGTCAACACACATTGTATTGTAGATGATGGGATCGTTGGTGCCGTCTTTGGTCTTACTTTCACCCAAATACCAATTGTGAGAATGGCTTCCGCAGCCCAGTAGCTTCCACCATCTCCATTTGAACTTGTAGTTAACTCTCTTTGCCACCTTTACTTGCACGGTTGTCAACCTATCGTCGACCCATAATGATAGCATGAGTTTCAAGCCACCCCACTTCGACTCTTCGATCGGGTTCATTCACATTCCCATTGGGTTCACTGCATATTCGTCTGAATTCATATTCCAAATTGGGGCCATGCCCCTTGCATATTGTATCCATGATATGGGGTTCAAGCCCCTTGTGCCTTTATCCTTTGCATAACTTTATTGTTTTTCCTTTCTTCATCTAATACCTTTTTCATATGTGTTCTTTGAAAAAAAAGAGGTGGCTCCATTGCCACAAGGCTCATCAAAGCCTTAAGCGGACACATTGCCACTTAGCGGATACCTTTCTTCATCTGAGACCTTTTTCATATGTGTTCTTTGAAAAGAAAGAGGTGACTCCGTTACCACAAGGCTCATCATGGCCTTGAGTGGACACATTACCACAGGGCTCATCACGGCTTTAAGCAGACACATTGCCACTTAGTGGATACCTTTCCTACTCTTTTATCTTTACATTCTTTTGGTACCATGCCAAATGTGACGGTCCGATACCCGCCACATCGTGTTTCTTAAGATTAGCACCCTAGCCCCATAATCGGTCGCTTTAATGGCATACATGGTCCTTTTGTTGCTTCATTGGTTTCTATATGCATTTGCTTTATGATTCCACCTTTGATCGACCTTGTAGGTTTAATGGCATACATGGTCCTTTTGTTGCTTCATTGGTTTCTATATGCATTTGCTTTATGATTCCACCTTTGATCGACCTTGTAGGTTTCATCCACATGACGTTTCTCCTAGGAGGAGTACCTATTGCGCCCCTCACGCTATGCTGGTGTCAATAGTCACATGAAAACTTCTTCCATGCGTTTGCACAAGAACAAGTCTTCTCTGCTATGCGGTCCTTCATACTTGCCTCATGCTAGTCTCCATCTTCACAACTTCAAGCCTTCACCTCCATCGGTTCTTCGGTCTTCCATCATGTTACTTTCAACCCTTTTTCTCTACATCTTTGTAGCTTCACAACTCTTCATTTTGGCCTGATTCAAGTTGATTCAACTTCCCACACCATTTCTTCTTGGCACCTGTATTGCCGTCTATTCCTCATGTAGATTTTCCTCAATTCCCATATACTCATGCATTCAAACATTCCACATTCCCTTTAACTCATATCTATATGTGTCTTTAAAAGATTTGCCTCCCGGATCATACCGTTGGGCTAGCTCCACATGTTCTTCTTGGTTCCTCTCATAAATGTTGACATCTAGGACGGTCTTAGCACTTCATAATCACCTTAGAATACATCCATTGATATTGTTGTGGTGTTCCCAGTCTGCAACCATGAAGTTAGGTGCTAATGATCCGTAATGTTTGCTACTTATCTTGATTGCCTGCCTTTGTCGTTTTTCTTCAAAGCTTCACCTTCCATGGTGGTTTTCTCATGTGAGCCCCGAGCTCGCTGTCCTTCTCACTCGAAGTGCTGTCAGCCCCACTAGGACCGAGTTTCGTGTCTCTCTGATTCACCTCATATGTATTTTGGGCCTCTATTAGAAAATTGGCCCTTGCCAACAACTCGGTTGGACTTACACCCTGATACCTTCCCTCGCATTCAAACCAATCATTCCACATGCCATATAACTTACTAGGCCACTCTGGATTTTCATAAAACATACTGCATAACTGCATTCTACTCGGGAAACGGATCACTTTTCATATGTAACATGTCTCCAAATTCCATTGTTTTGGCCACCGTCCAAAGTTGCCTTATTATTCAAGCTTTTGTATCTGTAGCCTCGGTCCACGAGCGACAGGCTCGACCAAGCATGCCATCATGTACCCTGCGTCCACACGCTCGTGATAGGTATATGTAACCATGGGCAAATTCCATCATCTTGATGCTCAAAAATGCGTTTTTCTATTGTCAGCTACTTTCGTGCCGTCGACTCTGTGGCCGTCACATAGTCCTGCTCAAATTGTCGTTTTTGCCGTTTTGATGATTTTCCCATATTGCTTGCCGTCTTGGCATCACACGCGCACATGTGGGCTTCCTGATGATCTCTGCTCTGATACCAAGTGTCATGGGCCCCACAATCGAGGTCCTAAACATTGGGCCGCAAGGCGGTCAACCCATTATCCCATCTCATCATGCAACTCTGCTCCATCAGCCGTTGAGTACGTCTTCACGTGTTATCACCTTGTTGGGTCACAACCGTCTCATGTCTTCCCGAGCCAGCTCCATGGCCTTGTGGACGTGGATCATTCCTTCCATCTCGAATCCATGATCCCATTTGGCCACCCTCATTGGCCCGTCGGCTCGGCACGGCTCGCCGTCTCGGCGACTTCCCCGTTTCCACCATTTTCCTTCCGTCGATCTCATTTCCGCATCAGCATTCTTGCTGTCAAGGCTAGGAGGGCATCCCCCGAGGCACGCGGCATCACACAACCCCACCAGCAACACAGGAGGCTTAATGTGTCTACCCGATGCATGAGTGTGTTCTATGTGTGCCTAGGTATGAGTCAATGCTACGCCTCTCCTTTGTACTTCATCCCCATATAGATGCATGATATTCGGCGTGGTCTAGTATATCTCCAAAGCCCCGAGGGTCCTAGATAGAACTCCCGACCTCACAAATGTTGACATAGCAAGCACAAGTACTTTTTGATGGGCGTCACGCCCGTTTTTTAGCATTTTGGCTATAAAATACTTGCAAATTTTTAAAATGGCGTCAAAAAATACACTAAAATACAAAAAAAACTTGATATATTTCACCAAATCTGTCAATTTTTGAGGGCAACTGTGCCTGTCAAAAATCAAGCTTGATGGCAAGGTTTAGATCATAGAGGAATGCCAATTCCGACTTTCTAAGTAAAAGTACATCCACTATAACCCCACAAAGTCACATAATGCCTTGTTAAGGATGCTTTAACAACTCAAGTAGCAGCCTTGATGGCCACGATTCATAAACAAATGTGGTGTGAAACATTTGTATAAGGATTGTTAATATACGAGATTAAATTTTAGCAAGCTTTTCGATGAGCTTCAAAACCAAGACCTTGAAGTATGTATGATGTAATAGTGTGCTAAGCTCGCCAAAACGTCAAAGTATGTATGATGTAATAACTCACACAAAAAGATATTATGATGTGATAGCCTTAACTTAAAAAGCTTAAAATTCAGAATATATATTTTGTATGTGTATAATTTTATAGTTTTGACATGCAAGATAGGGTTTTGGTCGATTTTTTTGAGTGTAAACATGACAATATTTGCGTTAGTTTTGAGCAAGTTTCTACCCGTTTTGGGTGATGGGCCCATGCCCATTTTTTGGGTTCTAGACCTGAGGAAAACCCAAACAGAGCATAACTTGCTCAAAACTCACCTAAATATGGTCATGCTTATACTCAAATTATCCACTAGAATATGCCTAACAAGTCGATCTGGCATGTCAAAACTGTAAAGTTCTACACTTTTTCAAAAAGATCATTTTGGATTTACAGATTATTTTATAGCTCCATGGACCTTACATTCCAAAGGCAACCAAGAGCAAGATTACACTATTGTAGTTTTTCTATTGGCATTTGAGACATGCATGCCTTAAGCTCATAAGATTGGAAGAAAAATAATTTAACAAAGACCTACTTTGAAAGATCCTTGTGTGTTGCTCTCTTTTTTTAGCTTAACACATATAATCTTTCTTCTAAAGAATATTCCTTGTTGATAGGCTAAGGAGGCTATGGTAAAAGCTAAGCCTAGGACAATGCAAAAAAAGATTCCTCCAAAGACTCCCAAAGGAGTGAGTTTCTATCCAAATGCTAACCTTGTCAGTAGATTTGAAGAAGCTTCCAACTTAGTGCATGAGTGCCAAGAGAAGTTTAAACCAAACCAATAAGGTTAATAAAAGCATTGAAATAGTCCATCCAAATGTCAAACCTTACAATCTACAAAACCTTTGGACATTCTAGATATTAGTGCTTCTAGAAGAGAAATCAAAAGGAGGTGCCGAGCCTAACTTGATGTCTAAATGTTTAAAGAAGGATGGCATGTTCTTATGCCCACAAGAAATGATGATACCTGAGTGGCATGTGAGTGAGATTCTATGGATCATGAGCAGAGTGTAAAATCATTCCCCTGATAAATTATTATCATTACTCCAAAGAAACCCAAGTCTTTGGAAAGATCTTAAAGACCATGGATGTCAATTTATTGGCAGGAAATGAACTGGTTGTTGCTGAGCAATTGCCTACTCACAAATCAATCCTAGCATCATCAAAGAGCTTGAAGGGCAAAACCAACATTCCAATGAATAACTTTCGGGATTACTTTGAGAAGGATAATGACACCAATGCCACAATATTGATTATATGTAAAGGTGCAATATTGGATGGTGGTGCTAGTGTTATAATTGTTGCCAAAGCATCGTTGGCAAACCTTCTTTGGAACATACAAATGTTATTGAGAAGATGACAAATGGTATAGTCTCTAAACAAATTCTATGTGACCTCCTTAAACTTAAAATTTTATCATCATGTCACCTATGTAGTGATGAACTTCTTTAAGCAACTCGATTCTTATGATGTTATTTTGGGCTGACACTTTATGAGGGAATCCAGACTTGTCCACCATTTTTCTATGGATCATGTGTAATTAAGAAAGGATGGTTAGATTGTTGAAAACTAATGTAATCAAGCCTTAGTGTAGTTCTTTAACCTTCGTTAATTTGGTAGAGATAGAGCTCTAGGTTTATTTTGTGGTACATGCAAGGGCATGCATAGTTCTTTACTCACACCACCAATTTTTACAAAGTTCATATAAACTTGCTTTTATACATATTTTGTAAAAGAAATCTAGGTGCTAATATTTGTGAATATGGTGGCTCTTGTATTTGTTTTCTCCACTTGGTTTGTAACCTTAATTTGAGAGAAAGTGATTATTTGATGTTCTTTGTGGAATCATCAAGCTTTTATACAAGTGATTGGGACAAAGCTCTCTACTTGTTGAATTCTATGCCAGTTTAGGGTGTTTATCAAGAGCTTTGTATCTTGAGTTTGCTTATACATGTTGTCTACCATATGAAATTATGAGTAGAGTTGATAAGCCTCTCAATTGATGCAGTTTTGCATTGCTTTTATAAAACAGCTCCAACCTGTCTCAGATTAGCACCATCCTTGTGCTTTTCATCATTCTCAACAAAAACACGTGAATGCGCTTCTATTGCTTATGGGTTCTTCTACTTGATGTGGACTATTGTTTCTTGACTAACTTGAGTTTAATTCTCAGCTTTTAATGTGACTAAATGTCTTCCCAAATCTATGATATTTTTTGAACAATTGATAGCTTTGTGCTTATGAGATGTTTCGATTATTTATGTCAGAGATTTGTGTATGTGAGGTTATGGTGTGTTTCATTTGTTCTTGTAGAGAAGCCGGTGGATACTCCAAGGAAAGAAGACTCACTCTGAAGCAAGAGCAAACTCTTGATTCTATGTGACACACTCTTTGTGATTGTCTATATGACATGCTCGGTGGTTTAAAGAGCTTAAGAAACTAGATATCTATGTGGTTTCTTTTTAGTTTGTGAGAGGCCTATATTAACGATTTCTTGTAAATTTTCTTTGTACATGTTTGGTTATAGAAAGTTGGGTTTGGTTTCTCTACTTGGTTTGTACATGTTTGGTAATAGAAAGTTGGGTGCTAATCTTCATGGATCCATGGCTTTTTTCTTTGCTTTCTCTACTTGGTTTGTAGACTTAATGTCGCCGAGAGAGTGAAATTAGTTTATATTCTTTATGATGACTAGAGTCATCAAGCTTTTATACTATTGATTGGGAACTCTTCATGCTAAGCTTTTTAAAGGTCTCTATTACTAAATTCTCCAATTTCCAACCAGCTTTGGGGTGGTGTGCTTTTTATAGTTCTCAATATAGAAGCACATGAATGTGGTTCTATTTATTGTGGGTTCTTCTACTTAATGTGAGGCCTGTTGATTCTTGATTAACTTGAATTTAATTCTCAACTTTTGATGTGTCTAAATTGCTTCCCAAGTCAATTATTTTTATAGTTTACATATTTCTGTTAGTTTTATGCCAATCTTTGTGAATGTGAGACTAGTGCATGTTCAATTTGTTCTGTTGCATCCCTTTTCTTCCTAAATTTTATCAGAGATACAATATCCCATGGGTGAAGGATTATTTGGAGATGAATCTAACATGACAAATTAAATAGCTTGTGTTCAAGTTTGCTAGTGATGTCACAAAAGAAAAGAAGTCATTGATGATATTATTACTCTCATGAGCTACTTCTAGCACTTGAGAGATGTGAGAATTGAATGCACTTATTGACGTAATGCCCAAGGTATGCACCTAGATATTGAAGATGATGTAAAGGTACCTAGCACTTTCCTTATCATAGTTAATGGTAAAATCGGTCATGTGAATCCTACAACATAGATACTAGTGCTTCTAAAAGTGAATCCTCCAATTCAACATAAATCCTACAACATAGATGCTATTACTTCTAAAAGTGAATTCTCCAATTCATCATTGCTCATGAAGATTAAAATATTGGAGGAAGCATAAGCACTACCAAGCTAATAGAAACAATATGTAGAGGAAAATGCTTACATATGCATAATGGTTGTGTTACCTTGAGGCGAATCGGGGTTCACAATGCATCAAGAATAGAGGAGAAGAACTCTAAAGGTTCTTAAACCCAGAGAGAGCAATGATTATAATTGAGAACCTAGGAACCAATTCCATCTAAATCTAAGAGAAGATATGCTGCGACGAAGCATTGACTCAATAAGAAAAGGGAATCCTAGGAAAAAGGGGGGGAGCCTAAGCTTAAACAAGTGCCTAAACACTTCAAATCTTACAATGTAGACAAAAGAACTATTTTGTGCATCAAGGCTCAATGCTCCACATGAAGTTAGGTAGGTGTTTCTCTTATGACAACCTAGTAGAGATCAAAGAAGTGGATATTATAGGACTTGGAAGATCCCACACCAGTTTACATTACCAAAGACCTTACTCTCTATAGGAGGAGTCTAGAGGAGAAGAAAGATGACTTGATGTATCGCTTGAAGGAGATTAAGGATTATTTCGCATGAAAATATATAGACATGAAAGGAGTGCCATTTGATGTAGCCCCCCATACAATTCCCATCATTGAAGGATCATGTGTAGTCAAACAACTTCCTTACTCTATGATTCTAGGTATTACAATCAAGGAGGAAAATGACAAGCTTATGAATGTAGAATTTACCTATGAGGTTGAGCATATTGATGGGTATCACCCACGTTTTTGTTGTGCCCAAAAAGAATGGGAAGATTAGATTGTGTGTGGATTTAAAGAAAGTCAATGTTGTTGTGCCCAAAAAGTATGGAAAGATTAGATTGTGTGTGGATTTAAAGAAAGTCGATGTTACCACATGTAGAGATAATCATTCATTTCCATATGTTGAACTTGTTTTGGAGAGAGTAGTAAGGATATTTGAAGAAAGTCAATGTTGCGACATATCCACTTCCATACACGAAATATGTTTGGATAGAGTAGTAGGGAGATTTGAAGAAAATGTACTACATGTAGAGATAATTATCCACTTTCATACACACATCATATTTGGAGAATGTAGTGGAAGAAGAAGTGGACAAATTGATTCTTAGGGTACAACCACATATTTATCACCCCAAAGATCAATATAAATTTTTTGCCATAGAATGGGTTGTCTATGCTTACAAGGTTATGTCTTTATATTAACTAATGCTCCAACTACTATTTCAATATTAATGTGTAATGCTTACATTTTCATTAGTGATCTTTATGTTCGCTCACTCTAGAAAGAGCATTTAGCTTGCTTAATTAAGTTGACATTAAAATGTTGATTATATTGGATATAATTAAAGGCAACATTGATTGTATTAGATATAATCAAATCCTCTTAAGTACTAATTTTGAGTTAAGAATGTGGTGATTCTTGGCCAATTTTTGTCCAAGAATGCCCACGGATGAGCAAGGTTTCTAGAGTCCCCACCATTAAGGGAGTACATTGACTAAGGTTCAATTTTGTAAAAAGCCCAATTTTGGAAAAGCTATACTATTTATGGCTCCAAGGGCTAAATTTATGATAATATGATTTAAATACCGCATGTGGGAATGGAGCCACACATGTTGGGGGGAAGATTGCACCCAATCTTGTGTTCTTTGATTTTCATGCTCTTGATTTATGTTATGATGTTTATGGTGTATTTCTTCTATTATTTAATTTATTGAATATTCTAATCTCCATGTACCATGGTCCTGTAACAGTGGTATCAGAGCACGAAAATTTCAAGTATTGAATTTTGGTCATGGATACTCGAAGAAAAAAATCAAGAAATTGATTTTTACTCAAAGATTATTGGCTTGGAGAAAAATATCGAAGGCTTTTCTTCTATTGCTAAATTTTTGCATGGGAAAAAGGAAGCTTGCAACATAAGGAGTACATGTACTTGAGGGATCTATTACCCTTTGGTTTAAGAAGGCAAAAGGTGGAAGACATTTGGGCAAAAGAAGACATGGTTATGTGAATTTTGTACACCCTTGGACATGATTGAAGATCAAGGGCAAGAAAAGAAGGTGGAAAACCACAAGTGATTTGCAGGAAACCACCCTCTTCAAGCAAAAGTGGTTTTCATGGATTCTCAACCTCTTCCTAATCCATCTGTACGGATGAAACCGGCATGAGAAGGAGGCTTTGGTCCAATTTTTGGATTGCTAAGCCAGCGGAAACATCCGATTTCTATAATGGATGGCTATGGTGGGATCAAAAGTGAAGAATTTATCCGACTCTTTTTTCTCACACTTGCAAAAAATTAAAGAATTAAAAAGCCAAAATTTGATTTAATTCCTCCTCTCCTCTCTCTTTAATTAATATCAACGGTTGAAGCTCTTCTATCCCTCCTCCTCCTCCTCCAATTCGTGCTACGCGCCTGGTGGGTTCTCTTTAATAAAGGCTGTTTACGGCCATGGGCGATGAAGTTTATTTATTTTTTACCAAGCTTGATAGCTTTGGTTCAAAGCTTTTACTTAAAAGCTTTAAAGACTTAAAGCTTTAAACTTTTCAAATTCTCTATTCATTTGAATATTTCTTCAACGATTTATTATTCAGGTTCATTGTCGACATCAAATTGATAGTTGGATTATTATTTTTATTCTTTGTTGGACGCCATCCACTTCAAGCACTTTCAACAAGCCTTCTTTTGACATACATGATAGTCAGATAAGCTTGCTACCTTTTCTATTTTATTTCTACATTTTCATATTATTTTACTTGCTTCTCTACAATGGCAATCTATCCACAACTACCTACTATCTGAGATCAAGTAAACGTACTTGGCAAAGAGAAAATCTTGAGCATAAATTTACTCTTGCAAGAAGCGAAGACGTGCATATTCCAAATTTGATTCTCTGGATTCTGAGGAGGACCCTATCCAACGGACTGTGTGAGCTACTCCCAAAGCTTAAGAGTCTTGGAAGGGACACAAGATCAACAAAAAGGCTTTTACTTTTTCGGATTATGATGGCAAAAAGGATGCACACGTCATACTCGCATGGTTGAGCAGCCAACTTGATGATTATTTTTCTAAAGAGAAATTTTCTGAGAATGATAAGGTTAAATGTGCTACTAATCATTTGATAGGTAGTATAGCTATTTGGTGGAATGTTATTAGATAGGGCAAATGCAAACCAAAGTCATGGAAAGAATTCTAGAAAAGCTGATCAAGAAGGATTTCTTACCTTTGTCATATAAGAGTAAAGCTAGACAGCAACGGGATATTCTTAGACGGCTCAAAAAGGAGAACATATCAGTGTATGTCGACAGATTTTAGCAAACTTTATTGTAACTTCAAGATATAGAGAAAGTGCGTAAAAAGAGAAAAGGAGAAAGTTCATAGCAAGTCTGAAGCTAGTTATTAGAGCAAATGTGAACATGTTTCATCCTCACTCTCTTAGCAATGCCAAGAAAAATGGATTTTCGAGAGACACTACAGTGACAAATTCTCATATTTCTCAGTCTTCTCGATCCAAGCATTTTGAGAAGTTTCAGCACAAAGATGACATAGGGATGGACAATGGTTCACAAGTGAATGGAAGAAAACTGAAACTACAAAAAAGACCAACAATGGAGATCGAAAACCTTGTGTAATTACATGCTATAGGTGCGACAAAGAAAGGCATTACGTATAAGAGTGTCCCAGAAAGACAAAGAATCAAGTTACGGTTATGAACGTGGTTGAAGAGGAAGACAAAGGCGACTAACCTAAATAAGAGGGTACTCCTAGTCATGATTTCTACCACTAGAGAGGTAAGCCTAAAACTCATACTTATGCATTGTTTAAAAAAAACTATAGTTAAATTCAAATATATTGGTAAAGATAATTCAAATGATTGATATGTACTTTCTACACGCGAAAGAAAATACATATTAGGCCATTCACTATCAGGACTTAAGTGAACTAACAATGATGCACATATGTTTTTCAACTGATCATATCACCAAAGAATATATTAGGCCATTCACTATCAAGACTTGAGTGAACTAACAATGATGCACATATGTTTTTCAACTGATCACTAAAAAATATATTAGGCCATTCACTATCAGGACTTGAGTGAACTAACAATGATGCACATACGTTTTTCAACTGATCACCAAAGAATATATGTAGCTTATTGTTATTTCACATTTAACCTTTAAACTTTAACACCTTATTTAAAACACTTTCTTCAAATTATTCTCTGTTCTATCTCAAATAAGATTAACAAGGTGTCTGTGAAAGATACACATGTTAGTGTCTATGAGAGATACTCATATTGGTGTCTGTGTGAAAGATACTCATGTTAGTGTATGTGAAACATACTCATATTGGTGTATGTGAAGGATACTCTTTTCATGTATGTGACAGATAATCTGGGTGATACTTATTTGTGATGGATAACTTATCACAATCTAGTGTTGAGAGGGATTCTATCTGTGATGGATATTATATCTAGACTCTCTTCACTTGTTGCTAATTAAATATGCAACTTAGGTCAGTGCAACCCAAGCAAGAGGGATGTTACGGTAATTAATTTATTATTGGGTGACCCAATAAGTGAAAATAATATCTTGGGTGACCCAAGTGTGATTAAAAAACTTATTTAGTTGTGAGTGAATTCAATCAACTGTGACATGTATGATGCATGTAACAAATGTGTGAGTTTGATTATGAATGAATCCGATTAACTCTTTTGAATTAATTCTTAATGAGGGTGACCCATTGTGGTTTAAGAATTAAGAGAATCTGATTCTTTAGAGGGTGACCCATTGTGGTATAAGAATTAAGAGTGAATGTGATTCTTTAGAGGGTTACCCTAGTTGGTTGTGAGTGAATCCAACCAGTTGTGACACGTGTGAAATGTGTGGTGTACTTTATGAAAATACATGTGATGCACATGAAAACATTGTGAGTGCATCCAATGTAGGAGTTTGATTGTGTGTGAATTCGATCAACTGTAAGACACGTGTGACGCATGCAAAGATTATGGGAGTTTGATCGTGAGTGAATCTGATCAGCTTTAAAACACGTGTGATGCGCGTGAGGATATTGGGAGTGAATCCAATGTGAGAACGATTAATGTGTTTGATCACTCATGTGTGCTGATAGTTACAACCAAGGAGATTTGTCTTCTCAAATGGGAGGACTATCACGGAAGTGAGATTTTTCATAATATTTTATCATGGGAGTGAATCCAATTAATTATGTGTGATGCGTGGCTCATGTGTGAAGCATGGTAGTGAATGGTTTCTACTTGTTAGAATTAATTTGTGAGTGATTCCAAAGTAATTGTGATCTGACATTGTGGACTATGTTGAGTATAGATCATGAGTTCGGAACAACCAAGGTGGACATTGGACGAGATTATCTAGGTGAGCACATGTGTGCTAAATATTTAATTTTGTATGGTTTGGTCCGTTGTACATATGTTGGGCAAGGTTTATTTTTGATGAGATACTTTAAAAGCATTGGACTAAGGTTCAATTTTGTAAAAAATCTAATTTTGAAAAAGCTATGCTATTTATGGCTCCAAGGGCAAAATTTATGATAATATGATTTATGATAATATGATTTAAATACTGAGTGTGGGAGTGGAGCCACACACATCGAGGGGGAGATTGCACCCAATCTTGTGTTCTTTGATTTTCATGCTCTTGTTTTATGCTATGATGTTTATGGTTTATTTCTTCTATTATTTAATTTGTGTAATATTCTAATCTCCATGTATCATGGTCCTATAACAGAGTATATGTCAAATGATAAAAAAGTCATAAGGTAAAAAAAGGTACAATAGTCCTAGGACTAGTGCCTTTTATAGTCCCAAAGTTCACATGCCCCTAACACCACATGTGTAAATGTCCCTAAGTCCCATGTGCCTAGGGTCATCCCCTTATGCATGTACATCCTAAAATCCCCTTTGTTACAAACAATCCCCTCTTATAATGATTTTGTCCTCAAAATCGAAGGGTGATCGTGCATAAAATAGACATATAAAAGGCTATATACAAAAGCTAAAATCACCCATGAGTAGGTAACTAAGCTGAGGGCAAATCAATGCCAAAACATGAGTCATGTTGAAGTCTCATAACCCTCTAAATCAAATGGAAAGGAAAAATGAGATGCCAAGACAAGGCTAAGGATACAATTGCCTGTATATATTAAAAGGAAATCCAAGCTAAGCAAAATCCAACGTAATGGCTCTCCAACCTCTCGAGTCAAATGGAAAGTGTAGAGAGTCAATATTGATTTTTTGGCTAACTATGCTTCCGCATGGATCAAAAGGAAATCTTAGGCATGAGAACTCCAAGACAATGGCTTCGTGTGATGATCTAGATCAAATGGAAAGGATAAGAAACCACCATTATTGAGATGAAGCTAGCCGTGTATCCTCTAGGATCAAATGGATAGGCATGATAGGAATCCCAAAGCCGATGTAATAGTAGCTCTCAGGTTAAAAGGAAAGCTTGAATCTAAGGGGAAGCTCACTAGCCCAGCCTCATAACTCCAAAACCCATAGTATCCGCTGAGAAAGCTCAAAACCCCTGGCTTGAATGTTGAGAGATCCTAACTCAAAAGAATCATCGTGAAGGCCAAGACCATGATGTATCACAAGTGCATCTAAATGTTGTGCCACATAATCATCTACCATACATCTCAAATGGCATATCAGCACCCAAAAATGAATGTCCCAGCTCCAAAGAAAATAGGATCGTATCAACAATCATGGAAGCCAAAGGAACACATCTCATAGTCGACATCGTGCAAGAATAAAGCTGAACTGATGCCAGCTGCACTTAAATAATCCAAGACATGACCCACCACATCAATGTATGTATGGGCATGATCTAAACCATGCATTAAATCCTCAAATACAAATCCCTCTACGTGTGTGTGATCCTCAAAAGCAAGAGCATGATCAACAAGATCACCATAAGTATCATTGTCTCACTGAAGACTGACAATGTATCCATACATGAGAGATAAGAGGAATCACCCACGAATTCACTAACCATGGAATCCACAAGGTCATGTAATGATGTGATTAGTCACATTACTGGCATCAAGGATGCCAAGATGGCATGGCAGGAGCTTAACAAGATTTTTGTGGCACCGACTCAAAGAGCTCAAAGATCAACCTTCTCATGCAATATTACAAGCTCGACAAGAAGAACATCGAGACCATGGCATAACACATCAACAAGTTTAAAGGTATCAAGCTGCAACTTAGCACATCTAAGAAAGTTATCGAAGAAGATGAATCTATTGATATGCTGTTAAATAGTGTTAACAAAGGACCATATGAATCACTTGTTGCTACACTTAAAAATGTTCCCAACACCAAAATTCAAGATATAGAATCATCTTTACTTGAACATGAATCAAAATTCAAGGATAAAGAATCATTCAAATCACATTTAAGTGAGAAAGCACTCTATACAAAGGGTGGGAGATTTTAAAGGACAAATCAATCATCTCCACTTCCAAGATGCTATCACTATGGAAAACTTGGTCATACCAAGAATGAATGTCATAATAAAGATAAACCAAAGCTTTTTTGTGACTACTGTGGAAAAACTGGTCACCTAGAAGAAGATTGCTATCACAAAAAGAAGCAATCAAACTGCATCGAGGTCAAAGATGCTATAGTAGAAGACACACTCTTCTAGAGAAAGAACCATTGTATTCTTCACCTCTCTTGTCTCTACAAAAAATGTGATGTAATCAGCCTCTGAGGCCATACGATACACTCAAGCTGAAATTCATAGCCAAAGTAGCTATAGTGCTAAAGTAGTATAAAGGCGAAAGAAGCCTAGCACAATGGGAGAGAGAGGAAGGGTGAAAGCCTAAAAATTATACAGGGGGGTGTTGAAATGAGTGATACTAGAGTGCCAAGTCACCTAGTCAAAGTTAACCCACACACGAGCTGTCAAATCCTTGTTGTACCTCCCTCATATAAAAGGGGTCATTTTTAATCTCAATTAATGGAATCAAGCAAGCTCTCAAGCATCTTTACGAGTACAAGTATTAATCTTATAACCTAAAGCATCTTTATGAGTACAAGTATTAATCTTATAACCTAATTATGCTTTAGTCTAAAGCTTAATTAGTTTAGTTTATTCATCATGATTGTTCTTAGCTATCACCCACCCTAGCTTAGCTTAGCACTAATCACATGTAATTAGTATAGGATTAATTCACGTCCACCATCACCATCTCCATGAGAGCTTGGATTCTCAATTTTTAACATGAATCAACTATGCTACTCATCATAGAGAGTAGCCATCTAATTCACATGTAATTAGTATAGGATCAATTCACATGTAATTAGTATAGGATTAATTCACGTCCACCATCACCATCTCCATGAGAGCTTGGATTCTCAAGTTTTAACATGAATCAACTATGCTACTCACCATAGAGAGTAGCCATCTAAATATGGAAAGGCTACTATGAATCAGTCATAGAAGCAAGAGCTCCAAAAAAAGTATATGTTAAATGATCAAAAAGTTATAAGGTAATCAAAAAGATACAATAGTCCTAAGATGGTGCCTTTTATAGTCCCAAAGCCCACATGTCCCTAACACCACATGTAAATGCCCCTAAGCCCGGTGTGCCTAGGCACATCCCTCATGTGCCTGTGCATCCTAAAATCCCCTTTATTACATGTAGAGATGAACTACACCACGATGAAAAGGGAAGGGTTAGCCATGGTTTCTGGGGTCAATAAATTTTGTCATTACCTTTTGGGTGGCCACCAGGATTTGGGTTCTTTGTTGACTACCACCACCAAACATTGTTATAACTTGTAAATAAGCCATGCGTAACATATCACATCATGCTCTAGTTATTTATTTTTTCGAAATTTGATTTCAAAGCATGTACGTACCAACCATATGTCCAACATCCCAAATGCTAGCCATTGGAGTAGAGGACGATCTTCCTTGAATGGAGTGGGGAGATCTCTAATTTATTTGCTTATGGATTTCTTGATGAGAAGTCCTTGAGTAAGACTGAATGAGGTGCTTGATTAAACAAGTTGCTCTATATTAATTGATTGGAAGTCATCCAACTATACAAACTGGGGAAGGATGTTTTACGTCGATATGTGCATGAAGGTGAGTTTGGTGTGTACAAAATTGTCACTAGCTTACTCCATAACACTCAGTTGACATGGAGGCCGTAGAAATGCAAACATTTCAATGGAAGTAAGTTGAAGAATTTTTTTGTGCCGCTAACTAGTGACATGCTTAGTCAATTTTTCATCGCAAGAAGATGGCCAAACAACAAGTAGCTGAAAAGGTCAGAACCAAGGCTAGACAAGCCAAGAGTATGATGATTTCAAATCAAAACCAAGCTATGTCTTACATGTGGCTACTCTTACATAAAATAGAAATGAATTAGAAGCCATAGAACCAACCAAACTTTGGGTACGATTGCCTACTGATAATAATGACCATCTGCATTGTTGTGCTTTAATTGATATTGGAGCCAACCATAACATGCTTTCTTATTAAAAGTGGGAGTTTATTCTAAATCTAAGCTTATTAACTTCAATGCTTCTATTAAAGGTGTTAATGCTATGAGATGCTTGACTCTCAAATTACACAATCATGGAAATAATCACATGGTTGGAAAGTTTTTGTAGCACCTATAGAGACTTTAGATGAACAGCTTTGATCAAAGATACCCTATGAAACATCGATTGAGATAATAAGGTTGCATAATTGAAGTTTTAAAGGATGAAACAATTGTCTTGTTGTGTGAAGATAATATAAACTGCAAGTTATCTCACCCAACAATGTAATATTTAATTTGACCTCTCTAACTTCATCAATAGCGCTACCCTTTTTACTAAGGTCCAAACCTCAACATCAATAGTCCTTTTCCATGAAGAATCCACCACAAAGCATACTTTAAAAATAGTTAATTTTAGAATTAAAATAGGTCTCCCCCCTTAAATAGGTTATACATATTTTTACTACCACAAATCCTTAAGAAACCTCTCTAACAATAATCTACAATACCCATTCCCAAAATAGTACCACTTCTTGTGTCCTCTCAACATGGCTTCAGTGATATAATGTTTCTTTTTACATAAGAAATCAATATGATTCTAAGAAGTCCATAGTGCTTGCAGTAAACTGCTTGCACTTGCCATCTCATTTGTGTGGTCCTTACATTTAGCAACATCTTTTTGATGAGGAGTAGAAAGAGTGATAAAATGTATGTTACTCTCCTCTCTAGCCTAGGCTTACATTTGGTAACATCATTTTGATGAGGAGAATGAAGAGTGATAAAATATATGTTACTCCCCTCCCTAGCCTAGGCTAGAATATATGAAGAGTGATAAAATATATGTTACTCCCCTCCCTAGCCTAGGCTAGAATATATGAAGAGTGATAAAATATATGTTAATCCCCTCCCTAGCCTAGGCTAGAATAGAAATGCAATTGTCATTGGGAACTTACTTGTTACCCACACTAAGCCATGCTCCTCTCCTTGGAGCCTATTTGTGTCTTTTTGTTGCTCTCTCTCTCTCTCTCTCTCTCTCTCTCTCTCTCTCTCTCTCTCTCTCTCTCTCTCTCTCTCCTTGTTTTGCTCTATCAGAATGTCACTCATCACCATAATTTGTAGGTCACACAAGATGGCCAATTCTCTCACATTCATCCTTTCACACACAAGCCATAAAAATGAAAGGCATAAGAAAGCCCTCTCACAAGCTCACTATCTCTCTAATAGACAAACTAGGCTTAATTATGTGTAAGAATGTGTATAATAAGTGGCCAGAAGAACACTAATTATATTTTTCAAAGATACCTAATTCATCATAATTCCTTTTCAAAGCTAACTAATTCCTCATAAGTCCTTTTCAATAACTAACCCTCATATTTTTTGGCGAAGTGGCCAAAAGTCACTTATATACGAAGCCAATGTTTTCACGCTTGATCAAACATCCATTAAAAGACTTAAATTGACTTATGCTTTATGACCAATAGCCTTTTTGCATGGACTCAAAAAGTTATACCCTTAGTAAAAGCTATTGGCTTAGTGTATCATGAACGATAAAGATTATAAAATGGGGTTTAAAATGGCATTAACCATGTGATCCCATGCTCCTTGTAGTAGACATTAAATTCACCTAATGCAAACTATCGCCTAGATCTATCTAAAACTTTGTCATCTTATTTCTTGTCTCATTCTCAACCATTTTGTGCCATACTTTAAACTTTCCAAAAGCATATTCCTTATGTCAAAGAAAATAAACCCACATCTTCCTACTATAGTCATTAATCAATAACATAACATAGGAAGAACCACCCAGTGAGGCATCTTACGTGACAAAGATTAGCATATACAAGCTCTAGAGGAAACTTAGCTCTATTGCTGCTCACTTGCAGAGCCAAAAAAAAGGGTTTTTGATACTACTAAAGCTTATAACATTGAAAAATGTTAGTAGGAGGTGCTCAAACATCTATATCTCTTTTGAGACAACATAGCTTAGGTGTCCGAATCTCTCATTTCATAGCCTACTCTTGGCCAACATCGGCTCAAGCAGAAAAGGTGAACAATTTACTCAAACTATTTTACCTATTCTCCCAACCACTAGCATCCAAGATGATTATACCAACCCAATCAAACTGAATCCCTTAAGTTGTGGAGAGTAGATTTTGCTTAGTCTAGTGCATAGGGGACACCTCATAACTTTTTAGTATCACCATTGCTTGCGATAAAAGAAATAGTACCTGTGCCTTTTACTAGGCATTTAGAATCATTGAGGACTACTACAAGGATAGAGTTTCCTAGTGGTTCTAGAGATGAATACTAGTCTTGAATAATGGTAATGCTTTGCAAAAATGTCTTCAATTGCTACTACAAAGAGCTCAAACTCCACTTTAGCACAGTTAACTCTTTTTTGTTGGGTCTTAGATCCACAAACCATCAAGGATTGAAGAATGGTCTGGTTTTGCACAAATTTCTTCAATTGCTACAAGAGTTCCAATTCCACTTCATCAAGGCTACTTAACTCCTTTTTGGTGGGTCTCAATGTCCTAACGTTGTCATTTACTTCCCTCTTTCTATACTTAGCTTATATGTGCCCTAAGTTTATCACATTAGAATCATTTTACCATCTTTTTCTTTCTCTTCTTTTTAAATAAGAAAAGTGGTATTGTGGGAGTCCTTCCCCTTATCTTTCTTTACACTTAGAAGTCGAATCACCACCACTTAAAGAAGAGGGGTTTATAGGGTCCTTCCCCTTACCTTTCTTTGTGCTTACTAAGAAGCCAAAATCATCATTATCTAGCCTTCTTATTCATCTCCTCCTCGAGGATCATATCATTAAAATCTTAAAATTTCAAATTCAAAGGAGGATTAATCACCTCAGTGTTCAGAGAAGTGACCAAATCATTACATTTATGGGGTTTATAGGATAGGACCAAATTCAAATTCAAAGGAGGATTAATCACCTTAGTGTTTAGAGAAGTGACCAAGATAACTTTTTAGCATCACCATTGCTTGATATAAAATAAATAGTACATGTGCCTTTTACTCGGCAATTGAAATAACTACTACTAGGATAAAGTCTCCTAACTAGTTATAGAGATGAATACTAGTCATGAAGAATGGTGTACTTTTGCACAAATTTAATGAATTGCTTATAAAGTGCTTGAATTCCACTTCAATTTGATTAACTCTTTTTTGGTGGGTCTCAGATCCATGAACCATCAGGGACTAAAGAAGAATGGTTTGCTTTTGCCCAATTTTTTTTAATTTCCATAAAGAGCTCCAATTCCACTTCATCATGGCTACTTAACTCCTTTTTGGGGGGTCTCAATGTGCAAACCTTCTCATCTACTTCCCTCTTTCTACACTTAGCTTATATGTGCCCTAAGTTTATCACATTAGAAGCACTTCACCATCTTCTTCTTCTTCTTCTTCTTTCAAGTTAAAAAACAGGGGTTATGGGAGTCCTTCCCCTTATCTTTCTTTATGCTTGCTGAGAAGTCAAATCACCACCAGTTAAAGAAGAGGGGTTGCTGGGGTTCTTCCCCTTACCTTTCTTTGTGCTTAGTAGCCAATATCATCAATTAAGGGTGGACCAAAAGATCAAATTGGAAATGTTCATGAATGCCAATGATAAAGGACAAAGAATAAGCAATGAAATTTACCAAGAGTTTATATGAATGCTTACGATATCTTCCATAGAGGGAGGCATTAGAGACTTGGAAAAGGAGGTCCCCATTTTTTAAAAGAGACCATCATAGGACTTGATAATATATGCTTTATATGATCACATGTACATCATCTAGAAGGAGACTATTGCAATAGGGAGGAGACTATGGAGTTAATAATAAATATCAACACGTAATATATATATATATATATATTTCTCCGGAAGGTCATGTCCGGGGACTTTGACTTGATGGTGTGGTGTGACGAGGCGAGAATTCGAATTCTTGCTTTCCAGGAGTTGGTCAAACCCAACCCTAATTGCTCGGATAGCAACCAATGCACATTGCTGAGTGATAAGGTGGTTTTCCGGCTTGCTTTCTTGGAAAAGCCACTCCGCGTGTCCCTGGTGACACTTTCAATCGCCTGCCCTCTGGCAAAGGTAAGAAGTATTTCTACTTTGATCTGAAGTCGGCAACGGACAGGATTCCTTCCACGCTATGTTCACAGCTTATGGAGTCATTGTTCGAGAGCGACATTGCGATGAGTTGGATGTATTTAATGCATAGGCCATTTGATGTCCCAAAAGGCATCAGGTATGACCCGCTTCTTGAAGAGGATTGGGTTATGTTCTATATATATATATATCAACACACAATTTTTCTTTTCTTTTTCTTTTTCCTTAAAAAAAATACCTTGACTTTGAAAATAGAAAGTACACATGTTATCACCCACACACACAAGTGCTATCGTTAGTACAAGGAAAGATTCGAACCCACAACCTGGGGACTTTGAGTCATCGAGGTGGTATGATGACTATAATTTGGAGCTTCGGAATCAATTACTATGTAGGCACATACATAATTATCTAGGCGTGTCCTAAACTTTAATGCTACCAAAGATGCTATCATAAGGGTAAGCGAAGGAGGGTGGCACCGCAATTTCAGCTTTGCCATGCATTAATTATTTAAGCTCTGCATTTTCCCCAATCAAGGCTGGATTTCCAAGGATTTATTTCCTTAGGTTACCTTTGTATAGTAATCGATGCTGGGTTTGCCTTCGAAGTACTATGAGAAAGGGGGGGAGGAGAGGGTTACTACTAAGCAAAAGCAAGCTTAGATGAGATGGCCATCAAGGATACATGTAGAAACATTTCAAAGCACAAAGACAAGAAGAATGATCTTCACACAAATCTCTTGTAATTAGTAAACAGAAATAAAGATTGCTTTCCACATACTCTATCAAATCTTGCCTCTAAAAATCATTGCAAAGTACAACCAAGAACTGCCACCTCTTATTGCAAATCTTGCCTCTAAAAATCATTGCAAAGTACAACCAAGAACTGCCACCTCTTATTACTCAATATACATGATTTCTCCACACATTAATCTAGCTACTCAAGAATTCTAACAAGAAGCACATAGCTTCCAACTAGGAATGAAAACAGAAGAAACACATTGTTATCTATCAGATGGCTACACTCAAGGTTGCCATACGCAAAATGATTAAATTCATTCTCCTCTAGTGTTTGTTTATATGTTACTGTGCAAGGGTTCCATGAGAGGCTTCTTCCATATCCATCACTAATTAAAGCATCCAATTTATGCTTGTGGAGCAGGGAAGTGGATCTATGGAGAGCTTCCCTCAAACTTGCTATGACTATTTTATTTGATTTTATTCTAGAAAATAGACATTTATTATGTATGAAATAGACCATACAAAATCACAACTAGAAAAGAGATTTCAATTAAGTATGAATAGGCAAAAAGAAAAAAAGAAAAAAAGAAAAAAAGAAAAAAAGAGAGACTTCTATTAAGTATGAATAGGCCATACCAAATCACAACTAGAAGCCACAGCAAAGGATTCTCATCCCAAATTGTAGTGATCTCAACAAATCTAGGGCACAATGGTGCCAAGAGAGTCTTGTGTGGAGATCAAAAAAAAAAAGATCCCACTCCCTCATGAAAATAGTGCACTTTGCTTACACACACCTAGGTGGTCCCTGTATATGAGCCCATGTGACCATAAGAGTGAATACCTCCCTATATAGTACAAATGCATTAAGTATTGTATATCTAAATACCCTCTAGATCCTCTAGCCCTCCAAATCTACCAAGTTGAGATCTTGGCAATGATCTCCCAAGTGGTATCAATCCTCACCAAAGATGATGTATATTGTGTATGAGACATATTCAAATGGCGGTCTCCAAATCCTTGCCCTCAAAAAATATATATGGAGTAGACTCGATGAGCCAAGCAATAGCACCCTAAGTAGCATAGATGGTATCTCTCCTCAATCTACCCATACGCTTTGAGCTATAAAGCCCGAAATCCTATGAGCATATCTCAAAAGCTACCGAGCATCTAGGACAAGAGGGATTTGCACCAAAAATAACCCTCCATTGATTAAGAAGGAGACCACATGTAAGAATAATCAAAAGAAGTGGGAGATCCGGCTCCTCCTATATGAATACCAAAGTTTGTGCCAAAATATCTTTTGAATAAATGGGGTAATGTCATGACTCTCCCAGATTTTTGAGTGTAGTAGTCCTTTGAACTTGTCCAAGTAAAAGGAGCCTAGCATTACGAATAATGTAGCTAAAAAAGGTCGACTCTTCATTGGCTCAATTGTACCAATCCACTCCCACTCACCAAGATTCTAGTAAATATTTTTGATAGGATATCCACCATATAGCCATAAGCACCAAGATCCATGGGTCACAATATCAACTGAAGAGTGAATATGCCAATGCTTCCTTGAGTAACTAACTACTCTCATTGGATGCAAGGCAATGCTTTGAATAATCTCTTGCGTAACACATCTCATCAATCTCCATGCTAGCTAGATAAAATAAAAAACATGATCTCCCTCCTCATCATGTTCCAACAAGACTAACACCTACAATGGCTCTCATGTCCTAGAGAAAACACCCAAACACCTAGGATGATATTGGTGATAAAATGTGCCAGTAATCCACTCATGAGGTACACCTGCATCAATCTAATCCCATCTAAGATTCCCTAAGATGTTGGGTGCATACAAGTCTTTAATCCATAGGACGACTTCTTGCTCATGGGTCACTTGTTGGCTTTCTTCATCTTTGGCTTAGGCCCTTCCAAAGTAAATAATTGTTGATGCACATCTCTCCTAGCCTGGCCACTGCTGCGCACACAAAAAGGTCACCCAAACTCATCTCCAATGAGGTCATTCAACATAATGGATTGTCTATCAAGCTCATACTCTAATTTAGGAAGCCTCTAAAGTCTCATGCTAATCCAAGCTCTAATAATTGCCGCTATAAGCAAAGAGGAAGATGTCCGACACTCCTACTTGTCAATTGAGCATCGAATCTCCACCACCATGAGATATGCTATGAAATCCTTCCAAGGCTCAATGCTTGGACGAAACCTTCTAACTTCTAACTTGCAAAGCAATGCTCTAACTATATAGCAGATCTATAATATTAAACACTCCTTTCAATGTTTGAAACATAACAATCTTCTACGCATCTTAAGCCTGAATATCAAAGTGTACCATCCTAACTTGCAAATCAAAGCTCTAACTATATAGCAGATCTATAATATTAAACTCTCCTTTCAATGTTTAAAACATAACAATCTTCTAAGCATCTTAAGTCTGAATATCAAAGTGTACCATCCAAACTGAGCTTGCTATGATAATTACTTTTAAAAATCTTGAAGGTGCATTCATGCTACTACTTGCTTGTTTTCATCTTTCCTTTTTTCCCTACTTACACATGCACAACAAAAGTGTTATTGTAGTCAACACAACTAGCTACATCATGTCCTAAATTCTTCCATTCTCATGCATAATCTACTACCTCATTAGTCAACCTCGTTACACATCGACACTCAATCTCATGTCCCAAACCATGTAAGAATCAAATAAAATAGAAAAATAATAGTGCTAAATCCTCCAAGTAAGAGAGGCCACCCACCAACTCCATTTGTAGCTATGGGCAAAGTCCATTGCCACACATTAGGATCTCATGACCTTTACTCTCCAAGAAAAGGGATGTTGGGTAAATGTAAGGAAAAGTAGTAAAGAGAGTCCAAGAAAGTAGTTGACTTGGAGAATTGTTTGAGAGAGAGTACACACATGGGACACACCTTTTCCCCATTGCCCATGCACGTAAATGTAAGGAAAAGTAGTAAAGAGAGTCAAAGAAAGTAGTTGACTTGGAGAATTGTTTGAGAGAGAGTACACACATGGGACACACCTTTTCCCCATTGCCCATGCACGTTACTTACATTTTTCACAAAGGGCATCACATTTTTTTCATCGCATCTTGCACCTCACATCATGGGTAGACACACGCACTTGCAACTAACCTTGCCAACAACGACAACCCTCTAGGTACATATCTTGATGGGGAGACTATGGCAAACGAAAGCGTTTACCATGGTATGACACACCATCACATGGATAACCATCAACCTTGTAGGTACTTCCAAAGAGCTTCAAAGAATATAGCCTACTTTGACTGCAATTCAGCATTTACACACCTCACCTTGGTCAATGTATTTGACAAGGAGAATCCTAATCTCTAAGAGTCAAGCAACAAATTTTTGGGAATAATAGCTATTACAAAGGTTTAGATGGCCATCTCCCCATGCAAATCATTTGTTGGTGGTCTTGGCACTAATTCCACCAATCGAAAGGTGAGGGCCATTTCTACCAATCACTTAATTTCGAAGGCCCACAACAGAAGCACGTCTCACATGAAGAACTTGTGCATCCCATACATTTCATGTTGCCTTGGTAAGCTGCCTACTACCACCAGGGCTACCCATAGATTATCACCAAAATGCTTTGTATGTGATCGTGGATCGGTCTTGAATCTACTAGTTAACAATGCATGCTAACTACAAGAGCCAACTTCACAACATGTCCTAGACCATCCACACCTCTTTTGCACACCTCTTTGACGTAGTAGCAACTTCACCACTGACCTAGTGACATGAGGACGTGATCACCATTAGGAAGGGGGCTATGTTAACCACTTTGCAAGTAAACATGGTTCCACTCACATAACCTACCACAAGGCGCTTTGCTACCTTACCTGCTCAAATGGGCACCTATTTTTTTGTAAGACGATGCTAGACTTTATAAAGTGGCCTTACCATGAGCTTAATTCCAAACAAGGAAGTCACTAACTTTGTGTACATACTTTCTTTTGTGACTAGAACTACCGGCACATGACTATTTTTAAGTTTTGGCTTGCCAAGTGTGAAAACTAGTCACTTGTAACATAAGTCAATTTTGAATAAGCAATATGTATTCATCCCCTTGTAATAGAATACTTTCTTTTGTGACTAGAACTACCGGCACATGACTATTTTTAAGTTTTGGCTTGCCGAGTGTGAAAACTAGTCACTTGTAACATAAGTCAAATTTGAATAAGCAATATGTATTCATCCCCTTGTAATAGAATACTTATGAGCTCTTGTTTTCTTGTTGATTCTTGCATGCTAGATGGTTTCTTGCTTGAACATGTTTGATTATAGGTTGCTCCCTCTCATTAGCTTCTTCTCCACATCCGCCATTTGTCAGAGGGACCACCGTGAAGGCTATTCTCTTCTTACCTCCATCTAGGTAGAAAGAGCTCTTCCTTCATCCCCATATCCATGAAGAATTCCTACGTGACAACAAAGTGAGGACGTAGTGACGATCTAGTGCACCCGCATCAGGAGTTACATTGCGCATTGAAAAGGTAAGACCCAATGACACTTAATTCAATAAGGCGACTAAGGTAAGCACTTGAACACCAATGGTTACAAATTATTGACATAAATTTCATGAGATTATTATAACATATCATTGTTCTCAAATATTATAAATTTGACTAACAAATGTAATTATGTGCCTACATGTGTTTCTATAGTATTCAAGTTTTCTAGATTTGTAAACAATCATCTTTCACATTCCTAGACCATAGAGAGGCACCCACTCAAGATGCTATTAACATAATTTGAGACTATGGTATTAGGTACCATACCACTCATAATAGCACCACCCATGACCAACCACACAACATTGCTCGCTAGTTTCATGCCCTCGATCACAACTATGATAACCACAATTGCAGCAATCCCTACAACAATGGCTCTAGGCCTAGTTAACACATCCATATCATCTATTAGGGCCATAGGTGGAGGAAGCTTCACCCAAAATCCCTGAATCCTTGCATCTCCCTCTACTTTACCATTGTAACCTAGAGCAAGGGGGGACATCCTCACAAATGACTAGACCAGTGACGCCCTTGGCTCGTATGTCATTGGTACCTATTGGAATTAGACATTCAACTTTCTAACTAGTTTTATTTTGTATTCTAAAATATACAAAGGGCAAAAAAATGCAATATTCCCCTTATTCCTTTGAAGTGTCCATTCAAGAGGATGAGTATACAATATTATGTCATAGAAAGAAATGTACAAAAAAAATATGTAATATTTCCCTTATTCCTTTGAAGTGTCCATTCAAGAAGATGAGTATACAATATTATGTCATAGAAAGAAATGTACAACACTTGTAGTAAGATGCATAACAAAATAAGTAATTATTAGGCTATTTCTTAATCCATTGTCTAAGCTTTCCGTTAAAAATAGATATGCACAACCACCTTGGGGTGTGCTAGAGAAAGAACACCTTTGACTATATCACTCTCTACTAGCAATGGCTATGCTCATCTGCACCCCCCCCAAGGGCGCTTCCTTTGTTCTCATAATTCTTCATCAATTCAACCAACAAATGTTTTGCTCAAAAATATGTTTTCACATTTTTTCCAATTATTCAAATATTATAGATTTGTAAGAAGTCATTGTATTGTTTCGGACATTTGACTCTTTACCTAGTTTTATTCTTGACTCTATTATATTCAAAAAGTTTTAAACATTTTGTTAATCCTTTTTTTTTGCTCCTTACACTTGATATAAATAAAATAGGCACACCATCTAGTGTCTATTCATTCAAGAGGATGAGTATCCGTTATTTTATCTCATAAACCAATGTAAAACACTTGTAATAATGAAATACATAAAAAATAAAGTAAGAAATGGAATAGCTATTTTACATTTTCATAAATAAATTCAAAGAACTAAAGTTTGAAGTAATCTAATAGGCTTAGATGTTCTTATCATATTATCTTGGGAGCATGCATAGACTTTATACTAGATGGTAAAAATCACCTTAGGGTATGGGGGCAAAAAGAAGACTATTGTAATTAAAAAACTCAGACAACTTTTACTATCACTCTCCACAAGTAGTAATGGCCTATGATCCTCCATAGGCAACATCAAGTCATTCATCCAGACCCTCTCCTCCTACATCTACATGTCAGACACTTTTTCAAATAATATCTTTTTCCTCCTACATATACATGTCAAACGCTGTTTCACATCTACATCTACATGTCAAAGACTATAAGTCAAACACCATTTCAAATAATCTACATGCCAAACACTATTTCACATCTACATCTACATGTCAAACACTATTTCAAATAATCTCTTATTCCTTTCATGCTTTAATTATGTCAAGCATATTGAAATTTTTTGAAAGAATATTTCAAATAATCTCATATTCCTTTCATACTTTAATTTGAAAATTTGTGTCAAGCATATTGAAAGTTTTTGAAAAAACATTTTAAGGTGGGTCTCATGAGAACTTGTCTCTGGTTTAAGGGATGGGTTCAATGTACTTTTAGAGGGTAGTCAAACTCATAAGTTAAACTATCAACAATTTCAAATGCTAGTTATGCACATTATTTTTGCATATGAATTTTCAATCTTCCCAATGGCTATAGAATACTACAAGATATATCTAGACATGTCAATGTAACGAGCCCCACTCAAAAAGAAGTGCCTACAATTTCTCCAATTATTCATTTTTAAAAGATTGTAAACAATCATTGTATTGTTTTAGACATTTAACTTTCTACCTAGTTTAAATTTTTACTCTTAAATATACAAAAAGATCCAATTCTTTCTTTTATTCTTTACACTTGATATAAACGCGAGAGTCCCATCCTCTAAAGCGGCAATTCAAGAAGATGCGTATCCGTTATTATATCTTAGGAACCAATGCATGACACTTTGCAACAAAATGCATAACAAAATAAGTAAGGAATGTATTAGATCTTCTATATTTTCACAAAGTAATTTAATGAACAAGGCCTATCAAAATTTAATGGAATTTTGAATTAGACAAGTCCTTAACCTTGTAATATTGATATGTGTCTGAAAAAATATATGGATGCCACTAATGGTTTGTGGATATGGATATGTGTCCTAAAGATTTCAAATGCATTTCTATCATCGTTTGCTATAGTCAATAACCTCATGTTGGTTTGAGGTTAATTAGATAAGATTCAAATAATGATTTATGGGTATGGATGTAAGTGCAAGCATGGGCGTGCTAGAAAATGTCATTATGTGTGTGGTCCATGTGTATGGTTAAATAAAAAAGGCAAAGGTGATGGTGTAGGTATAAAGGATACAATGTATGGTGTATACAAGATAATACAAGAAATAGGATCTTTCACATCACAAAACTTTAAAACTCAAATTGCACAATAACGTAGATAGAGAATAATATTGTATTATTAAAGTGAATTACTAAAGTGATACAATAGATGGCAAAGCCGCACACCCGTGTGCTCTTGTAAAGGAGCTTTGATGGCTAATTTAGAACTGCTAGAGGTTGTATGCTAGTAGAAGCTAGGGAGTAAACTCATAGTGACTAATGCACTGTGTGGAGAAAGGGGCTAGCCATGTATCTAGATAAGCATGTATGCGAGAGGCGGTCACATAGGTCCATGGGTATACTAGAAAGAAATAAAGAGAAGTTGTATTTTGAAAATTCCATATTTCTACCTTATTTCTCAAAACCAATATATGGAAATTAAAATTTCATTATGTATAGATTAGGTGGTTATTTAAATTGCAATATAGAACTGTATTAGGTTTGTTGATTGTGTATTGGTTCATTTGAAGAAGGCTATTGTGTGTGTATTTATTAGATGGTTCATTTGAAAAAAGGCTATTGTGTGTGCCTGGTCAAATATAAAAAGGCTATTGTGTGTGGTCAAAAAGGTCATGGTGTAGAGGCATTTATGGTTAGGCACATGGGGCACATGGAAAGTGGTATTATTTGTGCAAGCCTTAAACATGTGAGTATTGAATGCTCTTGGATCGATATATGGTTGTTTCCAACCAATCAAAATAAAAGTAATTCTCAAAAGTTACCAAGATTTATTGCTAAAAATTGGATAAATTTCAGGGTTATAACTAAAATGTATTATTTTTGTCCCTTGAAATTAAATGCAATGTCAAATCACGACCATAACTTTTTAACTTCAATCGGGAAAAATGCAATAGAACCCGGATTTTTCACGAGCATTGTACTTGAAACTCTAATTAGAGATTATAGAAAGTTGTTGTTATGCCTCGAGTTCATTCCTTGTTAAAAGCCTTTGTGATTGAGTATTTATAATCTTGTTTAGCTTATCATGGAGTTGATTATAATTAGCATTGATCCACCATGGCTTTTGTCAATAACCACCTAGCTAAAAAAATAAATATAAATTATATACAATAATTAGGGAACTGTTAGCATACCATAGTATATTAATGAAGAATATTGTGACTTACATAATACTTTTTATTTCTCATCAAAGCCTCGCAAACTAGGAAGCATGGATTTCTTGATATTCTACGGGATTTTACTTGTTCCTTTTCTCGATGGAGTAGATCTGACTTAACAGTCTTTCAAGGGCAAAAATATTTTGTAAGGAGAGCTTTAGAAAATGGCTCTAACGTTATATAGCTTTGAAGAGTTCATCAATCGCCTTTAGCTGATGTCATCGTACTAAAGAATAGCTCTTATATACACATTCATACAACCCTCTCATGTATTCAGATGGGACCCTAAGTTCCCTCTTGACCATATAATCAAGCTTGAAGCCTCATAAATATACTTAACAAAAGATGGTTGCTCTAGGAGACTAAGCAGAGATGGTTGCATAAATTTTAGAGAATTAGGGAAGGCCACCATGAAAAGATCAATGCCCTATAATGGTTATTAGCTCATGGCAATTTCGACAGGTGCAAGAGCAACTTCTTTAGGGTTAGTGGACTCCTCTAGCATGATGAAAATTATTTAATCCTTTTTAAATTAATGAATTATTTGTTTGGGTTTAAAAACCCTCATATAGTAATCTATATCATAAAGACTACGGTAGAATAAATTGTTTGTTAAGTAATAAGAAGCATGGAGTACAAATTCAACAAGATAATCAATCATATTTGTAACAATAAGTATGGATTAGAAGGAGGAGTACAAATTCAACATGATATAATCTTCAAGAAGAATGAAGTATAGGAGGAGTACAAATTTCAAATAATTATTTCTAATTTGTATTGTATAACAACAACGTTATTTCACACATATTGATGAATCATTGTAGGTTATTTTATGTACATAATAATTTAACTTTTTTTGTACAATAAATGATATATGGTAGAGTGATAATATTATTATTTTCATTAAAATTACAATTGATCTTTAAATAATGATATAGATTGGAAATCAGTAATAAATTGAGCATTAATGCCTATATTTGGCTTACAAGATGCTTAGAAACAGGCAATTGTTTAATTTGAAATTTAAAAATTACCTATATTTTGCTTACAAGAAACTTAAAAGTAGGCATTTTTTAAATTTGAAATTTAAAAATTAGAAAACTCTCTCTCTCTCTCTCTCTCTGTCTCTCTCTCTCTGTCTCTCTCTCTCTCTCATAATTACTCTCATCCGCCACTGTGATTTCTGCCCTCTTTTCGTCAGCAGCAAGCAGACAAGCAGCGTACCTCCAGGCTGCCCACCTTCGGACTTCCCTCCCTTCTTTAAACCAAAAGCAAGACGGACCCCCAGCAAAACAACCGACAGATTCCTGCAGTCGATAACGACCCTTCCATGGCCTCCCCCCATGAAAGCTTCTCTCCACTCCATGGCGATGGCGATGGACGCCTTTTTGCAAGCGTTTCGGTTCTTTCCTGGGAGCTTTTCTGCGGACGAATCACTCCGCAGGTAAAGGTGAAACAGTTGAAAGGTTGCCATCAATTCAGTTACTGTGTTTGTCCAGTGATTAGGGTTTCATTGGACGTTTTTGAGGCAGGGACAGCTCTGTGTTGGGCTAGAAATTAGTTTTTGCTCGCAGTCAGGAAGCTTTTGTGGCACGAAATGCTTGTGCGGCGGTCGTTTTGGCCGTTTTGGCCAGAAATTAGGGTATGAGAGCAGCTTCTGTGGCAGGAACAGCTGGTCTGTGTAATTATCAGTTTTGCGAGAAATTAGGGTTTGAGGGAAGCTTCTGTAGCTAGGAAAGCTGCTTTATCGATCGGTATTCCAGGAGTTAGGTTTTGATTGGGAGCTTCTGAGGCAAGCTGCAAAGATCGATGATGCCTGAAATCAGGGTTTAATGGGGAGTGGCAAGCTGCTGCAGAGATCGATTTGAGGAGAAACTAGGGTTTCAAAGCACACACAGCACGAGGAAGATATTAGGATTTCGTTTGGAGGAATTAGAGTTTCATCATCTTCCATGACCGAGGGGTGCTAGGGCGATGCCAAAGGGCTCACCATGGCGGATCGCAGAGCTCAGGTTGTGCTAAGCGTTGGCTGCCTGAAGGTGGCTCACACCCTACCCCCAGCTCCCCTCTTTAATGGCAACAGAACAGCATCCCCACTATCATCTTCAGATGCAGCCAGCACCATAGCACGAGGGCCCTTCCATGGCCTTGTCATCTGTGTCACAGGATTATCTAAAGGTCAGCCTTTCTCTTTTGTATGTGTCTTCATTTCTGCATGTAAGTTATTGTGATTAACATATTGGGTGGTTAAGGATCAACAATTTAACATATTACTGTTTATGCAGATGCTCGCAAACAAGTGCAAGAAGCAACTACGCGGATGGGTGGGCAGTATAGTCCAGATCTGCACTCTCAGTGCACCCACCTTGTTGTACAAATATCCTTGACAGCATATAGTTCTGTCAAAGCATGTCTTTGCAACAAGTTTAATTGGTTTGATTAGTAGGAGTTGTGTTTGAAAAAGCAGTCCTTAATAATACTTTCACAGCTTTAGTGGGCGTAAGTATGAACATGCTTTGAAGCATGGGCTGAAGCGGGGTCTTTATGTCGTGACACTCGTCTGGTTTGTGAATTGCATCAAACAAAATGGTATGTTCAAGTTAAGTAAATATCATTATAAGATTGGATATAGACATGATCTCTTGTCCAAATAATTCAGCACACAAATACATACATACATACATACTTGTATGCATGCATGAATACATACAGCCATTCATGCACACACCCACAGACACACACATACCTATACGCACACACCTCCCCCTACCTTTCCCATACTCAATACTCATACCCATACTAATACCCATACCCTACATATATGTATGCGTAAAGCATTGCGCTATGCCAGGGGTGTTATGAAATATCAATGCCTGGCATTATAGCTGAATCGAGCTTTTATTTGCAGACAGATTGGATGAATCGCTCTACAACGTAAGAAGCCTTATGAATATAGCTGCTCCCCTTCATGAATTATCGCATGTTATTGGAGTCACTAGCTCGGATCATTCTTGTTTGCCTGCAACACCTCAACATGAAATGAAAGCATTGAGCCTTGCAGCGGTACAATTGGCCCCACAGATGTTGCAGAAAGAATTGATAACTCAAGGGGGTCTCTTCTCAGGCATGTGCTTCTATGTTGATATGGACTCATCAAATGACCTCCAATCAAAGGTAAAATCTTGTTTTTTACAGAAGATTGCATCCAAAAAATGCACCCACACTTGTTAATGTGTTAATTTACCACCTTTATATGTGTGTTTGGTCTCAGATCGTGGAATCTGTAGCAAAGGAAGGGGCATCTTTTGTCGATCACTGGTTCATTGGGTCGGAAGCAACCCATGTAGTTTGCGAGGGGGGTTTGATGTTGAAATATCTGGGGTTCAATGTGAACTTGGTCACTGTAAGTTCAACGGAATTGCCTAAGCATTGTGAGCAATTCCACACCTTTTGCTAAGATGCAGGTGATAGCTGTAATGCTTTCTTTTGGGGTTTGATGTGCAGCCATTCTGGGTGATGAAGTCAGTGAAAGAGAGACATCTTCAACGGTTGGTCCAGCTGTCTGCTGACTTGGCCCGGCATGTATCTGTCTTGCTGGATGTGGCACAGAACGGCCATTGTATAGAGGTACTTTTATAGGGCAAGGTTTAGTGTTGAATCATCGTTTGATTCTCTGGAACCTATCATCTCAAGCTACATTTGCTTGCAGGATGCCCACAACTTCCAGGAAAGAAAGGTCCCAGCTCTTTGTGGGCCTGTTGATGGGTGGAGTTTAGAATCCCAAGTTCAACAAAGAGAAGAGAAAGCGAATGCAGCGAAGGCTTCCGTGAGGAGGCGCCGTGGTCCTCGCATGCAAGTAAGGTCCAGTCTTGTTCTGACCATCACATATGCACATCGTCTTCCAAAAGGAGCATCATAAGCATGGGTTTTTTCTGCAGCCATGTCGTACATTACCTAGACCAATTACTCCAAGTGTCCTTCTCGAAAGTGTGTGTTGGTCAATCACAGAGCCACCTTCTGCTGCACATTTCTACATGGATAGCTCTGGTGGTAGTATGCTTGGAACAGAGAATGAGATGCTGGATAAAAGTGGTTTCTTGTACAATATACAAGAGGATGGAGAAGATGTACCAAACCTGAGAGGCATCCCAGAGGATGCAATCTACACAAGGCCAATGAGTGAGAGGTAATGCTTGATGTATCATGGGTAGTGAGCTTTCCTGTGTCTATCAAAGGAAGAATGTATTCATTTTTTACAGTTTGTCACATGACAGTGAGAAGGAGGAGGTGATTTTCAAAGGGTCTTTCTTGACGGTGCTTTTCCCGATCGATCGGTTCGCGGAGATTGGGCCCACTTCGAGAACTTTTTTCAATGAGAAGGGTTTTTGCAGACAAGATATCATACAACTTATTTGGGCGTTTTACCAGGTTTGTTCCCAACATTTGGGCTGGTGCTTATGCCAATAACATGCTCTCTGTTCCCCTCCCCCCTCACAGTAGTGCTGGCTGCTAACATATGCAGGAGTATATGACATCTGGTGAAGTGGAAGTGGCTCTATATTCGGATTCCAAGCATGCAGACAAACTGCGGACGGCATATGCTAGTAAGGAAACCATAAGCTTAGGGCATGTTGCATTACGACGATACGAGTTCTTAGGGAGCAGGAAAAGTTTTGAAGGACTAAAACGGTTAGGAAGGGAAAATACGAGCCAGGTTTATGAGCTGTGGCTTGCGGCCTGAATCCCACGAGTTTGTGCAGATTGACAGGTGATAATGCCTCTGTTACCCTGTTGATGCATGTGTGTCTATGTGTGTTTTGTGTGGGATTGGCCTCTAACTACTTTACCGAGGACAGGCAGGTGAGTGTTTGAATGGCAGCTGCTCTTTGATAGAGGGTTTGTTCTTGAAGTGATTTAAGGTGTCGTTTTGCAGGTATGCTTTTACTGGCTGATGGTGTTTAGACTTGGCTGTATACCATCTACACTGGTCAGGACTTTGTACACTAACAAAGAGATTACCTCATGTAGTACTATGTTCCATTATTCCACCTCACTTATAATTCTGGCACTACCAAAGCATCTAGTATCTTTGCTTGCTCTTTGTAAATAATGGGACAGCTTGATGTCATGTGACTTAAAAAAGCAACTTAGTTGTACATGACTGGTCTATTGCTTCATTGAGAGCCCAGAAGGCTCAGTAGATTACCCATACCTTTGGTGGTATGGAATGCCATAAGCAGATCTGGATGGCTTGACACCTTTGGTGGCATTGGTTGCCTTAGGCAGTAATCTAGCACGCGATGGTATGTTGGGGGACATGTCAGTGGTATGCAATGCCATGGATGGTAATCTAGGATGATGGGCAACAATTTGGTGGTACATAATGAATGCCTTAGGCAGTAATCTAGTAGCTGAATGCCATGTTGGGTGATTTCTCTTACGGTGAGGCAAGGCCTTTTGGATATATGGCTGGGAGGTGAGTTAGTGTTTGTACTTGTCTCTAGACAATGGATTGCATCTGTGGCCTTTACTAAAGTTGTATCAGATCCGAAGCAATCGTCTAAATCTCATAGTGGGGATCTGCAAGATCACAAGGTTTTATTCAAGTTGAAGCTCTCTTCTGGTTGTTCATGAAGTGTTGAAGACGATGCGTGGGTTTGTGTCTGCCAAGTTATCACTGTGGCTCAGAGCCTCCTTATGTTTGAGGCTAGGTGACAAGCCCAGAGGCTCATGTTTTAATAGCCAAGTGCTAAACATTTAGCCGTGTGCTTGTATAGAGCTGGTCTAACATCCCATGAAATACATTGAAATAGATGGAGGACTGTTTATTTTATGTATTCGGGGGATATGTCAGTGGTATGTGATGCCATGGATGGTAATCTAGGATGATGGGCAACAATTTGGTGGTATATAATGCCATAGGCTTGCTTGACTAGGATGTTATGACCTCTCCCTCTCCAATTACCAAAATCTTTTGTGCTAAGTTTTTCTTAGATTTTACAGTTTAATTTTGCAAGTTCATCAAGGGGCATGTTAATCAAACAGCCTTCAATGAAGCACTTAAAGAAAACAAGGGGGAAAGCTTATTCAACTTACCAAGCCTTTTGTTCTCACGATTGAAGCTAGTAGGGCTTGTTTCACTGGGAGATGGTAGGCTAGTTGATTATGAGAGCAAGAAGTTAACTGAAAGGCAGGGTGATATATGTATGAAATATGTATTGAAAAAGAGGTGGAGAATGTGTATCTCAATTTGTGATTTTTTTGGACCATAGGATCAAAAGGCTCGATTTGACGGTGTTTCTTCATGGATACTATATACATATGCGTGTGCGTTTGTATATATATATATATATATATATATATATATAGAGAGAGAGAGAGAGAGAGAGAGAGAGAGAGAGAGAGAGAGAGATTTTTTTAATTAACATTTCAATATTCAAGACCCTTGCAAAGGGTTCCCTTGAAAGTTGCAAGGGTTCCCTTGAAAGTTGCAAGGTTCCCTTAAAATGATAATGCCAAAGCATTACCCAATTTTGGGATAGGGAGCTTCTTGAGCCAAAGCTTGCTCTTACATGTTGGCTCGCTACTTTTCATCTTTTCAATTGACCAAGAAAACATCAAACTAGAATGCATGGGTAGCCAACGGTAGTTTGTGTGTCCTAGTTAAGGAGGATGACAATGAAATATGAAAAGAATAAAGGTACTATTGTACTAGAATGCTTGGGCAATTGTGCTTACAATCTCACGTACATGACCTAGTTAGCTTAGTCAACATTGTTATTGAGCCATGACCTAACTAGCCTAGTCACTGAAATCACAAATTTAAGAGCCCATGACCTAACTAGCCTAGTCATTGAAATTACAAATTTAAGAGCATATTGATCTACTTATTGTTCTATGGTCTGTGCGGTTGGTAGAAAGACGTGTATTATTTTATTTTGATTGCTTATCCATACGAAAACAAGAAAGCTAATAGAAGTATGCATGCTAGAATTTTGAGGTTCATTATGAAATCCTTCTATAACAATTTAACTAGTATTAATCCATGATGTAGCTAGTTGTGTTGACTACAATAACACTTCTGTTGTGCATGTGTAAGTAGGGAAAAAAGGAAAGATGAAAACACGCAAGTAGTAGCATGAATGCACCTTCAAGAATTTTAAAAGTAATTATCATAGCAAGCTCAGTTTGGATGGTACCCTTTGATATTCAGGCTTAAGATGCTTAGAAGATTGTTAATTTAAACATTGAAAGGAGTGTTTAATATTATAGATCTGCTATATAGTTAGAGCTTTGCTTTGCAAGTTAGGATGGTACACTTTGATATCCAGGCTTAAGATTCGTAGAAGATTGTTATGTTTCAAACATTGAAAGGAGTGTTTAATATTATAGATCTGCTATATAGTTAGAGCATTGCTTTGCAAGTTAGAAGGTTTCGTCCAACTATTGAGCCTTGGAAGGATTTCATGAGCATATCTCATGGTGGTGGAGATTCGATGCTCAATTGACAAGTAGGAGTGTTTGACATCTTCCTCTTTGCTTATAGCGGCAATTATTAGAGCTTGGATTAGCATGAGACTTTAGAGGCTTCCTAAATTAGAGTATGAGCTTGATAGACAATCCATTATGTTGAATGACCTCATTGGAGATGAGTTTGGGTGACCTTTTTGTGTGCGCAGCAGTGGCCAGGCTAGGAGAGATGTGCATCAACAATTATTTACTTTGGAAGGGCCTAAGCCAAAGATGAAGAAAGCCAACAAGCGACCCATGAGCAAGAAGTCGTCCTATGGATTAAAGACTTGTATGCACCCAACATCTTAGGGAATCTTATATGGGATTAGATTGATGCAGGTGTACCTCATGAGTGGATTACCGGCACATTTTATGACCAATATCATCCTAGGTGTTTGGGTGTTTTCTCTAGGACATGAGAGCCATTGTAGGTGTTAGTCTTGTTGGAACATGATGAGGAGGGAGATCACGTTTTTTATTTTATCTAGCTAGCATGGAGATTGATGAGATGTGTTATGCAAGAGATTATTCAAAGCATTGCCTTGCATCCAATGAGAGTAGTTAGTTACTCAAGGAAGCATTGGCATATTCACTCTTTAGTTGATATTGTGACCCATGGATCTTGGTGCTTATGGCTATATGGTGGATATCCTATCAAAAATATTTACTAGAATCTTGGTGAGTGGGAGTGGATTGGTACAATTGAGCCAATGAAGAGTCAACCTTTTTTTAGCTACATTGTTCGTAGTGCTAGGCTCCTTTTACTTGGACAAGTTCAAAGGACTACTACACTCAAAAATTTGGGAGAGTCATGACATTACCGCATTTATTCAAAAGAGATTTTGGCACAAACTTTGGTATTCATATAGGAGGAGCCAGATCTCCCACTTCTTTTGATTATTCTTACATGTGGTCTCCTTCTTAATCAATGGAGGGTTATTTTTGGTGCAAATCCCTCTTGTCCTAGATGCTGAGTAGCTTTTGAGATATTACAAAATTGCATACGTGGGTGTAGAGTTGCTCATAGAATTTCAAGCTTTATAGCTCAAAGCTTATGGGTAGATTTGGGAGAGATACCATCTATGCTACTTAGGGTGCTATTGCTTGGCTCATTGAGTCTACTCCATATATATGTTTTGAGGGCAAGGATTTGGAGACCGCCATTTTTATATGCAGAGGTGTGGCCCAATGGCGATTGAATATTTCTCATACACAATATACATCATCTTTGGTGAGGATTGATACCACTTGGGAGATCATTGCCAAGATCTCAGCTTGGTAGATTTGGAGGGCTAGAGGCTCTAGAGGGTATTTAGATATACAATACTTAATGCATTTGTACTATATGGGGAGATATTCACTCGGGCTCATATACAGGGACCACCTAGGTGTGTGTAAGCAGAGTGCACTAATTTCATGAGGGAGTGGGATCTTTTTTTCATCGATCTCCACAAGACTCTCTTGGCACCATTGTGCCCTAGATTTAATGAGATCACTACAGTTTGGGATGAGAATCCTTTGCTGTGGCTTCTAGTTGTGATTTGGTATGGCTTATTCATACTTAATAGAAGTCTCTCTCTTTTTTTTTTTTGGGCCTATTCATACTTAATTGAAATCTCTTTTCTAGTTGTGATTTTGTATGGTCTATTCATACATAATAAATGTCTATTTTCTACAATAAAATCAAATAAAATAGTCATAGCAAGTTTGAGGGAAGCTCTCCATAGATCCACTTCCTTGCTCCCACAAGCACAAATTGGATGCTTTAATTAGTGATGGATATGGAAGAAGCCTCTCATGGAACCCTTGCACAGTAACATATAAACAAACACTAGAGGAGAATGAATTTGATCATTTTGCGTATGGCAACCTTGAGTGTAGCCATCTGATAGATAACAATGTGTTTCTTCTGTTTTTGTTCCTAGTTGGAAGCTATGTGCTTCTTGTTAGAATTCTTAAGTAGCTAGAATAATGTGTTGAGAAATCATGTATATTGAGTAATAAGAGGTGACAGTTCTTGGTTGTACTTTGCAATGATATTTAGAGGCAAGATTTGATAGAGTATGTGGAAAGCAATCTTTGTTTCTGTTTACTAATTACAAGAGATTTGTGTGAAGATCATTCTTCTTGTCTTTGTGCTTTGAAATGTTTCTCCATGTATCCTTGATGGCCATCTCATCTAAGCTTGCTTTTGCTCAGTAGTAACCCTCTCCTCCCCCCCTTTCTCATAGTACTCTGAAGGCAAACCCAGCATTGATTTCTATACAGAGGTAACCTAAGGAAATAAATCCTTGGAAATCCAGCCTTGATTGGGGAAAATGCAGAGCTTAAATAATTAATGCATGGCAAAGTTGAAATTGCGGTGCCACCCTCCTTCGCTTACCCTTATGATAGCATCTTTGGTAGCAGTAAAGTTTAGGACACGCCTAGATAATTATGTATGTGCCTACATAGTAATTGATTTCGAAGCTCCAAATTATAGTCATCATACCACCTTGATGACTCAAAGTCCCCAGGTTGTGGGTTTGAATCTTTCCCTATGGTACTAACGATAGCACTTGTGTGTGTGGGTGATAACATGTGTACTTTCTACTTTCAAAGTCAAGGTTTTTTTTAAAGGAAATAGAAAAAGAAAATTGTGTGTTGATATATATATATATATATATATATATATATATATATATATATATATATATATATATATATATATATATATAACGTGTTGATATTTATTATTAACTCCATAGTCTCCTCCCTATTGCAATAGTCTCCTTCTAGATGATGTACATGTGATCATATGAAGCATATATTATCAAGTCCTATGATGGTCTCTTTTAAAAAATGGGGACCTCCTTTTCCAAGTCTCTAATGCCTCCCTCTATGGAAGATATCATAAGCATTCATATAAACTCTTGGTAAATTTCATTGCTTATTCTTTGTCCTTTATCATTGGCATTCATCAACATTTCCAATTTGATCTTTTGGTCCACCTTTAATTGCAATGTTGTAGGGATTCTTTGATCTTTGATCTCATAAAGATCTTCAAAATATGTTTTATGGAAAAGTGAGATTATAAAGGTTGAGTGGATTCAAAAGTATGGTTATTTCATACATAAGTAAATTTATATTTACCTTCTTTTCTCTATAGGATTTACCTTATACATGTTATATCTTCAAAATTTTAAAGCTTAACTTCTCTTATAGTATTGAAGTTCCATTGAAGAAGACATGGATCAAGGTTTGGCTTTTGGCTCCTTTCTTACGTGTACATCATGGGATTTGATAGCAACACTAAGAAAAGATGCCCTATGTGTAATCGTATTGAGCATCAACACTCTCTTCACGATGTTTAAGCAACACAAGAGGAAGATGATGATTGGGTACCTTCTCGAAAAACTCCAAAACGATTATTCACATCTTCAAAAAAAGGATCCTCTTCAAAATCTAAGAAAGAATTAAAGGAAGTAGATGAGGCTAAAGAGAAAGAAGCTGATAATGAGACCAGTTCATGGTTACACATGCAACTCGTTGTCTTCATCTTGAACTTCTATAAGATAGACTAAATAGATTAAAGGTAAGTGTTATCCACATTAAAATTAATCTTACAAAAGGTCTCACTTTTACCAACAAGTACAAACACTTTATGTACATTGCATGTGAAAAGATCCACTCCTTTACCACCTATTCCCTTATGTAGACTTGTGCCCAAGAAGATTGCAAGGAAATTCTATATAAATGGCTATGTTGCCAATAGTACAGATTTGCCTAACCTATAATATTTTATCTTAGGATGAATGAAGTGGGCTATATTTCATTGTTCCTTGTGGATAAGGTGTGCCTCATTAGGGCCCTTGGATTGGCACAAACAAAGAAATAATTATTATGAAGCATACAAGAGTGATGAATAATGCATGGATGGAGAAGCATGCCGCAAAGCCCAAAAAAAAGGGTGGTCCATCTTGGTACAATTGTGAACTTTTTGAGCTATCCAGATAGCATTCAAGGCACATTCTCTATATCACTTGGTAGTGGAATAAAAAATTGTAACATTTAAAATACAAGATTAGTATCCCTATATTCCATACTAATGAAGTAACTTGTGACTATAAGATTAGTATCCCTATATTCTCATACTAATGAAGTAACTTGTGAAATATAGGATGAGTATCTCGCTGCCACTATATAGAGGTTCACCCCTGTTGTAGATACGTTGTTTGTAAAGGAGAATTTCTTTTTATAAAGATGAGTGAAAGTGGACGCATGCTATTAGATAGTTATAGCCTTAATTTTAAACCCTACCCAAGGAGATGATTTCTTTGAGTAAGAAAACCTCTAGATAGGCAACGATGTAATGTTCAAAGTATTGCGATTTGATTGATGTTGTGTGCTGCAATTGACTAGTGCAAGTAAATTGGGATGAGAGACCAGATTGTTTGATAGAGTATAGGTTATACAACTTGGAATCTAGCAAACTACCAAATAACCAAAAAAACTATGATTTTGGATGTCTTAATTAATGGAGATTCCCAAAGGCTTGAGGACTTGCGAATCCCAAAGAGTAATTATAAAATTTTTTCCATTTTCTTCATATATACAAAGCACCTTATCTTGTAATAAGAACACTTTCAATGGAAATGAAGCAAATGTAGGTCGATTCAGAGATTAGCTAAGGTGAGAAGTGATATGGCATGAGATTGGAGAATAAGGTGTGGTAGTCCTTATGGAAATTATAGATAAGTACCAAATACAATTTCCACATACTTTTAAGAAAGAAATCTCTAAGCTAAGGAGATTAGATTTTGGGAAGTTATTTGAGAAAATGGTGGGGTCTCTTAAAAAAACAGCGTGGTAGCTTCAGACCCTACTGTCATCAACAATAAAGCTACTAAGCATGTTGTATTCATATGCGTAACAATCTAGAAAGACCACTCACTGCTTTTTTATGATGTTATATTCTTAAATTGAATGAAAATAATCATAGGTAAATGGAATTGTAAGTGCCATGTTGAGAATTACATTGTAGTTATGTTAACCACCATTGTAAATGAGTGGAGAACATAATGTACACACACAACAACAAGTTTGAGAACTTTGGGATGTAGAGATATATAAGAGTTGTCCCCGCTAACTTTCCAAGTGGAGAATTTCCTAAGAGCAAGAAGGACATGTATACTTGGGATTGTAAACCCAAGCAATCCATATGTACTATATATCTACTCGTCGTGCTTACAATTAGATTTTTGGATAAATATCTACTATTATATTTTATTGATTCATAATTTTATATTGTGAAGAGTAGAATTCTACGTGCCCAATCAAATCTTAAAGGAAAGGGCAAAGAGCTTATCGAAGACCTAGGGGATGATGAAGATGAAGAGAATGAAGGGGATGATGATAATGAAGTGGGAGAAGTGCCAAAGCAAGATGCCACAAATAAAGAGGAAGAAGCAAATGTAAGAGGGGAAGAAGATGATGAGGATGCTGACATTGCATCAAAGTACAATGATAGCAAAACCAGGAGAGTCTAGTGGAGGTAGCATGTCTTCAAGAGATGTTACAAAGTGTTTGTGTAGCAAATCAGACCTTCAATATTAAAGGTATCAATATAAGCATAGGATGTGATTGTATTATAGTGAGGTTATCTACACAAGAGGTTCTATTTATGGCTCCCTCGATGACATAATCCCACCATGGAATCTCTGTACATGTGAATTAAGAGAAATTGTTCAACAATAAAACCTTACATGTTACTATGTAATCTAAGGCACAAATTCTTAGGTTTTTACTTCAATATCATGTAAATGAAGAAGAGCCCTATCATGTAAATGAAGAAGAGCCTTCATTACTCAAGATTTTTGAGACCATCCTTGATGACAATGGCTCCCTTATTATCATTCCAAATGTATTTTCTCAGTGTGTTAGAAGAACACACCATACCCCTATAATCTAAATACGATCTTAAATTTGAGTTCTTCATGACATGAAATAAAGACCAAGTCACGCTGGCCCAAGTGGAGGCTAGATTCATGCTATATGATGCTGAGACCACCCCATAAATTGATGAGCTTGATGCAGCCAAGATGAAAGAATGGGAGGAGCATGCAACATAAGAACTCAAGGCAGTGTGGGAGGAACTTGGACAAGATAAAAGCCGTGCTTTGTGAAAATGATGTTTTTGGCATGAAAAACTATAAAATTTTAAGTTGTGATTTGGATGTTTAGAATAATGCACACTAATGTCCTTTGATGTTTACTGACGATTTCGGTCTTAAATCTTTCCTTAATCACAAGATATTGAATTTTTTCACAAGCATTCCTTGAGTTTTTCATGGGCATGAAAAACTAGATTTCTTTAGGATAAGGATAAGATTCCTTTAGATAAGTTTTTCTAATTTTAGCAAGGTATTCCTTGAAATCACAATGTGATTTTTAAGTCTTTCACAGTTGTGTGAAAAACAATTTTCATGAGTGTAAAAAAGTATCTAAAAAACTAGGTTTTGATTTTTGATGATTTGATAAAGTTAATTAGCATTTTTCATGTTTAGCATAAATTTTACAATCTTGTTATCAATGGGACTAAAATTGAACACTTTTCTTTTAAATGATGATTTTTGGAAAAAGACATAAAAAACTTTAAACCTGCAATTTCATGGTGTGAGAAAGTAGGGTTCTAAACAAGCAAATATGTACATAAATGTTTGGTTTCCTTTCCTCTAGGTTACCTAAGTCCTCATAACTCCAAACAACACAAAAAAACACATAAAAACAACCCAAATTTTCTTATTTTTCTTACAAAGCTCAAGCTCAAATCATTATCCTCTTCTCAACCAACACAACACTGCTCACAAATAGTGGCAATGGGAAAAGATCCTTGTATAAGGGAGCGAGCTCTAAAAAGAGTGAAGGAAGCAATAAGCAAGAATGTATCCCCGATAGTGGCACCAACAATATTATAGCCCATTTTTTCCTCTCCAAAGCTCAACCATTTACAGAGAAACAAGCAATAATGATGATGGGGTACTTACCTTGCTTCCAAGCTCAGGTCTCTTGAAGCCAACCAAGCCTAACCACTACCGGTTGTCACAAGATTCTCTCTTCCTCTTTGTCATAGAGGAAGATGCTTCACCTTACCATAAGGACTCACAGACCTCTCACTATCTACTCTCTCTCTCTCTCTCTCTCTCTCTCTCTCTCTCTCTCTCTCTCTCTCTCTCTCTACACCACACATACAACAAGAAGCTAAGAGCAAGTAGATAACTAGAGAATACATTTAGCTCTCAAAGGGGGATTGTGCCCATTCATTATAGATAATTCCTTATAACAACTGGCCCTTATTCACATTTGGGCACCTAAAACTCTTAACTAGATGAATTTGGATGTGGCCAGATCCTTATATACAATTGGCCCTTATTCACATTTGGGCGCCTAAAACTCTTAACTAAATGAGCACTAAATGAATTTGGATGTGGCCAGATTTCAAGAAATTTGTGTAAAAGTCTTCAAGACTGGTATAACTATAGAAGATTCCATCCTAGTAGAAGTTGTGAGTGATTCTAAATTCTACGAAAAATGCACATGTACTATTTCTTTTATGTCAAGCAATGGTGATACTAAATGTTATTAGGTACTAAACCAAGCAAAGGCTCTAGATAGAGGCTTTTTGGCAAGTGGCTATTTGGTATCAAAGTATAACCTCTAGACAAAGGCTTGTTTTTGACAAGTGGCTCTTTGGTAATAGATTTTGAGAAATGGCTCAACCTAAAAATAATGCAGCACTATTTGGCAATGGGACCGACAACACACTCTAGAATCTCAAGTTTAGGTCAATTTTATCCTCTTATGAGTGACTTGTGGGAGACCACTATTGGGGATGATAGGAGGTCAAAGGTAGCTCTGCATCTTATGGATCTAATACAAATAGTTATCCAATTCTTGTTTTTATGTAGAGGAGAAGTGATGCATATATTATGTGTGCCATCATTATGACTCTAAATTAGTATTTAGTATATATGACTACAACAATAAACACATTGGTGGTTCTATGAAACCGTTATGAAATGACAACTTAGACAAGGATAAAAAAACTTTGATGGAGCAGTTTAATTACAAGGATCCAAAATTTCCAAGGTCAAATGGTGGCTATTGGATCAAAAAATCAAGGGAAGATCTAGCATGTAGGTGCATCTAGATCTTGCCCTATAAACCTCATAAATATGATGGTTTGGTCACTTCTTTGAACATTGAGGTGATGAATTCTCCTTTGAATTTTGAGGAGTTTAATGATATGGTCCTACAGAAGGAGATGAATAATAAGGCTAGAGATAATGATGATTTTGGCTTATTAGAACACAAATAACCATAAGGGGGAGGACCCCAGTAACCCTTGTTTTTATCTAGTGGTGATTTGCTTTGTCACGCAACAATCATAAAGAAAGATAAGGGGAAGGAATCCCATAACCCCTCTTTTACAATTTGAAAGAAGAAGAAGATAGTGAAATGCTTCTAATGTGATAAACCTAGGGCACATACAAGATAATGAAATGCTTCTAATGTGACTATCAGATTAATAAATTATGTGAAAATCTAGCATGTAGGTGCATCTAGGTCTTACCCCATAAATGTTACGGTTTGGTCACTTCTCTAAACACTAAGGTGATTAATCCTCCTTTGAATTTGAATTTGTTCCTGTCCTATAAACCCCATAAATGTAATTGTTTGGTCACTTCTCTGAACACTGAGGTGATTAATCCTCCTTTGAATTTGAAATTTTAAGATTTTAATGATATGATCCTAGAGGAGGAGATGAATAAGAAGGCTAGATAATGATGATTTTGGCTTCTTAGTAAGCACAAAGAAAGGTAAGGGGAAGGACCCTATAAACCCCTCTTCTTTAAGTGGTGGTGATTTGACTTCTAAGTGTAAAGAAAGATAAGGGGAAGGACTCCCACAATCCCTCTTTTCTTATTTAAAAAGAAGAGAAAGAAGAAGATGGTAAAATGATTCTAATGTGATAAACTTAGGGCACATATAAGCTAAGTATAGAAAGAGGGAAGTAAATGACAACGTTAGCACATTGAGACCCACCAAAAAGGAGTTAAGTAGCCTTGACGAAGTGGAATTGGAAACCTTGTAGCAATTGAAGAAATTTGTGCAAAACTAGACCATTCTTCAATCCTTGATGGTTTGTGGATCTAAGACCATTCTTCAATCCTTGATGGTTTTTGGATCTAAGACCCAACAAAAAAGAGTTAATTGTGCTAAAGTGGAGTTTGAGCTCTTTGTAGTAGCAATTGAAGACATTTTTGCAAAGCATTACCATTATTCAAGACTAGTATTCATCTCTAGAACCACTAGGAAACTCCATCCTAGTAGTAGTCCTCAATGATTCTAAATGCCTAGTAAAAGGCACAGGTACTATTTCTTTTATCGCAAGCAATGGTGATACTAAAAAGTTATCAAGTGTCCCCTATGCACTAGACTAAGCAAAATCTACTCTTCATTGTTTCCACAACTTAAGGGATTCAGTTTAATTGGGTTGGTATAATCATCTTGGATGCTAGTGGTTGGGAGAATAAGGATTTAGTTTAATTGGGTTGGTATAATCATCTTGGATGCTAGTGGTTGGGAGAATAGGTAAAATAATTTGAGTAAATTGTTCACCTTTTCTGCTTGAGCCGATGTTGGCCAAGAGTAAACTATGAAATGAGAGATTCGGACACCTAAGCTATGTTGTCTCAAAAGAGATATAGATGTTTGAGCACCTCCTACTAAGATTTTTCAACAAATCCTTAAGAAACCTCTCTAACAATAATCTACAATACCCATTCCCAAAATAGTACCACTTCTTGTGTCCTCTCAACATGGCTTAAGTGACATATAATGTTTCTTTTTACATAAGAAATCAATATGATTCTAAGAAGTCCATAGTGCTTGCAGAGCAAACTGCTTGCACTCCTTGCGATCTCATTTGTGTGGTCCTTACATTTAGCAACATCTTTTTGATGAGGAGTAGAAAAAGTGATAAAATGTATGTTACTCTCCTCCCTAGCCTAGGCTTACATTTGGTAACATCATTTTGATAAGGAGTATGAAGAGTGATAAAATATATGTTACTCCCCCCCTAGCCTAGGCTAGAATATATGAAGAGTGATAAAATATATGTTAATCCCCTCCCTAGCCTAGGCTAGAATAGAAATGCAATTGTCATTGGGAACTTACTTGTTGTTACCCACACTAAGCCGCCATGCTCCTCTCCTTGGAGCCTATTTATGTCTTTTTGTTGCTCTCTCTCTCTCTCTCTCTCCTTGTTTTTCTCTATCAGAATGTCACTCATCAACCATAATTTGTAGGTCACACAAGATGGCCAATTCTCTCACATTCATCCTTTCACACACAAGCCATAAAACTGAAAGGCATAAGAAAGCCCTCTCACAAGTTCACTATCTCTCTAATAGACAAACTAGGCTTAATTATGTGTAAGAATGTGTATAATAAGTGGCCAGAAGAACATTAATTACATTTTTCAAAGATACCTAATTTATCATAATTCCTTTTCAAAGCTAACTAATTCCTCATAAGTCCTTTTCAATAACTAACCCTCATATTTTTTGGCGAAGTGGCAAGAAGTCGCATATATACTAAGCCAATGTTTTCACACTTGATTGAACATCCATTAAAAGACTTAAATTGACTTATGCTTTATGACCAATAGCCTTTTTGCATGGACTCAATGGACTCAAAAGTTATACCCTTAGTAAAAGCTATTGGCCAATAGCCTTTTTGCATGGACTCAATGGACTCAAAAATTATACCCTTAGTAAAAGCTATTGGCTTAGTATATCATGAACGATAAAGATTATAAAATGGGGCTTAAAATGGCATTAACCATGTGATCCCATGCTCCTTGCAGTAGACATTAAATTCACCTAATGCAAACTATCACCTAGATCTATCTAAAACTTTGTCATCTTATTTCTTGTCTCATTCTCAACCATTTTGTGCCATACTTTAAACTTTCCAAAAGCATATTCCTTATGTAAAAGAAAATAAACCCACATCTTCCTACTATAGTCATCAATCAATAACATAACATAGGAAGAACCACCCAATGAGGCATCTTACGTGACAAAGATTAGCATATACAAGCTCTAGAGGAGACTTAGCTCTATTACTGCTCACTTGCAGAGCAAAAAAAAAGGGGTTTTTGATACTACTAAAGCTTTAGAATAAACTCCCAGTTTTAATAAGAAAGCATGTTATGGTTGGCTCCAATATCAATTAAAGCACAACAATGCACATGGTCATTATGAGTAGGCAATCGTACCCAAAGTTTGGTTGGTTCTATGGCTTCTAATTCATTTCTATTTTATGTAAGAGTAGCCACATGTAAGACATAACCTGGTTTTGATTTGAAATCATCATACTCTTGCCTTATCTAGCCTTGGTTCTGACCTTTTCAGCTACTTGTTGTTTGGCCATCTTCTTGCGATGAAAAATTGACTAAGCATGTCACTAGTTAGGGGCACAAAAAAATTCTTCAACTTACTTCCATTGAAATGTCTGCATTTCTACGGCCTCCATGTCAACTGAGTGTTATGGAGTAAGCTAGTGACAATTTTGTACACACCAAACTCATCTTCATGCACATATCGACGTAAAACATCCTTCCCCAGTTTGTATAGTTGGATGACTTCCAATCAATTAATACAGAGCAGCTTGTTTAATCAAGCACCTCATTCAGTCTTACTCAAGGACTTCTCATCAAGAAATCCATAAGCAAATAAATTAGAGATCTCCCCACTCCATTCAAGGAAGATCATCGTCTACTCCAATGGCTAAGCATTTGGGATGTTGGACATATGGTTTATACTACTTTAGCACTATAGCTACTTTGGCTATGAATTTCAGCTTGAGTGTATCGTATGGCCTTAGAGGCTGATTACATCACATTTTTTGTAGAGACAAGAGAGGTGAAGAATACAATGGTTCTTTCTCTAGAAGAGTGTGTCTTCTACTATAGCATCTTTGACCTCGATGTAGTTTGATTGCTTCTTTTTGTGATAGCAATCTTCTTCTAGGTGACCATTTTTTCCACAGTAGTCACAAAAAAGCTTTGGTTTATCTTTTTTGACGACATTCATTTTTGGTATGACCAAGTTTTCCATAGTGATAGCATCTTGGAAGTGGAGATGTTGATTGATTTGTCCTTTGAAATCTCCCACCCTTTGTATAGAGTGCTTTCTCACTTGAATGTGATTTGAATGATTCTTTATCCTTGAATTTTGATTCATGTTCAAGTAAAGATGATTCTATATCTTGAATTTTGGTGTTGGGAATATTTTTAAGTGTAGCAACAAGTGATTCATATGGTCCTTTGTTAACACTATTTAACAACATATCAATAGATTCATCTTCTTCAATAACTTTCTTAGATGTGCTAAGTTGCTGCTTGATACCTTTAAACTTGCTGATGTATTATGCCATGGTCTCGATGTTCTTCTTGTCGAGCTTGTAATATTGCATGAGAAGGTTGATCTTTGAGCTCTTTGAGTCGGTGCCACAAAAATCTTATTAAGCTCCTGCCATGCCATCTTGGCATCCTTGATGCCAGTAATGTGACTAATCACATCATTACATGACCTTGTGGATTCCATGGTTAGTGAATTCGTGGGTGATTCCTCTTATCTCTCAATGTATGGATACATTGTCAGTCTTCAGTGAAACAATGATACTTATGGTGATCTTGTTGATCATGCTTTTGCTTTTGAGGATCACACACACGTAGAGGGATTTGCATTTGAGGATTTAGTGCATGGTTTAGATCATGCCCATACATACATTGATGTGGTGGGTCATGCCTTGGCATCAGTTCACATTTATTCTTGCACGATGTCGACTATGAGATGTGTTCCTTTGGCTTCCATGATTGTTGATACGATCCTATTTTCTTTGGAGCTGGGACATTCATTTTTGGGTGCATCATATGCCATTTGAGATGTATGGTAGATGATTATGTGGCACAACATTTAGATGCACTTGCGATACATCATGGTCTTGGCCTTCACGATGATTCTTTTGAGTTAGGATCTCTCAACATTCAAGCCAGGGGGTTTTGAGCTTTCTCAGCGGATACTATGTGTTTTGGATTTATGAGGCTAGGCTAGTGAGCTTCCCCTTAGATTCAAGCTTTCCTTTTGACCTGAGAGCTACTATTACATCGGCTTTGGGATTCCATAATGTATATCATGCCTATCCATTTGATCCTAGAGGATACACAGCTAGCTTCGTCTCAATAATGGTGGTTTCTTATCCTTTCCATTTGATCTAGATCATCACAAAGCCATTGTCTTGGAGTTCTCATGCCTAAGGTTTCCTTTTGATCCATGCGGAAGCATAGTTAGCCAAAAAATCAATATTGACTCTCTACACTTTCCATTTGACTCGAGAGGTTGGAGAGCCATTACGTTGGGTTTTGCTTAGCTTGGATTTCCTTTTAATATAGGCAATTGTATCCTTAGCCTTGTCTTCGATACATCTCATTTTTCCTTTCCATTTGATTTCGAGGGTTATGAGACTTCAACATGACTCATGTTTCGGCATTGATTTTCCCTCAGCTTAGTTACCTACCTATGGGCGATTTTAGCTTTTGTATATAGCCTTTTGTATGTCTATTTTATGCATGATCACCCTTTGATTTTGAGGACAAAATCATTATAAGAGGGGATTGCTTGTAACAAAGGGGATTTTAGGATATACATGCATAAGGGGACGACCCTAGGCACATGGGACTTAGGGACATTTACACGTGTGGTGTTAGGGGCATGTGAACTTTGGGACTATAAAAGGCACTAGTCCTAGGACTATTGTACCTTTTTTTTACCTTATGATTTTTTTATCATTTGACATATACTCTGTTATATAGGACCATGGTACATGGAGATTAGAATATTACACAAATTAAATAATAGAAGAAATAAGCCATAAACATCATAGCATAAAACAAGAGTATGATGAAAATCAAAGAACGCAAGATTGGGTGCAATCTCCCCCCCGATGTGTGTGGCTCCACTCCCACACTCGGTATTTAAATCATATTATCATAAATTTAGCCCTTGGAGCCATAAATAGCATAGCTTTTTCAAAATTGGATTTTTTACAAAATTGAACCTTAGTCCAATGCTTTTAAAGTATCTCATCAAAAATAAACCTTGCCCAACATATGTACAACGGGCCAAACCATACAAAATTAAATATTTAGCACACATATGCTCGGCTAGATAATCTCGTCCAATGTCCACCTTGGTTGTTCTGAACTCATGATCTATACTCAACATAGTCCACAATGTTAGATCACAATTACTTTGGAATTCACAAATTAATTCTAACAAGTAGAAACCATTCACTACCATGCTTCACACATGAGCCACGCATCACACATAATTAATTGGATTCACTCCCATGATAAAATATTATGAAAAATCTCACTTCCGTGATAGTCCTCCCATTTGAGAAGACAAATGTCCTTGGTTGTAACTATTAGCACACATGAGTGATCAAACACATTAATCGTTCTCACATTGGATTCACTCCCAATATCCTCACGCGCATCACACATGTTTTAAAGCTGATCAGATTCACTCACGATCAAACTCCCATAATCTTTGCATGCATCACACGTGTCTTACAGTTGATTGAATTCACACATAATCAAACTCCTACATTGGATGCACTCACAATGTTTTCATGCGCATCACATGTATTTTCATAAAGTACACCACACGTTTCACACGTGTCACAGCTGGTTGGATTCACTCACAACCAACTAGGGTCACCCTCTAAAGAATCACATTCACTCTTAATTCTTATACCACAATGGGTCACCCTCTAAAGAATCACATTCACTCTTAATTCTTATACCACAATGGGTCACCCTCATCAAGAATTAATTCAAAAGAGTTAATCAGATTCATTCATAATCAAACTCACACATTTGTTACATGCGTCATACATGTCACAGTTGATTGAATTCACTCACTAAATAAGTTTTTTAATCACACTTGGGTCACCCAAGATATTATTTTCACTTATTGGGTCACCCAATAATAAATTAATTACCGTAACATCCCTCTTGCTTGGGTTGCACCAACCTAAGTTGCATATTTAATTAGCAACAAGTGAAGAGAGTCTGGATATAATATCCATCATAGATAGAATCCCTCTCAACACTAGATTGTGTAAGTTATCCATCACAGATAAGTATCACCCAGATTATCTGTCACATACATGAAAAGAGTATCCTTCACATACACCAACACGAGTATGTTTCACATACACCAACACCAGTATGTTTCACATACACTAACATGATTATCTTTCACACACAGACACCAATATGAGTATCTCTCATAGTAGACACTAACATGCGTATCTTTCACAGACACCTTGTTAATCTTAGTTGAAATAGAACAGAGAATAATTTGAAGAAAGTGTTTTAAATGAGGTGTTAAAGTTCAAAGGTTAAATGTGAAATAACAATAAGCTACATATATTCTTTGGTGATCAGTTGAAAAACATATGTGCATCATTGTTAGTTCACTCAAGTCCTGATAGTGAATGGCCTAATATGTATTTTCTTTCGCGTGTAGAAAGTACATATCAATCATTGAATTATCTTTACCAATATATTTGAATTTAACTATAGTTTTTTTTAAACAATGCATAAGTATGAGTTTTAGGCTTACCTCTCTAGTGGTAGAAATCATGACTAGGACTACCCTCTTGTTTAGGTTAGTCGCCTTTGTCTTCCTCTTCAACCACGTTCATGACCGTAACTCGATTCTTTGTCTTTCTGGGACACTCATATACGTAATGCCTTTCTTTGTCGCACCTATAGCATGTAATTACACGAGGTTTTCGATCTCCATTGTTGGTCTTCTTTGTAGTTTCAGTTTTCTTCCCATTCACTTGTGAACCATTGTCCATCCCTACGTCATCTTTGTGCTGAAACTTCTCAAAATGCTTGGATCGAGAAAACTGAGAAATATGAGAATTTGTCACTGTAGTGTCTCTCGGAAATACATTTTTCTTCTTGTAGTTTGTTGCTAAAGAGATGGCATTGCTAAGAGAGCGAGGATGAAACATGTTCACATTTGCTCTAATAACTAGCTTCAGACTTGCTATGAACTTCCTCCTTTTCTCTTTTTTACGCACTTTCTCTATAGTTTGAAGTTGCAATAAAGTTTGCCAAAATCTGTCGACATACACTGATATGTTCTCCTTTTTGAGCCATCTAAGAATATCCCATTGCTGTCTAGCTTTACTCTTATATGATAGAGGTAAGAAATCCTTCTTGATCAGCTTCTAGAATTCTTTCCATGACTTTGGTTTGCGTTTGCCCTGTCTAATAACATTCCACCAAAGAGCTGCCTACCAAATGATTAGTAGCACATTTAACCTTATCCTTCTCAGAAAATTTCTCTTTAGAAAAATAATCATCAAGCTGGCTGCTCAACCATGCAAGTATAACGTGTGCATCCTTTTTGCCATCATAATCCTGAAAAGTAAAAGCCTTTTTGTTGATCTTGTGTCCCTTCCGAGACTCTTAAGCTTTGGGAGTAGCTCACACAGTCCGTTGGATAGGGTCCTCCTCAGAATCCAAAGAATTAAATTTGGAATATACGCGTCTTCGCTTCTTGTGAGAGTAAATTTATGCTCAAGATTTTCTCTTTGCCTCTTCTCACTCAACAACTGAGCTTGAAGTACGTTTACTTGATCTCAGTGATTAGTAGCACATTTAACCTTATCCTTCTCAAAAAATTTCTCTTTAGAAAAATAATCATCAAGCTGGCTGCTCAACCATGTGAGTATAACGTGTGCATCCTTTTTGCCAAATTCTTCACTTTTTAGCTCACCACCATAGCCATCCATTATAGAAATCGGATGTTTCCACTGGCTTAGCGATCCAAAAATTGGACCAAAGCCTCCTTCTCATGCCGGTTTCATCCGTTACACAGATGGATTAGGAAGAGGTTGAGAATCCATGAAAACCACTTTTGCTTGAAGAGGGTGGTTTCCTGCTACAAATCACTTGTGGTTTTCCACCTTCTTTCCTTGCCCTTGATCTTCAATCATGTCCAAGGGTGTACAAAATTCACATAACCATGTCTTCTTTTGCCTAAATGTCTTCCACCTTTTGCCTTCTTAAACCAAAGGGTAATAGATCCCTCAAGTACATGTACTCCTTATGCTGCAAGCTTCCTTTTTCTCATGCAAAAATTTAGCAATAGAAGAAAAGCCTTCAAAATTTTTCTCCAAGCCAATAACCTTTGAGTAAAAATCAATTTCTTGATTTTTTTCTTCAAGTATCCATGACCAAAATTCAATACTTGAAATTGTCGTGCTCTGATACCACTGTTATTTACAGGACCATGGTACATGAAGATTAGAATATTCAATAAATTAAATAATCGAAGAAATACACCATAAACATCATAACATAAATCAAGAGCATGAAAATCAAAGAACACAAGATTGGGTGCAATCTTTCCCCCAACATGTGTGGCTCCACTCCCACATGCGGTATTTAAATCATATTATCATAAATTTAGCCCTTGGAGCCATAAATAGTCAATGTACTCCCTTAATGGTGGGGACTCTAGAAACCTTGCTCATCCGTGGCCATTCTTGGACAAAAATTGGCCAAGAATCACCACATTCTTAACTCAAAATCGGTACAGGATTTGATTATATCTAATACAATCAATGTTGCCTTTAATTATATCCAATATAATCAACATTTTAATGTCAACTTTATTAAGCAAGCTAAATGCTCTTTCTAGAGTGAGCAAACATAAAGATCACTAATGAAAATGTAAGCATTCCACATTAATATTGAAATAGTAGTTGGAGCATTAGTTAAAATAAAGACATAACCTTGTAAGCATAGACAACCCATTCTATGGCAAAAGTAATTTATATTGATCTTTGGGGTGATAAATATGTGGTTGTATCCTAAGAAGCAATTTGTACACTTCTTCTTCCACTACATTCTCCAAATATGATGTGTGTATGGAAGTGGATAATTATCTCTACATGTAGTACATTTTCTTCAAATCTCCCTACTACTCTATCCAAACATATTTAGTGTATGGAAGTGGATATGTCGCAACATTGACTTTCTTCAAATATCCTTACTACTCTCTCCAAAACAAGTTCAACATATGGAAATGAATGATTATCTCTACATGTGGTAACATCGACTTTCTTTAAATCCACACGCAATCTAATCTTTCCATACTTTTTGGGCACAACAACATTGACTTTCTTTAAATCCACACACAATCTAATCTTCCCATTCTTTTTGGGCACAACAAAAACGTGGGTGATACCCATCAATATGCTCAACCTCATAGGTAAATTCTACATTCATAAGCTTGTCATTTTCCTCCTTGATTGTAATACCTAGAATCATAGAGTAAGGAAGTTGTTTGATTACACATGATCCTTCAATGATGGGAATCGTATGGGGGGCTACATCAAATGGCACTCCTTTCATGTCTATATATTTTCATGCAAAATAATCCTCAATCTCCTTCAAGCGATACATCAAGTCATCTTTCTTCTCCTCTAGACTCCTCCTATAGAGAGTAAGGTCTTTGGTAATGTAAACTGGTGTGGGATCTTCCAAGTCCTATAATATCCACTTCTTTGATCTCTACTAGGTTGTCATAAGAGATCACCTACCTAACTTCATGTGGAGCATTGAGCCTTGATGCACAAAATAGTTCTTTTGTCTACATTGTAAGATTTGAAGTGTCTAGGCACTTGTTTAAGCTTAGGCTCCCCCCCCCCTTTTTCCTAGGATTCCCTTTTCTTATTGAGTCAATGCTTCGTCCTCGCAGCATATCTTCTCTTAGATTTAGATGGACTTGGTTCCTAGGTTCTCAATTATAATCATTGCTCTCTCTGGGTTTGAGAACCTTTAGAGTTCTTCTCCTCTATTCTTGATGCATTGTGAACCCCGATTTGCCTCAAGGTAACACAACCATTATGCATATGTAAGCATTTTCCTCTCGATATTGTTTCTATTAGCTTGGTAGTGGTGCTTATGCTTCCTCCAATATTTTAATCTTCATAAGCTATCCAATGATGAATTGGAGGATTCACTTTTACAAGCAATAGCATCTATGTTGTAGGATTTATGTTGAATTGGAGGATTCACTTTTAGAAGCACTAGTATCTATGTTGTAGGATTCACATGACCGATTTTACCATTAACTATGATAAGGAAAGTGTAGGTACCTTTACATCATCTTCAATATCTAGGTGCATACCTTGGGCATTACGTCAATAAGTGCATTCAATTCTCACATATCTCAAGTGCTGGAAGTAGCTCATGAGAGTAATCATATCATCAATGACTTCTTTTCTTTTGTGACATCACTAGCAAACTTGAACACAAGCTATTTAATTTGTCATGTTAGATTCATCTCCAAATAATCCTTCACCCATGGGATATTGTATCTCTGATAAAATTTAGGAAGAAAAGGGATGCAACAGAACAAATTGAACATGCACTAGTCTCACATTCACAAAGATTGGCATAAAACTAACAGAAATATGTAAACTACAAAAATAATTAACTTGGGAAGCAATTTAGACACATCAAAAGTTGAGAATTAAATTCATGTTAATCAAGAATCAACATGCCTCACATTAAGTAGAAGAACCCACAATAAATAGAACCACATTCATGTGCTTCTATATTGAGAACTATAAAAAGCACACCACCCCAAAGCTGGTTGATTGGAGAATTTAGTAATAGAGACCTTTAAAAAGCTCAGCATGAAGAGTTCCCAATCAATAGTATAAAAGCTTGATGACTCTAGTCATAAAGAATATAAACTAATTTCACTCTCTCGGCGACATTAAGTCTACAAACCAAGTAGAGAAAGCAAAGAAAAAAAGCCATGGATCCATGAAGATTAGCACCCAACTTTCTATTACCAAACATGTACAAACCAAGTAGAGAAACCAAACCCAACTTTCTATAACCAAACATGTACAAAGAAAATTTACAAGAAATCGTTAATATAGGGCCTCTCACAAACTAAAAAGAAACCACATAGATATCTAGTTGCTTAAGCTCTTTAAACCAATGAGCACGTCATACCGACAATCACTAAGAGTGTGCACATAGACTCAAGAGTTTTCTCTTGCTTCAGAGTGAGTCTTCTTTCCTTGGAGTATCCACCGGCTTCTCTGCAAGAACAAATGAAACACACCATAATCTCACATACACAAATCTCTGACATAAATAATCGAAACATCTCATAAGCACAAAGCTGTCAATTGTTCAAAAAATATCATAGATTTGGGAAGCAATTTAGTCACATTAAAAGCTGAGAATTAAACTCAAGTTAATCAAGAAACAATACTCCACATCAAGTAGAAGAACCCATAAGCAATAGAAGCGCATTCACATGTTTTTGTTGAGAATGATGAAAAGCACAAGGATGGTGCTAATCTGAGACAGGTTGGAGCTGTTTTAAAAGCAATGCAAAACTACATCAATTGAGAGGCTTATCAACTCTACTCATAATTCCATATGGTAGACAACATGTATAAGCATCAAACTCAAGATAAAAAGCTCTTGATAAACACCCTAAACTGGCATAGAATTCAACAAGTAGAGAGCTTTGTCCCAATCACTTGTATAAAAGCTTAATGATTCCACTCACAAAGAACATCAAATAATCACTTTCTCTCAAATTAAAGTTACAAACCAAGTGGAGAAAACAAAGACAAGAGCCACCATATCCACAAATATTAGCACCTAGCTTTCTTTTACAAAATATGTATAAAAGCAAGTTTATATGAACTTTGTAAAAATTGGTGGTGTGAGTAAATAACTATGCATGCCCTTGCATGTGACACAAAATAACACTAGAGCTCTATCTACCAAATTAACTAAGGTTAAAGAACTACACTAAGGCTTGATTACATTAGTTTTCAACAATCTAACCATCCTTTCTTAATTATACATGATCCATAGAAAAATGGTGGACAAGTCTGGATTCCCTCATAAAGTGTCAGCCAAGAATAACATCATAAGAATCGAGTTGCTTAAAGAAGTTCATCACTACATAGGTGACATGATGATAAAATTTTAAGTTTAAGGAGGTCACATAGAATTTGTTTAGAGACTATACCATTTGTCATCTTCTCAATAACATTTGTATGTTCCAAAGAAGGTTTGCCTCAAGTCTGCCAACAATGCTTTGGCAAGAGTTATAACACTAGCACCACCATCCAATATTGCACCTTTACATATAATCAATATTGTGGCGATGGTGTCATTATCCTTCTCAAAGTAATCCCCAAAGTTATTCATTGGAATGTTGGTTTTGCCCTTCAAGCTCTTTGATGATGCTAGGATTGATTTGTGAGTAGGCAACTGCTCAGCAACAACCAGTTCATTTCCTGCCAATAAATTGACATCCATGGTCTTTAAGATCTTTCCAAAGACTTGGGTTTCTTTGGAGTAATGATAATAATTTATTAAGGGAATGATTTTACACTCTGCTCATGATCCATAGAATCTCACTCACATGCCACTCAAGTATCATCATTTCCTGTGGGCATAAGAACATGCCATCCTTCTTTAAACATTTAGACATCAAGTTAGGCTCGGCACCTCCTTTAGATTTCTCTTCTAGAAGCGCTAATACCTAGAATGTCCAAAGGTTTTGTAGATTGTAAGGTTTGACATTTGGATGGACTATTTCAATGCTTTTATTAACCTTATTGGTTTGGTTTAAACTTCTCTTGGCACTCATGCACTAAGTTGGAAGCTTCTTCAAATCTACTGACCAGGTTAGCATTTGGATAGAAACTCACTCCTTTGGGAGTCTTTGGAGGAATCTTTTTTTGCATTGTCCTAGGCTTAGCTTTGACCATAGCCTCCTTAGCCTATCAACAAGGAATATTCTTTAGAAGAAAGAGTATATGTGTTAAGCTAAAAAAAGAGAGCAACACACAAGGATCTTTCAAAGTAGGTCTTTGTTAAATTATTTTTCTTCCAATCTTATGAGCTTAAGGCATGCATGTCTCAAATGCCAATAGAAAAACTACAATAGTGTAATCTTGCTCTTGGTTGCCTTTGGAATGTAAGGTCCATGGAGCTATAAAATAATATGTAAATCCAAAATGATCTTTTTGAAAAAGTGTAGAACTTTACAGTTTTGACATGCTAGTCGACTTGTTAGGCATATTCTAGTGGATAATTTGAGTATAAGCATGACCATATTTAGGTGAGTTTTGAGCAAGTTATGCTCTGTTTGGGTTTTCCTCAGGTCTAGAACCCAAAAATGGGCATGGGCCCATAACTCAAAACAGGTAGAAACTTGCTCAAAACTAACACAAATATTGTCATGTTTACACTCAAAAAAATCAACCAAAACCCTATCTTGCATGTTAAAACTATAAAATTATACACATACAAAATATATATTCTGAATTTTAAGCTTTTTAAGTTAAGGCTATCACATCATAATATCTTTTTTGTGTGAGTTAGTACATCATACATACTTTGACGTTTTGGCGAGCTTAGCACACTGTTACATCATACATACTTCAAGGTCTTGGTTTTGAAGCTCATCGAAAAGCTTGCTAAAATTTAATCTCGTATATTAACAATCCTTATACAAATGTTTCACACCAGATTTGTTTATGAATTGTGGCCATCAAGGCTGCTACTTAAGTTGTTAAAGCATCCTTAACAAGGCATTATGTGACTTTGTGGGGTTACAGTGAGACTGTACTTTTACTTAGAAAGTCAGAATTGGCATTCCTCTATGATCTAAACCTTGCCATCAAGCTTGATTTTTGACAGGCACAGTTGCCCTCAAAATTGACAGATTTGGTGAAATATATCAAGTTTTTTTGTATTTTAGTGTATTTTTTGATGCCATCGTAAAAATTTGCTAGTATTTTATAGCCAAAATGCTAAAAAACGGGCGTGACGCCCATCAAAAAGCAATTGTGTTTGCTATGTCAACATTTGTGAGGTCGGGAGTTCTATCTAGGACCCTTGGGGCTTTGGAGATATACTAGACCACGCCGAATATCATGCATCTATATGGGGATGAAGTACAAAGGAGAGGCGTAGCATTGATTCATACCTAGGCACACATAGAACACACTCATGCACCGGGTAGACACATTAAGCCTCTTGTGTTGCTGGTGGGGTTGTGTGATGCCGCGAGCCTCGGGGGATGCCCTCCTAGCCTTGACAGCAAGAATGCTGATGCGAAAACGAGATCGACGAAAGGAAAAATGGTGGAAACAAGGAAGCCGCAGGGACGGCGAGCCGTGTCGAGCCAACGGGCCAATGAGGGCGGCCCAATGGGATCATGGATTCGAGATGGAAGGAATGATCCACGTCCACAAGGCCATGGAGCCGGCCCGGGAAGACATGAGACGGGTGTGACCCAGCAAGGTGATAACACGTGAAGACGTACTCAACGGCTGATGGAGTAGAGTTGCATGATGAGATGGGATGATGGGTCGACCACCTTGCGGCCCAATGTTTAGGACCTCGATTGTGGGGCCCATGACACTTGGTATCAGAGCAGAGATCATCAGGAAGCCTGCATGTGATGCCAAGACGGCAAGCAATATGGGAAAATCATCAAAACGACAAAAACGACAATTTGAGCAGGACTATGTGACGGCCACAGAGCCGACGGCACGAAAGTAGCTAACAATAGAAAAACGCATTTTTGAGCATCAAGATGATGGAATTTGCCCATGGTTACATATACCTATCACGAGCGTGTGGACGCAGGGCCAGAACTCCCCCACCCAGTTCAGGGTGCCACCCCTATTCCCACACCTCTGCGAGCATCCCGCCCCTCGCCAACCTCTCCACCCCCTAAATGCCATCAGCCAACCCCTAGGAGCCTGCCCACCACTAAGCCACTGCTGGGATAGACACAAAGGCCCAGGAAGCTGAGGCCCGCAAAAGCGCCCACCATGAGGACGTTACACACAACCCAAATTTTTTTAGTAGAATCTCTATGAACCCCCCCCCCCTCCTCATGTCTCCTCTCTGCCCCCTCCCTTCTCCGAAGAAGCAGGAACTTCCTCCCCTGCCTCTTCCCACAGCGGAATACCATGGACACCCTTCGATGGGTACACGCAGGCCACTTTCTCTCTCAAGAAGCCTACTCAGAAGGCATCCGCTCCAACAATCCCCAATTTTGCGCAAGGGTTTTCCAGCCTCACTCGGGAGTTGATGAGCTCCATGAGTGATGCAATATTGCTCCCATATGTATGGCTTGATAAGAAAAGGTCGATGCCACAGGCAAGCTACTCGCCCATAAGTTCGAAGGTAATGGGGCGAGCCGTGGAGGGAGGTCACTGGTAATCGCTTATGGGGGTGTTGGCACTTCCATGTGCTTTGCTTGGCGTCCAGATATGGTTGATGGACATGGATGTCCATTCGGTCTGTAACCCTCCTGATTGGGGCTTATTGGAGTTGTCAACCGAGCAGTATGTTGATTTCCTGTTCGAACTCTGTGCGATCCAGGGGGTCGTGCCAATTGAGGGGGTTGAGGGGTGGGTTGATTTCTTCATGCTCCTGCGGTAGTGGGGCAGCAGGGGGATCTCGCCTTCCTCCAAAGGTGTGGGGGGGAGGGAGGTCAGGCACAGCAGTGATTACGATTAGGGTGGAGGAGCTGTCAACGAAGAGGGTATCGTGGCGAGGGTGGCAGTAAAGAAAGGTGGGGGCCTTGCCGATGTCGAGAGTATATCTTTCAAGTTGAGGGGGAAGGGGGTGTTGGTGATGTAGGAAGAGTGGGTATGGGAAATCTAATTCATTAACTTCAGCTTATCTAAATCAGTAACCTAATTAACTAAAAAGTCTAATATAACCTAGTAATTTATTAACCTAAATGAATTAACTAATTTTCTAAAATAATTAATCTAATTAACTTATCTACTAAATTCACTTGATTTAGTAATATATTAACCTAATTAACTAACTAGTTCAACTTAATTGAGTAAACCTACTCTAATTTACCAATTAGATTAACATAATCAAATGAATTTTACTAACCTAACTTAAATATTTGATTTGTTGGCCAAATAGCTAATAAGGCTAATAAATTTACTAATTATAAAGATTAAATTAATTAATCTAATCTAATCTAAAATATTAATTATACTAACCTAGTTAAATTACATTTACTAACATAAGCCAATCTATAATTTTGACCTAATTAATTAATTAGACTAGCTTAAATAATTAATTTATTAACTTATTTAACTAAAAAATAATTTAAATAATTGATCTATTAATATGAATTAATTATAATAAACTATTTCTACCAGACTAATTGAATTAATGTATTACACTGATTAAACTAAGGTTAATTTTGAAAAATATTTATTTTCTTCTACGTTTTTATTTTGGTACATTTTTTCTTGTTTTTTGACTTTTTCTATTCTATCTCCTAGTCTATTCACCTAATTGACTCAATTAGATAAATATAATTTAATTTTATAATTAAATTAACCTAATTAATTTAATTCACTAATTATACTAATGTAAATAATTATTTTGCTACATAGCTAGTAATGCTAATCTAGTAACTAATTAATTAACAATAGCTAAATTATGCTAATCTACTAGCTATGTTGACCTAATTAAGTTAAACTTAATAAAATTTACTCATTATACTCAATCATAGTGTGTGTTTTCATATATGTCTTTCATCATTGAATAGTGGTATAGCTTAAATTGGTGTGGTATCCAAGAGATAGTGATCTATAGAGTGTTCATTATCATTACACTACTCCATCATAGTGTGTCTCTTTGTATATGACTTTCATCACTGATAAGTGGTACAGATTAAATTAAGCTATTATTCTTTTAGTTTATTTTACCATTAAATTGGATAATTATTTCATTAGTGAATGCATCTTTCATACACTACATATTGTTGAGTGCTATTCCCAAGTTTTATTATCCTTATGTTGCACTTTGGTGTCTATAACCTCTTTTCACTTAAAGATCTACTTCCACTTGCACATTGACAATTATGCTAATCTAATAACTGGTTAACTAATTGTTTTATTGAATGTAGTCTAATTTGTTAATTAGACTAACCAAATTAAATCTAGTTTACCAAGTTAACATAGACTAAATTATTAACCTAATGAATTGATTAGATAAATCTAAATAACTAATCTATCAGCTTAATTAACTAATAAACAATCTACATAATTAATCTATTAACCTAAAATAATTTCACTAAACTACATCAATAAGATAATCTAAATTATTAACCTAATAAATTAATTAGATTAATTTAAACAAATAATTTATCAACTTAATTAACCAATAAGAAATATATATAATTAATTTATTAACATAGAATAATTTCACTAAACTACATCAACAATCTTCAAATTACAAAATCTTAAAAAAGCTAAACACAAAATGTAAGAAAACACAATAGCCGAAGCAGAATCTTCACAATACAAAGCATTGAATAACATAATAACGGAAGCAGAATCTTCACAATACAAAGCATTGAATTGCAAAAAGAAGTGGAGAGTAAACAATATTACTACTTGTAAACTTTGATTACAAATTGGTGGTTGTCTGCCTACCCATGTGCTCTAGGTAAGGAGCTTTGATGGCGATCTAGATAGACTTTAGACAGAGAATGTCTTGCTTATAAGTGCACCTAAATATAATGAACTTGAAAAGTAAAAGCCTTTTTGTTGATCTTGTGTCCCTTCCAAGACTCTTAAGCTTTGGGAGTAGCTCACACAGTCCGTTGGATAGGGTCCTCCTCAGAATCCAAAGAATCAAATTTGGAATATGCACGTCTTCGCTTCTTGCGAGAGTAAATTTATGCTCAAGATTTTCTCTTTGCCTCTTCTCACTCAACAACTGAGCTTGAAGTACGTTTACTTGATCTCAGATAGTAGGTAGTTGTGGATAGATTGCCATTGTAGAGAAGCAAGTAAAATAATATGAAAATGCAGAAATAAAATAGAAAAGGTAGCAAGCTTATCTGACTATCATGTATGTCGAAAGAAGGCTTGTTTTTGGAAGTTCTTGAAGTGGATGGCATCCAACAAAGAATAAAAATAATAATCCAATTATCAATTTGATGTCGACAACGAACCTGAATAATAAATCGTTGAAGAAATATTCAAATGAATAGAGAATTTGAAAAGATTAAAGCTTTAAGTCTTTAAAGCTTTTAAGTAAAAGCTTTGAACCAAAGCTATCAAGCTTGGTAAAAAATAAATAAACTTCATCTCCCATGGCCGTAGACAGCCTATTAAAGAGAACCCGCTAGGCGCGTAGCACGAATTGGAGGAGGAGGAGGAGGGATAGAAGAGCTTCAACTGTTACTATTAATTAAAGAGAGAGGACATCATTCATTGTGTATTGTGAGTGAGTGAGAGTGTGAACTTTTGTGTTTCTATGTATGTATTCTCTATTCAGTCTGTGAGCTTATGAGTTTTGAACCCATTGGGCTTAGGCATTGACAGATTTGCTTTCAACCAGTAAGTGTCTATCTTGCTCGTCTGATTGACCCTCGACACTTTGGCAATCCTACTGGCTTCACTCTCACCATTTTTCTCACTAAGACAACATTATGGCACAGCACTCCATAAAGAGAGACCAAATTCTTACAGAAGCAATAGTAAGGCAACTTATTGCCTACTCGATGCGTAATCAACTACAGCAGCAACACGCCCTGATAGGCTTGGCAAACACTCCCCTTCTTCCCAACATTAATCAGCACAAATGGCTAACTAAGGAGGAAACAATAAGTACCCCACCTACAAGGGGAAGAAGGCTGAAGATCCCGACACACACATCACGAAATTCCCGACTGTGTGGAAGGTGAATCACACTCACACCAATGTTCCAAATGAAAGAAAGTGGGACTAGTTCTAGGCCACATTTGGAGATATACAAAGTGAATGGGTATCCTCGTATGACCCGGACCACTTCCACAACTTACATGCACTGAAAGAGGCATTCCTCAAAAGATTCAGGACTATCAAAACTAACTTTGAATAGCAAGACAAGGTAAGAAGTCTAAAACAAAAGATGCTGCCAGTGGAAGATTATGCAACCAAGTTCCACACTCTACGTGCAAGGCTCTCTCTAGCAGACAAACCATCAGAAGCATTCTTGCAAACTAGTTCCTACACGGTCTTAACAAGAAACTGAAGTCGATGGCGGTAGCCACCAACATCAATCATGAAGGGTTCGATAGGCTCGTGGAAGCAGCTAAACAAGAAGAACGGAACATGGGCTTGGAAAAGAAGTACAAGAAAAAGAAAAGAAAGAAGTACGACTCTCCAAAACAGTGACTTTGGAAGTGAGTCAGAATCAAATGCTCAAAATCTAAGTCAGACGCTAAGAAGGAGACCAGGCACAACAAGAAGGGCAAACGCAAGGGCAAGAAGGACGAGGTGGACGTCCTAGCCAAGAAGGTTGTATAGAGAATCTTGCTATGGGATTTGGAAATACCTCCATCTCAATTGACTACCGAGCAGGTGTCTTCTGATCGATCTACAAGAATGAGGGACATCTAGAAAAGGAATGCAAGATGTAGCCGATATGTGCCATCTGCCAAACCTTCACACACCTAACATCCAATTGCAGATATAATGTAAGGAATTGGGCAAGGTAGAGGAAGAGGTGGCATTGGGCAGTCAGATGGGTTCCAATGTTATTACTATCGGAAGCCTGGCCACAGGACTGTCGGATGTTTCAGAAAGCACCAACAAGAGCTACAAGAAAAATTGGGAGGGGTGCATGCTACCACACCGTCCATCAATGTGATCGCAATCAAAGAGCTGGAATAAAGCCAAATGATCCCAAAAGGGGAAAGAGAAGTAATGGCATGAATTCGGAAGGATTTACATGAGTCCGATAGGTGGGGGGTCATACAAAAATTCCCATAGGTACCGATGACATATGAGCCAGGGGCACCACTGGTCTAGTCATTTGTGAGGATGTCCCCCTTGCTCTAGGTTATTACAATGGTAAAGTAGAGGGAGATGCAAGGATTTTGGGTGACGCTTCCTCCACCTATGTCCCTAGTAGATGATATGGATGTGTTAACCAGGCCTGGAGCCATTGTTGTAGGGACTGCTGCCAACTGTGGTTATCATAGTTGTGATTGAGTGCATGAAACTAATGAGAAATGTTGTGTGGCTTGTCACACGGGTGGTGTTGTTATGAGTGGTATAGTACCCAATACCATAGTCTGAAATTGTGTTAATAGCATCTTCAGTGGTGGGTATCTCTTTATGGTCTAGGAATGTGAAGCCCATGCTAGTAGATTCTTGGAATCTTGTGTAACCTTGAGGAATAATAGTAGAAGCCAGAGCTTGCTCCATCATGTAGCTAGGCATCACCACATATGTGGGATCAGTAGGGCTTATTAATGGTGTCTCCATCTCACTCAAGGTAGGGCTTCATGCATTGCTTGTGCCAACCTGTGTCACGAGACAAGTTGCATGGGCATGGTGATTCCCTGTCTAAGCCTCTGCTGTTGCTCTATAATAGCCTGAATACACTATTTCCATGACCATCCAAAGTCGCTCTTTCTCGTCTATGAAAGTAGAGATTGCTTGCTTAATTTTCTCACAGCTCACACCATAAATAAGGCCCGTAGCCAGGTCCGTTAAGGTTTCCAGGGTTGCATCGAATTCCCAACTTTGGGTTTGTAGTAATGTGTCTGAGAATCTTACACCCAAATCCACCTTGGATATGAATTCATGTGGTCTGGCACTCTCTAGGCTGTTAGTCACATGGGCAATTGTTGTAGCTTAGGTGGCTTGCACAATAGGTGTAGTTTGGGCCACTAATCATTGTTGGGCTCGACGTAAGGTCTCTTCCTCTTTCGCCCTAGCAGCTTGGATTAGGGCTTCTACTTCTTGCACTTCCTCTTTGGTCCTACCATCTGGTAGTAAGGTTTGGGCAAGGTTTTGGTCTATAGGCATTTGGTTGCCAGTCAAGATTGGTCCCATGTGGACAAGGATTCCCACATGAATGGGGCTCGCGTGTGTAAGGTGACACTAGGTGTGGCCTTGGAGCTAACCTCAACTCCCTCATCCCCAAATTGATATGTTGCTTGGTTAGGAGCAAAGGTTGCAGTTGAAGCCGAACCCTTGAAGTTATGTGGTCTATCAAGCTAGTGGGTGGGTCTAGCGTTTATTGTTTGAGTGGGATTTTCTACCCCTTGGTTTGGTATCCCTTATATTGATTCAAGATCAGAGGAAGTGTTGCTAGTTGTTGAGAGTCTCAGGCCCTGTACCATCATACTGAATCTCGTTCTTGAGGAGGGTCCCAAGACTACGGTGGGTTGATAAGAGCCTAATTGGGTCAATGCAATTTCCTCTAAACCTTTCTCTAAAATGCGCCTAGATTGCAATTGTATATCGTTGCATGATGTTTTAGGGTTAGGGGGATGTTTCAAATTGTTTTTTATTTTTTAAATTAATTAATATTTTATTTTTTGGGGTAGGCAAAGTATGTCCAAAGTGGGATTTTCTCTTTGACTTGGGGCCTAAAAGCCTACACATATTAAATGTGGCTAGCCAAAAGGCTAATAACTAGTGGCCCAAATTATAGGAAGATTAAGCCAAGTTAATATACATTATTAACACTAATGCAAAAACATCGAAAACTTGCAAAACATAGAAATTAATCCAGTTTACAAATCCTACCCAAATAGTTGTTTTTATTCCAATTTCTCTGTGTAAGGAGTCAAAATAGGGGTAAACTCCATGCTCGAAACTCAATTTTCAAATCTATTTAACCATATTCGTTCAATTTCAAGCCTAGATTACTATTTTTTATTGTCCAAAAATGAAAAATGAACAAAAAAATAGAAAATGCAAAAATTGACCAAAAACAAGAATTGTTGAATTTAAAAGACACAATTTTAGGGGTAACAAGAAACTAAACACATATTTCTTAAGATAACAAGAAAATGCAATATAAAAACAAGAATAATGCAGCAAAATAAAGGAATTTTTAAGATTTTCTTTCTACTCCATTCTTTAAAAAGCAGAAATATGATAGATTTAAATCATTCATAAGCTTTCAAAATGCATTGTGGCTATGCAGTGGGGCTATTTCCCAATAGCGGTGCCACTTATGGAAAACCCTGGCACCATGGAAAGGATGCAGCAAACAATCCAATATCGTGGGGCTTTGCCCAACCGCACTCAGGAGCACAAACAGCTTAACCAAGAAACTAGTATATCATGGCCTAGCTCACTAATGCAAAATTGAGTGTGTCACTCACCTCGTTAAAGCAAGTTGCTTAGGATTCTCGTAGGTGGCATTGTCACCACGTAGAAGCACCTAAGAGCTCCACTCTACCGCTATTACACACCAATGTAAGCTCAACTCTCCTCACAACTGAATCTCACACACTCACTCTCTTACACACATACAAGCAAGCACACATAAGAGCTCAAACAAATAAGAGGCAAGGAAGCAAGCAATAGCATAGGAGAGTAGAGAAGAAGAACAAAAAATTATATTATGCATAAGAGAGAGAGGTTTCGGTTATAAGAGGCTTTATCTAATTTGTGTTTAGGGTTTACACCCTTGGGCGGTCAAAGCTTAAAAATCAAGTCCTTAGGCATTCTAGGCCTCCTAGGCTAGTGTAAACACTCATCCAAAGGTAGTAACCTAAACTCCTTGATCCCATGGTGTGTCTTTCATAGACAAGTGGTGTGAGCACACACGTAAAATATACAATACATAACTTTTAAGTGAATTTTGGCCATTTTGGCACCTATGGTTTAAAGGAGGTGAAATGATAAGGTGGCCGCCATAGAGGTCTCCGGCAAGGGTTAACACCTTTAGAATTGTAATATATTAAAAAATTACCAAAAGTGAACGACCTGGATTGATTTACGTTAACCCAAATTTATATTGATCCAAATTTCTTTAACTATGAAAAATGTTTGTTACTACTCATCGTTGAACCTGCACAAAGAGTATCAATGTATTCAATAAGGATGGGGTTGTGAAATATTGTAATACTTGGTAAAGGCCATGACTCTCGTTAACATTGTTGCTAAACCATATTGTGAATTGCCTAATTTGTAAGCGATGCCATACCCAATGGTACCTTTGATGTATTTCAACACCCACATCCTTGCCTTCCAATGGTTGGTGGCTCTCAGGGCTGATTTGAGAATCTACTAAGGACACCAACTACAAAGCTGATGCTAGGCCATGTATTGAATAAAAAGATCAAACTCCCCACCAACTTCATGTACTCCTTCATATGCATAAGTGGAGAAGCATATTCCATAGATAGCTTTGCATCAATCTATATGGATGTAACCACTGACTTGCACTCAGCCATGCCAAATGTCTTTTGAATTTCTTTTGCATACTTTTACTAAGAAATGAAGATACCATCTGAATCTTGCCAGACTAACAGAAATGCATAAGCCCACAAAAGATCTATCATATCAAAGTCTGAACTCAGCATCTCATATGTCTATTGGATCTTCTCTTCATGGTTCCCTGTCATAATAAGACCATCCACATATAGAACAATGATCGTGTACTTCTCTATCATATCAAAGTCTGAACTCAGCATCTCATGTGTCTATTGGATCTTCTCTTCATGGTTCCCTGTCATAATAAGACCATCCACATATAGAACAATGATCGTGTACTTGTCCCCCTGCTTGGAAAAATTGATCATTATCCACATTAAGATAATGATTATGTACATGCCTTGCTCCAGTCACAACCAAACGTCTTGAAATATGAAACTGATGATTTTGTTACCTGAAAAGCTTCTTGAGGTGTCATGCCCTTCACTACCTTTATGTAAGTCCTATTACGGATATGCATTGTAGTGGTATCTGCCTCTGCTTAAAAAGAAATATATAATCCTTTACCTTTGAGCATACTGTGTGTCATCTCCATAATTGTGTGATTCTTGCACTCTACAACACTATTTCGTTATGGGGCATGAGAAACTATCAAATCTCTCTTGATTATGTGCTCCTCCTTGGTGTAGGCATTAAACTCACTTGATGTGAATTCTCTGCCTTGATCTGTTCGAAACCTCGTTAGCCTCTTTCATGTCTCATTTTCTACCAAGCTATGCCATATTTTGAAGCTCAACCTTATCCTAAAGAAAACACACTCATTTCTTCCTACTACTAAAGTTATTGATTAATAACAAGAAGTATGAAGAACCACCCAATACAGTGGTTGGCATTTTACCATAAAGATATGCATGTACAAGCTCTAGAAGAGCCTTTGCATGATCTTGCTTTCTTGTGGAAATGTATGCCGATGCTACTTGCCCATCATACAAGCTTCACACACATCTAACATTTGTGAAAATGCTAGTAGATGTTCCATAATCCCAGACCTTTGCATCTCTTTTAAGACTACAAAGCTCAAGTGTTTGTGTTGGATTCCTTTCCCAATGACATTTTCGCTAGCATCTCTCTGGTGACTACTACACCAGCCTTACCAAAGAGAACCTTCCAGTCCGGTCAACAATGGTTACAACGCTATAGATTCCTCTTGATGTCTGGCACATAAAGGACATCAATTAGTACCACCATTGCTACAAACAAAAGAAATGGTACTTGAACCTATGGCTAGGCGTTTGGCATCATTCTCAACCACTACCAGGATGGACTCCCCCACAAGCTTGAGGTAGGAATACTAGCCCTTTTGATTGATCATATGTCAGCATGCCCCATTGTTGATGATCCATGAACCATTGGATGCTGAGGAATGTTCTACCTTTGTATAGATTTCTTCTGTTACCACAAACAGCTTCGATTTTTCTTCGGCACTATTCTCAGACTCCTTCCAAGGTTTCAAAGTGTCATTTTTCTCATTTGCTTCCTTCAACCTACATGATTTGACCACATGCCTAGGCTTGTCGTAGTAGAAACACTTTGCCTTAGATTTCTTCTAATTCTTAGAAGCATTGGGGTTACTGGAGCCCTTCCCCTTACCTTTCTTTTCATTTGTGGAGAATGCAGTATCATTACCATCTCTAGCTTTCAAGACACATCTCCTCCTCCATCAGCATTATGCTAAACTCCTCAAAGGTAGAGGCAGTTTATGCACCTATGTGTTTAGTGAGGTCACCAAACTATCATACTTCAGGGATAAAACTCTGATACACCTTCATACTAGTTCCTCACTAGTCTTAGTGACTCCCAGTGCCCCCATCTGATCTTACAGATTCTTTATCCGTGATATGAATTGCCATGCCGCTTCTACATCAAAATGAATTTCTGTTATAAGTTAATTCTCAAGGTTTTAAATCCTTATTCAATTCCTCATCTCATATTGGTTCTTTATAACTTGTCATGCTTCAAGAGTTGTGGTAGTATGCTAGATCAAGGTCATTTAACAGTTTTAAAAAAACCATGGCACACAATTGGCTTGATCAATTTACAACCACAAATTGAGATTATCATCAAATTAAATCGATGAAATTAAAATAAGAGAGGTTAGAATTGTAAATGATTGAGTCATCTCCAAGACTCAAGAAGTGCAACCATAAGCGGGCTGGAGATTATTGTGTATAGCTAGGCCGTCATGGGGTGGTTACGCATGTGTGCTAAATAATTGATGGGTTCAAGGATATTATAACGTTCTCAACCTTACCATGTTATCCCATGACTTAAAAGGAACTTATAAGGTTTCCACCTATATATCGGTATCTCAAAGGTTTACTACAAGGTACCATGTTGAAACAATATTGTTAGATGGCCCCAAAACAAGAACCTTGGTTAAGTACCATGTTAAATTACCATAACTTGTTTATATGTGTGTGTTTGTGTATACTATTACACATTGTATAAGGTTACCAATCTTTTAGTTGGTAACCTAATATAACAATTTAAAAATCATTTGAATATATAATTATGTGTACGCTAGTGACTTTGGGTGTGAGAAAGTGTAAGTGGATTTTGGCCATTTTGAACAAAACATTGAACACTAGGTGTAGGTGTGAGAGCACATCAATGTGAGGACTTCAACAAAGTTAATGCCTAGAGCAAGGGAGAGTGACCTAAGAAGGGGCTAGAACAAATGAGATATGTAAAATTTAACTATGGAATATCATAATCTACCTGAGTGGATAATACAAGTAATAAGCGAACGTGGGTAAGGATGATAGCTATAAACATAGTTGATTATGAGTGCAAAAATTTGAGTAATTGTGTACTTAAATGTGTGTGTGTGTGTGTGTGTGTGTGTGGGGGGGGGGGGGGGGAGAGAGAGAGAGAGAGAGAGAGAGAGAGAAAAGGTAGCAAGACACCTTATGTTTTTCACTTATCTTGTGAGGTATTTATTGTGTGTGTGCATGCATGTGTATATGAGTGTGCCCGCAAGCATGCATGTGAGCACGTGTGCACAAGTGCATGCATGTGTGTGAGCATGTGCGCATGCACATGCACACATCTCTCTCTCTCTCTCTCTCTCTCTCTCTCTCTCTCTCTCTCTCTCTCACACACACACACACACACACGTAGAGATATTAAACCATATTAAGAGAAAATCGACTTGCTAGCCAACAAGCACATGTAGAGATATAGGGTAGTCACTAGTCTTATCGCTCTTATCAATCATTAAGGACCAAAAGTATAGCAAAGGGCTCCTTAGCAAATGCATCCTTGAGAGAGAAGAATACCACCCTTTCATTTATTAATTTGAGTTAATTTCCTCTAAAATTGGGATTGGAAAGTGAAATTATAGTGTTCTCAACTACATCAAAACATAGTTTAGCTTGCATGTAAAGATGTTTGTGCTGATCAAATTTAAACCACCATTGTTTGATGTAGTTAACATCACCAAAACTTTTGCTTTATAATCCAAGATCTAAGAGATATTAGCATAGATTCATTGAGAAATAAAAAAGAGGAATTTCAATAACGTCACAAGTAGACTAAACTTAATATGAATGGGCTAGCAAAAACTAAACAAGCATTTAGTCTAATGATGAACAACAAAGATTTCAAAATTGTTTCTATATTAGCCCCTGAAGGAAATGTACTTTTACAATGACATAAGTTAGATGCACAAGAATGTTTCTATATTAGCCACTTAAGGAAATGTACTTTTACAATGACATAAGTTAGATGCACAAGAATGTTTCGAGTATTTATAAAAAGAACAATGGATTAATATTAAAGCAAACTTTAATGATGCAAGCATGTAAGAGTGATTATGCCTTCAAGAGGTGCTAGGACTAGCAATTGCATGCAATCCTATCCAACAAGCGATTACTTACATTTTGGATAGCCAAGAACAAGGTAGGATGTATAGGTATAACTCAAATCACTTACATGAAAATCACTTACATGAAAAATGAAGAGCATCGATAATATTTGCAAGCCGTATGGGAATCACACACAAATAAAATAGCTTCTTATAAAAGTATTACAAAAACACCCCCAAAGACTTGTTGAGAATCATCCCCAAAAGGCAAGGTAGCCAATTTGGGATTTGATGATGCCAAAAAAGGTCCTAAAGGAGAAAAACATCCCATGATCCTATTCCCTAAGAAAGGCAATGCGCCTAGATTGTGTAGATGCCCAAGTGGCCATAAGAGTATATAATGCATATCAAAAGACAAGCCATTCTTTGCCATATTCTTGCACTCTCATGTTAAGTATCTTCTCCATGTAAGCATTGCCTTTTGTTAAGGATCCCCTCCATGTAAGCATTGCCGTGAGTCCAAAACCATTAACAAAGAGATGCCAATGTAGACCAGAAGTATCATTAGTATGAATTTAAGAATCACCACCCACTAATTTGCATCCCAGTGGATTGAGACTAGAGGAGGCACTCCCTTAACTACCAAAGATTATATTGAGCTTTCTAAACCGTGGGCAAAGGCTCTTGGTCCATCCATTCAAAGATAAAACACAGTAAGGTATGGCATCTGAACTTCGTAAAATGAACCAAAGCTCACACTATCCAGCAATGTACACCATTGGAAAAGGAAGCCTAGCATTACAGAGAATTGTGACTAGAGAAGACTCCTTAACAAGTGATGATTCTAGAAGTTCAGATCGTAGCTCGTTAAACCACGGCAAGGCTCTTGACCCATCCATCCAGAGACAATGGGTGGGAAACACATCCCCATTGCCCACCAGCAATGATGAGAGGTATTCCATCTGCACTTCACCAAGTCAGCCCAAGCCCACACTACCCACAAGTAGATTCAGAGAGGATGGAAATTTGCTTCATGAAGCTACAAGGACCTGGCATGCAGGAACTACCAGGGTCATGTGCCACACTTGATACCCTACCCCACTCCACTGTAAAGAAGAGGTTTCTCCCTTTGTTGGCTAGGACACTTCAATATGATGCACAGTATGCTCTTTACTCAGATACCAATGCCTCACAAACCATTTGCATAGAGATGGGAATGCCAAGATTATGTCCAAGACCCACATGACAACTTGCTCAAGTGCACACTCCTTGTGATGTTTACAGGACTACAATAGCCAATAATTACCCGAGCAATAAAGGACAATAAAACTCAGTAGACATATCTCACGCTACCTACAAGCATATGTAAACAAAGTAGAAGAATGACCCAAAAGGAGTCAATAAGCTTCCTTGGTTTAAAAATGTAGGCAAAAATCTAAGCTAATCACCTCTCATACAATTTGGTGTAACTGACACCAAGGGTGGTTACAAGATTGGGAATGCTGGGTGGTGGAAGCAAACCACAAACGGTTGAGATTGCCCGGACAGGTACAACAAACGGAAGAGATGCATTAACTCATGCAGGGGGGGCGAAGGGGTGCTTCCTCTGTAAAGCCCCCCCAGAAAATGCACATTTTTCGAAGTAATGTGATTGAGGAATCAAGTCGCAGAAAGAGTGCAGCACTAGCTTTTTCACACACTATTTGAGGAAGGCTGCAGAGGAATAGCTCAACTAGAATGATCCGCACCATCTACCTTTTCCATGGGACAAGTTTTGAATCAACCATGGCAGTAAATTTACCATCACCCTGTCGTTAACCTCCCTTCTTCTACTTCTGGTTATTATATAGCTAGTGCTTGCCAGTTCTACAATTCAACAAAATCCAGTTTGAAGCTTCCAATTCAATTACAAGAATTACTACTAAATTACAGAATTTGCAAAGGCGATGGGATTTGCTAGAGAAGCCTGGATCCTTCAAAAATTTCAACAAATCCAGTTTGAAGCTTCCAATTCAATTACAAGAATTACTACTAAATTACAGAATTTGCAAAGGCGATGGGATTTGCTTGAGAAGCCTGGATCCTTCAAAAATTACCTTGATTAGAATTCTGTCAAAACGACTAACTACATACTGGTAGAAATATATACCTAAATGAATCCATGAACATGCCCAAATTCACCTTATAAGAAAGTACAATTTATAACCTCATGGTAGTCATCCACAAGACAATAAACCACCAACTCCATCATGCATAGTATGCGGATACTACGACATCCCCACTAACATCATCAGTGCCCGATAGTGGGTGTAGAACTTGGTATCAGGATCCCACCCCCCCCCCCCCACACACCCCCCACACATAAGAGCATACATTCATACAAAGGTCTGTGTACTGAGTTTCTATCAGAGCTCCAGAGATACAAGGAAGACTCAGCCGTAATGAAGCCTAGCACTAAGGATCATAGCAAATAGAAAGAATTATTACAACAAAAAGAATTATTACATGCTGGTATAAAAGTTCATGCCAATCTCCCTAACTCAAGGGGGAACAAACTCCCTTCTCAAGAACTGCCCAACAATCACTTCATTGCACTACCACACCCAGCCTTTGAAGTATTCTATCAACAATACATCTCATGCGGGTATCCAAGGCAAAAAGGCAGCTAGACTTCTAAGCCCATCCATGATCCAAATAATAATCACATAGCCATGGTCGTAAAAAGTACCTCCACCAAGGCCCCCTGCTCAACAATGGCCATCTGAAACATAAAAACAACAAACAATAGAGATATGCACGATAGCATCGCTTAGTAGCATGCACTTTCGATGACTTGAAACACTAAAATTTGAAGGAAAAAAAGAATATACACATCCAAGCTTCAATACTCACGCTACAGCACGAGGTATGATGCAGGTGTTCTCCCTAGCTACATAATCATCAAAAAGATTGGAGGGTACACACCATATCACAAAATCAAACCCTTCACTGCCCTAAACTACTCTCAAAAGCTTCAAAGTTCACCTAAAGCAACCCTCTGAAGCTCTATGAAAATTGTGGATGGAATTTCTGACAAATTCCTTCACAGAAATTTCGAGAAAGGTTCTGGAAATTCAATGTTCTAAAGCAGAAAGTTACACCAATGCTATCAGCAAAAAGCTACACTTTGTAGCTTGATACCGTGCCGAAACCCATGGTTCTCTTGACTATGTAGACATGTCTCCAAAGAACAATCCCCAAGAAACTGAACACAACCACAAGGCAAAAAGATGCTACTCCTGAATTTGCACCACAATCTCATCCCACAAGCATAGTATTTCCTCTGGACATGTTTGTAGCGCATAGTCCCCCATAATTGCTGATTTCTGGACACCAAGGTGCTTAGGTGAAGCAAGGTTTAAAGCCCATAGATATGATTCTAGCTATTTAGGCTAAGCCTCCATCTCTCTTTTCTTCTTTTTCTTTTTCTTCTCAGAGGCCCCAGGAGACTCCACAGGTGGCTCTTGAGACTCCAGCTTCCTCTTCTTTCTCTTTGGCTGAGTATCAGCATCATCTTGCACTTCCTGGTACAGTACAGCATTCACAAGCTGTTAGCACATGAGTAGCATACACTACTCCCAGCAGTAATCTTAAAAACAAAAACCATGGGCTTACCGTCAAAGCTTCATCTTCAGCTTTGTTCTTGTCTTTCTTTTTCTTCTTTTTCAAAGAAACTCCGTCATCTGATCCCAAAGGTTCCTCTCCCTGCTCAATTTGCTTTCCTTTCTTTTTCTTTTTGGAAGACTCTTTTGCAGCAGCATCTCCAGTCACTTCTTCCGGCTCTGCTTTAGGCTCCAGCTGCTCCTGGTGCTTTCTCTTTTTCTTGGACTCCTTGACAGGCTCCTCTCCAACCTCTGGCTCTAATTTTGGCTCTACTAGATGCTTTTTCTTTTTCTTCGTCCGACCTTCCAGCTCTTCATCCTTTGGAGTTGCCATCCCCACTACGTCTGCAGCAGGGTTGTATTCCTGTCCAGAAGAATGCAAACATCACATGTCACAAACCACACGCGCGCACACAGTTTCTAATCTCTTTTAAGTGTTTCCTGAAATGGTACTGGAAAACAAGCACATCACAGTTCCAAATGTGACATTTTTTTGAAGCGTAAGGAAAGCAAAGCACCTTTGCAGCAGTAATGAGACCAGGGGCCGCTTGCTTTCTGCTCGAGTCGTAAGGTTCAATCTTCGCCTTCCCCTTGGCTGTCCCACTGGCCCTACCCAAGGCCCGACCTTCCAATTGCCTTAGTCTATTCTCCAACTGTAAATCACAAAACAGGACCACAGGTTGAGGAAGACTCTAAGGAGGTAAATCAAAGTGATATGCAACCAGGAAGATATGTACAAATATGTACCTTGGTTCTGCACTCAAACCCAATGGATGCATCTTGGGCATCCCCCAACGCATCATAACGGACTGAGATAGCAGACTTCGCAGCTAAAGAGCGTGCTATCTTCCCCTTCAGCTTTGGTGCAGCTTGTCCAACTAAGGAGGCATTGAATATGAGACCATACTTTGGTGTCGCATGCTTTGTTTTCAATGCCCTAAAGAGAGCCTGCCCAAGTTAACATCATGTAGGCTCAGAGACATTTTCACGCGCCCACCCTGAATAATTAAACTGATCAAATAAGAAGCAAGTACCTTTTCAGCTCCAAGAATTTGAACAGTACTTCCAGGCTGTTTTGCAAGGTTGATCAGACTTCCTGCATGTGCTATAAGACGGGCACCCACCAGTTCTCCAACAAGGATAGTCAAGTTAGGTGCAATAGCATTCATTCTGCTGCGCAAATACTCGGACAATTGGGCCCTGTATTCCGAGAGAGATATCACCTGGTCACAAAGGGCCTTGATATTTAACATATCTTGATCACTTATCTCAGTTCCCATGGAAATGATGGCTGCATCTTTGAGTTCTGCCTCCACATCTTCCGCAATTATCTGTGCGAGTAGTTAGTGAGGATACTATCCAAAAAAAAGTTCTTAAAGTTTCCCGACTCTCAAAGAAATGTAACCACTAAGCCCAGAACCACTAAAAGTAACATTGAAAAGGAAATATTTGATGATTTGCTTACCCCTGAGAAGTCAAGTTTGAGTGCATTGGATCTGTGCCCCATCGCCTTAACAGATTTAGCATACAAAATGTTATCCTGAATGATCTTTCCAAGCTCAGGAAAGTGCCATCCATACCACTCCCTGACCCTCATAGCATATGTGTTAAGCTCCTTGTCAAGATCATCCAGTAACCCAATGGCTTGAATAATCATCGTATCAACCTGCAATGCAACAGAAAGCTCACAATGAATGCTTCAAATTGACAAAAATTACACCACCAAAACAAAGACTTTCTACACGAATACAGTAGGCAGCTGCTGCTTATGCACAATTAAATATGCATTCAATCAGGAACTTGAGTTTCTAAAAAAGAATTCAGCAGATCGAGTGTTCACACACACAGGAAGGTGATTTTTCATCTTTGCATACATGTGCAGACATGCAAGGACATACACTTGCAGACACTCAACTGCACATGTGCAGGCATGCAAGGAAATACACTTGCAGGCACTCAACTGCACATGCACATGCAAAGTCATGCACTTGTAGATGATACAATCATACATCTTCCTGACATTGCTTGAAAAATTATATCGCTATATTTGAAAGCTGTGCATATGTTCATGCAAAAGGTGTTGTATGACACTTGCAGGAGAGACATGCAATTTCAGGTACCTGTGCCTCTGAATGCAGATGCATGGTTGTACAATCGAAACATTGTGGGTATCGTTATATTAAAAATCTGTGCATATGTTCATGCAAAAGGTGTTGCATGACACTTGCAGGAGAGACATGCAAGTTCAAGTAACTGTGCCTCTGAATGCGGGTGGCATGGTTGTACAATTCAAACATTGTGGGTATCGTTATAATAGAAAGCTGTGCATATGTTCATGCAAAAGGTGTTGCATGACACTTGGAGAAGAGACGTGCAAGTTCAGGTACCTGTGCCTCTTAATGCAGATGGCATGGTTATACAATCCAAACATTGTGAGTACAACAGGTTGGTCTCTCAAGAAGGTGATGGTGTTTTCATGTATGACATGCAAAGGCATACACTTATAGGTGATACATGCAAGTATGTGCACAGGAAAGGGCGAACTGCGCAAGTATATACCAGACAAAATCTTCCATTACTATGAGAGCAATGTACACACATGCTCACTGCGTACACAGTGACATGTACAGTGACACACTTGTAGACCATGTGTTTCATCATATCATCTATACTGTGGATGAGGATAAAGAGGGGACCTTATCCGGACTAAACTTCAGCTTGTATCTTGAAAGGCTGTGAGAAAGCCCCAAGCTCATGGGACCAAGATCCTGTCCAGCAAGTCCTGTGATGAGTTCACTTAATTGTGACCGCAACCCTCTCATAACTTCCATCACTGCGTTGTTATGGATGCAATCTATTTGCTGGAACATTACCACAGACAAGGTTTCAAAATATTGCCAAAATAGAGAATCAAACACACCATGAAAAAAAAAATTGTAGTGCCAAAGAAAACCAAACACAAGGGACATTAGTACCAATTTCTCTTTGATAGAGTTTCCAAGCTTGGAGTCTGCAACAGCCAAGAGTTCACCTTGGCACTCTGACTTCAAAAATTTGCGAAGGCTTTTACTAGGTTTACTTTCGACTAGCAGAGTGGTAGCACCAAGAGCTTCCGCAGTGTTCTCGAATTTGCTGAAAGCTTTCAGCTTCACCATCTGAGTCCACATAGGAATTCAACGGTCAAGATGATTATACATGCACCCATTAAGGTATTGACAAAACGAGCATAGACCAGCGGTAACCAAAGTTAGCACTAAACTTATAACTTACTTTCCGGGCAGACTCTCCTGTTTCAAACTCCTTCCATAAATCCTGCCAAAACGACGGTGGCAACAGTCAACATGTTGAAGATTGAAAACAAAGTAAAATAGTGATCAAAATTATGAACCCATGCACACGCACGTGAATATAGAATTCTCAGCAAATCACACTGGCTCCTAGCCTTTACTTGACCCTGATAGCCTTAACAAACTCAGTGGAAAAAGGTATAACATCTCAAAGATGGTGCCAGGCCATAGCAACCATGAACTAGGGTCACTCTCTTACCCGTTGAGTTTGCTGCCTACACCATCTAAAAGGTCTCAACGAGAAAGAAGATTTCTGAAGTGCAATAAGGGCTTTCCAAAATTCTAGTCATACAGTTCTAAGAAATAATCTGGATAAATCATCAACGATACCAGCTGGAGTTGAGTATTGCTAAATACACAACACGTCACAAGGAGAAAGAAGATCCTTTCTCAAAAGAACTTCCTCATCTTCTAATATCCATTAGACTAGAATAGTGGCATTGTCTCAGCCCCAAGACAGGTGTGATAAGGTTTTTGACATCAGTGTCCACTTTCGTAATCACATCTTTGCACATAAACTGCAAGGCTGAGCTTCAGCCGCTAGTCAAATAAGGCATAAACCCAACTGGTTCAATACTCTAAACAGCGACGAGGGAATATAATCATCCTTTCAATGCGCTGGACAATAATATCCAGGTAGAAAAATGGTTGTAGAAATCAAACACCATAGAAAGATTCAGCATAGAGATTCATGCCACCTTAAACTGAACAATGCCATAAGGTATGGTGTTACATCCAAATCATTATGCCAGCTTGACAAAATGAGCGAGCAAAAGGCCATACAAGCAAGCTAGGTCCACAAGCTACATAAAGCAAACTTGCAAAAAAGCAACCCAAAAAAAAAAAGCACAAGCCTGATTCCACGGTTCAAAGAAATCAAGCAGCTTCAGGATGGGAACTCTGAAGCATTCTAATCAAGGGTTTTCCAGCTGCACAGGAACTAAAGAGGCCAAAAAGCAAAAGCTTGGGAATGAACGGCAAACCACGTCTCTAAGATGCCGAAAAAGCAGAAATGCAAAAAGAGTGTGTGGGGGACATTCAGCTACACAGGGACTGTAAGAAAAGCAGAAGAAAGCACAAGCTCTTACAGACCCTGTGGCTGTGGCGAAAGCGGGAAAAAAAAAACACAGAGACTCACCTCGACTTTGTCGAGTTTCCCTTCGTCCAGCACCTTGAACAGGGCGAAGCCCGCCGGGGTCTCGAACAAAACCAGCATAATGGGCAGCCACGCAACCCCTCTTCCGCCGTTTCTTCTGCTTTCTGTGCAGGTGGGGCAAACAAAGAAGCCCTTGGAGTGTGGCGACAGGTACTCTAAACACCCCACACACACACACGCACACACATAGGTTACACACCTTAAACCCTAAGCCCCGAATTCTTCATTTCTTCAATAATACCAGTAATAAATATTATATTATACTACTATTTTAGTTAGTAATGACAATGAATAGTTTGGATACCTAGTTTTGACAGTTTTTATTGAACCTAATTCTAATTGTTTTCATTTAACATGATTTCAATCACTGGTTTTTGTTTCACTCTCAAGCTAGTGCTCAATGAATCATAAAACATCGTTCTTTTTCTGAGCTTCAATATGGCTGAAATGTCTTGACTTCTGTAAAATTTTCCATGTTTTAAAAATCAAATTGGCATGAAAATAAAAGAACTTTGGATGTCCATTTTCTCTGAACATCAAGGGTACGATAGAATTTGGAAAGTGTTTTCCACAAATTTATGATAAAATTTTCCTTCATTTATTGATTTATGACACCGTCATGGTCTTGGGTCGTGAGAGGGTGAATCAAGACCATGGAATGAGGACGGATTATTTTCCATATTTTGTATAGATATTTGCCACATCAGCATGATCAAATGCTTACCAAAGTTGCTGATGTGTAAGCTATAGAAACCATGGCCTATCACATCAACTTCACCTCTGTTCGATTGGCTGACCCATTTTCTAGTCATTTTCAACTCCACTCTCTAACCATGGTAGTTGGGAAAGGACAAGGGTCCTCTTTTCCTCCTCAAAAAATGGGTCAGCAAATCGAACGTAATGGGGCTCCCCATTTTCTTGGGGGAGGGGATTCCCTTTGACCTTTCCCTAATTCATTATCTTCTCATACACTAAAGCTTCTTCCCAGGTGTGCTCCCATGAATGAAAAGTAAGTCCTGTTATCTTACTTTCCTTGTTTTTCTTCGATTTATCTTTTTAAGGTGGACAAATTAATATAGGCTACCAATCCTTGAAAAAGAAAAGAAGGCTATTAGAATGAGCTCACCATCATTTTTTTAGAGGCTCGTTATAAGTTTCCAAATGTGGCCATGCAATATTAGTGTGGAGTTGTTATTGCCCTTGTATGGTCTTGTCATCGACAACTCCTGCGGAGTGATAACTTAGATAATGGGTAGGATGCTCTGAACTAACCTAGAGTAATAACTTGTAGTACAATATTAAATTTCATGATAGTGCACAAGGGGAATGGGGATAGAAAAGGATACATTGACAAGTTCAAAGTGTTGAGAGAGGGTGGATCTCTCTTTAAGTGGATCTTAGATGCAAACTCCAATCCACCTGCTAGATTTCAACACGTGGGTAATTTTGACTATTCAATTTCAAGCTAATTTTGATGTGAAGAGCCATGATGAGTTTGTTGTAAGTTATTTTAGATTGTTGACACTAAAAGCCTGAGCATGCATTCACAAACACAAGCCTACCACCATAGCCACAAGAGAGAGAGAGAGAGAGAGAGAGAGAGAGAGAGAGAGAGAGAAGGCAAAACTTAACTTGTGATAATGGGATTGTCCCTTTTCATATTTCATAAATCACTTATATACATGAGCTCACTTTTTACAATGGTCGACTACCCATTTACAGTTGGGGGCCCAAAAACCTGATTTCCTAGCTCTATGTACACCTAGGCTCATTCCTATGAGACTGTCATTATACATGTGACTCGTAAGCTCGGTTATCCCATATATCTTTTACATGAAGCTCTTAGCACGGTTACATAATAATGAGTTACACAAGAAGTGTGAAAATGATGTTAACCAGTGTGGTTAACATGACCCCTCCCTAATTCAGATCTGTCCTTGAAGCTGGCAAGGGTACTTAGCGGTAGTAGATAGAGTAGGTGCGGATGAAGTCATACCACGACTTGGGATGTGCGGGGGGTCGATGGAAGACCTTGTAGAGTTGGTCCAAAAGGTGGTCTCCATCATATCTTTGAAGGTATGCAGAGCAGGCGCCAAGCGGGCATCCATGCACTCATAGTAGCTGAATAATTGCTTCAAGGTTGGGCCTTTGTTGAGGTCGAAGGCGAGGCCTTGGCTGCCCTCGTAGTAGTGGTTCCAATCCGAGAAGGCCTCCATAAGTGTGATAATTAGGCGGAAGAAGCGGATGGTGGCCACAATTGCTGGATCAGGCACCTACTCGTATGTGTGTTGTGTGATGTATCTTTGTGAGCATAGTGGCCTTAGTGCAAGGGCTTTGGGATGTTGGTGGGGCGAACCAGGGAAAGTTGTATTGGAGCTTAGGATTTGTTGTTTGTTCCTTCTGGAAGAGGTACTTGGGGTTTATCCGTCAACGCCTCCAGGCCGCCTTGGAAGACCGTGAGGCCACCCTCGCCACCACCCTCAATGAGCTTCAACACACACTACAGGCCGCCCAAGAAGCTGAGCAGTGCGCCCATCATGCCCTTGCCCACATAGAAGCCCACCGACTCCAGCAGAGCGGGTGGCACGCGCAGAGGAGGAAGGCAACCATATCGACCTCTCCTTCAGTCATTACCAGGAAGTAACTGAGAACACCCTGCGCACCAAAAGGATTTACAGCTCCAAGCCGTGGAGGCTCAAGCTCTTGTTCCTCAACCCACCCCTTCTGGCCAAATACCTAGCGCCGTCAAACATAAAGTCGACACGCTGATGGCAACCCCCACAGAGCTCCCCTGCCTCGCCACCCCTCCACAAAACCCCGCCCAACTTCTTGACCTCAACCACCACGCCATCTGCCTAAACCTTCAGCATGATATTTTTATTGATGACCCCATTTCCCCCACCACCCTTTCCTACATCCTCACCAAGCCCCCATCAGCCTCCATCTCCCTCCTTGTCACCCTCTTTTTCCAAGCACAGATTTTCTTCTTTGAACCTGCTGCCCAATTAAAAAATAGATTAAGTTTAGTTATTTAGATTAATCAAATTAGTTGATATCAACAATTAGGCTAATTATCTAATTAGATAGCATATTAATTGATTATGTAAGTCTAACTAGCAAATTAGACCAGATACCTACATCTGTCCTCAACCTTCATGACCATGGACTAACACTGAATCCACTGTTAGCGTACTCTCTAGGTCCAGGTCCGCTGCTCTACATGTGGGGTTGCATTATTACTTCTTATATTTGCATCTTCTGTTGCCTTCAAACTAGTGCATACTAGCTACTCATCTCATCAAAGATAACATCTCTGCTTACTCTCATCTCACAAGTGGTAGGGTTATAACACCTATAACCTTTCTACTCCAAAGCATATCCAATGAAGATGCATTTCTTTGCCTTTGGATCCAACTTTATTCTACTTCATTGGGGACATGCATATCTAATGAAGATGCATTTCTTTGCCTTTGGATCCAACTTTATTCTCACTTCATTGGGGACATGTACATATACAATACAACACTTTTAAGTGAAACACATATGGTTTCATGTTTGTAAACTTTTGTTTAGGTGTCACACCATAAAGAGCTACAATAGGAGTCTTGTTCATAATGTACATAGTAGTTGGCTACTGCTTCTGCCCAAAAATAATCAGGCATATTCTTTTCAAACATCAAGACTTGTGTAACTTTTGCAATGTGCCTATTTTTCCTTTACAACACCATTCTGTTAGGGAGTGTACCTGCATGTAAATTGTCTGTTGATTCCTTACTTTCTCATGAACTCATTCAGAAATACTCTCTCCACCATCCGATCTTAGATATTTGATAAAGACCTCACTTTTCTCCTTCATAAAATACACCCACACTTTCCTCATGTGATCATCAATGAATGTAACATAATACTTGCAAAACCTATTACACTCTTGGTTAGTCCCTATACATTCGATCTTAGACATTTGATCTCCATATCTTTTTCCTTTTCGACCAAGGCTTTAAATCTCTGAAAGTAAGAAAAGACCTCACTTTTTTCCTTCATAAAATAAACCCACACTTTCCTCATGTAATCATCAATGAATGTAACATAATACTTGTAACCTATTATAGTCTTGGTCAGTCCCCATACATATGAATGTATAACATCCAATGGCCTTGCACTGATATGCTTTTCATGTGGGAAAGCATGTTTAGCTTGCTTACCAATCTGTCATGCTTCACATACTTTATGTATACCATCAACCTTAAACTTTGGCAAACCCGTGACAATATTTTAGGCTTGCATAAACTTCAACATCGCCCTTGTATATTCACATGGCCAGTAGTGCGCTTGTGCTATATATCAATATCTGTAAATGACACCTATTTTATGCGTAAACATGGTTGCCTTTATCTCAGACATGTTCACATCCAAAGTAAATATCTTGCCATTTTTGTTACCCTTTGCAGCCAAGCGACACTAATTTTTGAAGTCTTCCACAAATCAATCTTAAGAATTAAACCTCACTTGTAGACCCTGCTCAACTAAGCAACACTAATTTCTGAAGTCTTCCATAAAACATCCTTGAGAATTAAACCTCACTTGTGCAGAGCCTGCTCAACTATATGTCCAATAGAAACCAGGTTCTTTGTAATATATGGAACATGAAGTACATCTGTCAAGAACATTTTGCAAAATTCATGAAATTTAAAAAAAGATTGTGTAAAAAAGGACCACCTCTCTCTTAGCATCACTAGCAATCTCATGGAACTCCTTTGACATTGTATACTCCCCCTCTTGATCTTTATGAAGGGTTCCAACGTTACATGTAGATACATTTTCAGCCATATAAACAAAGTGTCTAATACATGTTAAAAACTATGACTTTACCTTTAGGCAGTGCACCCATATATGCCTAGTCATCAATAAAAGTCATAAAGTAAAGGTACACATTTTCAGCCACATAGAAACAAAGTGTCCAATACATGTAAAAACCTAGCTTTACCTTCAAGCAGCAAGTTCTTTTTGATGCCTAGCATAAACAAGACCTGTAAGTGAGTGATTATCCCAGCATTTACAATAGCGAAAAGAACCTTACCAAGTCCTTTCACCATATATGAGGAGTTTTTGCGCATATGATTATGCCTCTTGGAGGAGCCAATTCAAGAGAAAAATAAATCATGCTAAGAAGCTATATGCTTACTTACAAAAGCACCACTATTAAAATACTAGTCATGCTAATTTATCAATGACATGTATACATCATGGAAAGAAGGGTCATAACTACAGTGCACAATGAATGAATAATCATCATGCGCATAGTTTTCTAACTCCTTTTCAACACTTAGTGCTAATGCATCAGCAACAACCATGCCAGACTCTTTCTTCTTCTCCTTTTGTAGCCTTTTTATACATTCATTACTATAATGGGCAGGCTTCCGTGGATAATAGTCGCATTTACCGTGCTTCACCCCCTCTTGGCATCCTTACTAGAAGATGCCCCTGTTTTTGCCTTTGTCTTGTTGTTAGATGCCTCGAGAAGAAAAGGTTTTTCCTTTACTTATTGATAAAAAATGAATGCATGATCTCCCATATACATACTAGCTCATTTTTACTATGATTTCTCTTCTTGCAAGAGCACTACAATGAAATCATCAAACTTAAGGACATTTATCATGAACAAAAGTGTGGATGTAAAACCTTAGTATGAATCTAATCAAGCTATGAGAACAATGGGCACCAATAAATTATCCGGATAGAAGCTCATCAATACATGCAAGTTGCTCTCTGAGACCTTTGATCCCTTAGAGAAACTCGTCCATTAAGTCTCCGTCATTCATATGCTTAGACTCTAACTGCTTGCGTTAGTAGGCCACTCTCTAAGATCTTTGATCCCTCAAAGAAAATCATCCATTAGGTCTTCCTCATTCATATGCTTAGAATCTAATTGCTTGCATAAGTAGGCCACTCGTGCCTCGTTGTGTCTCCTCATAAAGCACAACAAGCATATCTCAAGCATGCTTGGTAGTTTTATAGCAGCAAATATGAGGGAGGAATAATGCTAATTTTAATGAAAAGTTCCACCAACACATGCTTATGTATCCTTGCCATCCCACCTAGATTCTTGCCATTATGGGAGTGTAAAGGTAGATGCCATAGTTACATCTAAACTAGTATCACCATCCAAAGTACTTGTACTGTCTTATGCTAGTGAGACATTGCATGTCTCAATGCAAGTAACAACATTCCAAAGCCCTTGACAACCAATACATATCATATATGACCACAATGAGTAGTTGGTCCCATCAAGCTTATCCTCAACAGAAAGCATCCCAAATACATCGGTGCCTGCAAATAACAATTCTCTTATGAAAAATATAAATACCCAATAACCTATAGGTACTATCAATTCCCATTGAATGTAACCAAGATGGCGCTAGTAGATCACTAATGATACAGACCCTATTACTATAAATGAATATAGGGAGTGACTTCAAGCACTATAAACCTGATTGTACTGACCAAGATGCATATAGAAGACGGTGTGGAAGGTTGATTTATAGGTCGACTGAGAGTCCTTCTTATAGTAGCTCTTAAGCCTTGTGTTTTTCCCCTTCAAGCTAAGAAGATGTGAGTTTTTGCATAAGCATCGTTGTGGGGCAAGGATAAGGACAATGAGAGTTGTGGCAACCATAGCTAGTCACTATAGATGGATCATGCAATAAATGGATGTCAACCAAGAATACCCTTCTAAAGGGGAGTCTACAAAAGAGGATTACATGCTTCAACCACTAAGCCATGAGCATTGAGAACATTTTAAAGCAATTTTCAACCTCACGAAAGCACTTTGTTATTGAAGCACAACAAAATCTATTTATTTCTCCATGGGATTGGATTTTGTTTATATGAAGCAAACCCTTCTCTGTAAGTGAGTTCATATGATGGGTATTTGCTTATCATCATACTTCATGAAATAACCTTATAATCACTAGAGGATGATATCTCACCCATCATTATAGAGTGAATTCAACATGAAGATATGGGGAAGGTCCAATACTTTTTGGGATAAAGCTTATCAAGTCAAGAAATGAATTTTAGAGAGAGAGAGAGAATCTCCCTCTCTCTCTCCCTCTCCCTCTCTCCCTCTCTCTCCCCCTCTTCCCCACTAAATGGGCTAGGAGAACATTTCTACTTTGTTTAGGTGATAAGGGAAAGTCATGCACTGTGAAATATTAACATGGTTAGAACCCTCACGTATAACTCAAAGGAGAGTTTCAAAGCATGCATTATGTAGACATTTGGCACTTTTGATTTCAACTCTAAAAATGTTGTTGAATTCTCATTCAATGATTCACATTCAATGATTGGGAAACTTTGATTAAACATTACCATTAGGTGGAGTGGCACCTCAAGTCAATCGGAATGGGTATGGTCAAAGGTCAAAAAACTAGTGAAAACTCCCTAGGACAACTTCATGAGATGACAAGCTACAAGTTATCCCAAAAAAAATTTCAAGCTTAGGAACCATGTTAATGTATGCCACATGTGTGAGATATATGGTACAACATTGTGCATGCATGGAAAAGTATTGAAATTTCATGAGTTATAATTATTTAAAGTTACAAAAGCGAAGCCCAATGTAATAAAGTGTTCTTAGGATGCACATGCACATGGGATGGGCTTAGGCACATGGGTTTAGGGTCATTTACATGTGGGATTAGGGCACATGGGCCTTGGGACTATAAAAGGCATGTGCTCTAGGAGTATTGTACCTTTTGATACCTTTTGACCTTGGATATACTTTTGATACTCATTACACTTTACTTCCCATGCTCCTTAGTGCTAATCTCTCTTACTTTTTTCTAATCCAAGCTAATTAGCATAATCTTAGGCTAATCTAGATACACCTTTCTTTCATTGGTATCAAAGCTCTTGGCTTAGATCCTTGCTTATAGTGATTAGTGATAATCTTTTTCAGATTATGCTTAATCTAAATTTTAGAATGCAATTTCTTGATCTTGATTAGTGATAATCATTCTCGGATTAATGTTGATTTAGTTTTTCAGAATGCATTATCTTGATCTTGATTAGTGTTAATCATTTTTGAAATTAATTTTTACACAGTTTTTAGATTTGCTAATTTCTTGTTTTGACAAGATTAGCAATGAAATTTATGTTAATTATTTTGAATTTGTATTAATCACTATTTTTAGAACCCTAATCCGCTTTACTGTGTTTGATTTCTTAACTTCTTGATCTTCTTGATCTTCTTGATCTTGATTTTCTTGAATTTCGAAATTAGGATTTGCAAAGATTTTAGCAACCAATTTTGAATTATTTTCTTGCATTATCTTGATTAGAGAGCCTACAGTTTCAAATATCAATCCTTTAAGCTCTTATTTCTTCAAGATTAAACCCTAGATTATTGAATCTGAGTTCTTAGAAAACATTGCAAGAAGCAGATTGCTATGCAGAGTTTTCAGATTGTTGTGCAGAAAATTCAAGAAGTTTTAGAAAATCCAAGAAAGTGGAGAATATGTAGATTTTCTTGTAGATTTGAAATCTTGCAGTCTTTTTTGGAAAGCTGTGCAAAGTGCAGTGCAAAACTGTTGTACCAGTTACAGAATTTAAGATTTTCTATGCAATATAGTACACTTGGTACACATTTTCAAGAAAAAGTACAGAAATTCAAATTTCTTCAAATTTAGTACAAGAAATGGTGCTAGTGAGTTACTCTAAAGCTTAATCTTACCCTAAGATTGATTTTCTTGAAATTTGTACAAGATCTTTATATTCTGTGCAAGAAAACTTCAACATCTTTACATTCACCAGTGGTAATTGCTTCTTTATCAATGGTTGTTTGGTATCTTGGGCTAGCAAGAAACAATGTTGTATTACAGTTTCAGCATGCATGATGTTGCACAATGCATCTTACACGCGTGATACATGAATATGGTTCCTAACCTTGAAGATATTTTTGGGTATGGTTCCTAACCTTGATACATGAATATGGTTCCTAACCTTGAAGATATTTTTGGGTCTACTTGTCACTTATTGTTGTGAAGCTATCTAGTAGGAGTTTGAAGGCAGTTTTCACTAGCTTTTTGACCCAAGACCATACCTGTTCCAAATGACTTGAGGTGCCACTCCACCTAATGGTAATGTTGAATCAAAGTTCCCAAATCATTGAATGTGAATTCAACAACATTTCTAGAGTTGAAAACTAAACTGCAAAATGTATGCATACTTTTCGACTTTTTTGAGAATCATACCCAAGGGTTTTAACCATGCTGATATTTCACATGGCATGACTTTCCCTCTGTCTCCTCAAGAAAGCAGAAATGTTCTTGCTTGGATTTACAGCTTGTCCTTGCCCATTTAGTGACGTGGATGAACTAGCATGACTAGTTGAAATGGGATGTGCATAGAACCCATTAGATGCATGTAAACACCCATCTAACACATCTAATTAAGTAAGGAATCTACACCAACTTCCTAGCTCATCAAAAACCACCTTTGCTTCCCTGAATGCTAGACTATAGCCTTGTTTTCAACCGATTTGGGTGTGTGCTTGGTCCTTCACACTTTAAGGATGTGCACTTTTAGATATGAGCTTTGAAGCTTCCTCCCAATGAATGACTATACTACATTGGTAGTGGTGTCATGTTCATGATATGAGCTCAAAGCATGCAAGTGCCTCTAGGGAATAGGAACAAGGCATATGTTTTTTGTTTAATAAGGACTTCGAAACCTTGCTATGATTCCCATGCTTCTTCTCAAGGACCTCATTATGTTGGGGTGCATGTTGCTTGCTTATGAATGCGACGCTCTTAGTTATGCATCAAATTCCATTTGAACCCAAAGATTTTTTTTCCATGTTCCTTTGCTTCTCAAAAAAGCCTTAATGTCTTCCAATATGGGAACACAAATGATTTGGCAAAGAAAGTAGATTGAAGTCTTGAGTAATTATCGTTGAAAGACAAAGTTTTGATATCCACCACATGAAGCAACCTCAGCTTGACCCACATATCAATATGAATCAATTCTTCTTGTTTTTCAAATCTCTTAGAAACCATAGAAAATACATGCCGACATCCTTGCGTATGCCTTAAAATTTTGACACCCACAACAATTCTATTCCACATTTCAATGTCGTGGACCCACTCTTGACCTTGGGCAAAAGGGATACATGTACCTATGGCATGTGACTGTGTGTGAGTGTTTCCCCCTCTTACATCTTTTGAAATAATGCAATAAATATAGTTTGGATTCCAAACAAAGCAAATAGCATCATCGACCAAGCTCATTAAAACTTTGCTTGAAGGAAGATTTTTCCTACACAAGTAAATCTAAGGCCAAGTATCATCTCCTATGCCAGCCAATCATGTGCCTCTAACGTTTATGTAAATGTAATGACATGAGTAACTCCAAAGAAATGGAAACAAAGTTGCATTGAAAGATCTTGCATTTTTTTGCCTAATGGATACCGATCAATGTACAATCCCTCTAGTCTTTTGGATGCAATTATTTAATCCCATATTCTTCTTTAGCACTTCTTGAGCTGAAGCTTTCCTAACCTGGTGGGACTCAAATAGGTTGGCATTTGCAGCATACCTTCTTTGCAGTTCATGTAGGCATTCAGTCATACTATAAGACAGAGAGAACACAATTTAGTGCATCTCTTTAATGCCCTTTCTGCTGGGACCAGAACTTAAACCGAGGGCCACGAGTGTGAGGTTAGATTAAGTGGTTACTAGTGAATGATTAGAGGTTAACCCGAGGGGCTCAAGTGTTAGGTGAGCATGAGGGTGACTATGGCAGTGGGAGCACTGGTAGTTGCCTTAGGTTGACTCTTGTTTAGCAAGGCTTGTTGTTTAGCAAGGCTTGTTGAGTGGCATAGACATAGTAAGAACTTTATGAAACTCAAGGATAGTGTTTCAAGGTACAAGAAGATTGGAACTTAATGTCTTCACTTTCAAACCAATTGCAAGGCACCCATTCCATCACAAGAACAAGACTCTCTTCCAAATTTAGCCCACCCGACTTTAAAAGCAATCAACAACACGCAAAGAGCATGTGCTTTAGAATGGGGAGTATGGATAGAATTAATTAAAGCGACAGAAGTGAAACTACCAAGGTATCTTGGCATGTTTTTGCATTGACAGTTTGTAGATTAATTGAGAGCCACAAGCTCTCATCAAAGAGTTTAGTCACCCTGAAGGGAGAGAAGGGTAATGCAACGCTGCATCACTTGATTGATCCAACATTCTTAAACACAACGGTGCGCAAGAGAATCAAAAAATCAGAGGCGCAAAGGTTCCTATGCCTCTAAATTCTGGAATGCCACCTTCAAATCAGACCCTGGCTTATAAAACCACTGCAATTTTGTTAGGATGACATAGGAGCTGTTTGATTGTGAGAATGAACCATGGGCTCCACTTAAGGCACTGCAAGACATGGGGTTAATTCACTGCAACACATAGGGTTAATTCAAACACAAGACATACATTTCACCATCAATGTTCTTCGAAGTATTCATGCAGAATCAACATTTAAAAGAAATAATACCTCTAGCAAGCTAACCTATGAGCACCACAAAATTATGCAGAGCTTACACATGAAACGCAGAGGATATGGATTAGATTGAGTGCAATTTAATCTTCCTAGTATGAAATGTTCTTGTGAACCTCCATGAGATTATATCAACACAATTTGACAAGGAGGATGTAAACAAAAAACAATCAGACTCAATATACACACACAATTTTAGCCCCTGCACTATCTTTTAAAGAGAACTATAAATAGACATCACAAAGGAGCACCTACTGATGTTCCTCTGCTTTTCTGTTGGCTACTTACGGGACACACAACTTCAGTAGGCTATTCAACACAATTTGACAAGAAGGATGTATACAAAAAACAATCAGACTTAATATACACACACAATTTTAGCCCCTGCACTATCTTTTAAAGAGAACTATAAATAGACATCACAAAGGAGCACCTACTAATGTTCCTCTGCTTTTCTGTTGGCTACTTACGGGACACACAACTTCAGTAGGCTATTCAAGAACAACACCATTTCTGTTTCCTTTGGCATTGATACTGACCCCTCTTTACTATAGCATTCTATGATTGTCAAGAATCAATCATTACATGATGAACATCTGTAAAATCACCACCAGTCCTCCCACTAGGAAAAGGGGGGATGCACAGAAACCAACCTAAAATTTTTCAAAGAAAGTAAAGTCACAAAAGCCAGCCATACAGTATCAAAATGTTTACAACATTCATGGTAATTCCCTCAATGAAACACAGGTAATTATCACTAACTAATTAATTTTTACAGCTTTTACATGAAGACAATCAAAGAAGCTGTATCCATACATTGCAACAATTCATTGGGAAAAAAACAATGAAACAGTGAAGAGCACATTCCAAAGCTTGTATTTGACAGAAAAGAATGTCAGCCCAACAGTCCATGATCTACAACCACCATGTTGACTGGCATACACGATGAGGTTAACTACCTCCTAACCACACCCAATTAAAAGATAACCAAATCCAAATGTCAGCAAGATTAAGTTGTCTCCAACTGGTAATCATCACAATATGTCATTGGAGAGAGTAGTGACAAACCTTATTGGTAAAACTGTAATGCAAAATTCAGCACTCCATTCAACCTAATCACTTTTATGCTGCAGGCTTTCCTGTATAGCTTCCATGTGACTCTGCAGGTAGCATTCCAGACTTAGAGCAGGTCTGCATATGCCAACGCCTCAAGCCACCATTGTGTGTAGCTTGTAGAATACTCCTCAGCTAGCAATACCAAAGTAGCTCTATCAGTTGTGGCAAAGAAACTCCAAACCAAACTTTTTCATGCTCGCCCAAGCAACCTTTCCATAGTTTCACATTGCTTTGCCCACATCTTAGACAGCCAAGCTCAGTTCTTATTTGCGAACTTGGCTCTCAAAGAGATAAGCTACTGCTCCTCGGTGACATTGACTAGCTCGTATTCCACAAGAGAAAGATTATTCTCCTCCTTAACTGTGAAACTGGCCGGCTCCGTCACCTCAACTCTACCCCATCGGTCGACAGCCAGTCGCATAGAACCTCGAAACATGTCAATTTTAGCATTCCTCAGGATTAGGGTGGCTCCTTCCTTCACCAGGTCAACTGCCATACATCAAGTTCAAACGTGAACTCAGTGTAGTACTGCCAGATGCAGATTTTTTTTGACATATAAAAGAACAGACAGAAATCTTAATTTTCACATATGAAAGATAACAAGTAAAAAAAAATTCACTCTACAGCAATGTATAATCTTCAATATATCTGCACATGTAAAAAGAAAAGAGTACACACCAGCAGATGCAGCTAACCAAGTAAGATAAGATTCCACAGATGTGTTAGACTAAGCGGGTTGTCACAATGAGATAAACAGCAGTCATCATGAAAACCTAAGCCAAATCAGAATCTGCATAGTTTCAGAAGATTGCAAAGGCTGCCACTCAAACCCAAATGGTTGCAATGAAAACCAAGCAACAACCAGCAAAGTCTTTTGAAGAGAATCAGTAGGATTTACTAAAAATTAAGCCAGAAAAACAAGCCTAGTATGGCCACCTCCGAGAATGTGATGCCTAGCAGTAGATACAAAATGACTACAATCTGAAGCTGGTTAGTCACAAACATAAACCCTGGAGAATTCTAAACTCACATGCAAGATACTGAGAACAAATGATCGCAATAACGAGTTCCTGCTCACAATCAAATGACAAGGTAGTCCTCTCTCCAAGCACATAAACCAACGCTAGTTCAAAACCAAGCAAGATAAGATTCCATTGATATGTTCTGCTAAGTTGCATTTTCTTAGCTCCCTTTCACCAAGCAACAACTACACCTTCCAACCGCTTCAATTACTAACCAGGATCTTGCAATCAATAAAGAAATTGCCTGGACAAGCTTGTTCGAGAATCATAAGAGGAGATCAACTGTCTAAAAACTCCTGAAAAAACAGTACTAACCATCATCTAGGTTAGTTAAACAAGCATATTCAAGAAACGTAAGAGGAAACAACTGGTTTTCGTACCTTGTTCTAAGCCCTTAGAGAACACTAAAACATATGAATGGAGAAGAATTGGTTACCTACACTTCTCATAACAGAAACAGTCGCCTACCTTTGACAGGAACCACTATAAAAACCTAACAGGTAGAGTAAATTGCGTACAGCTCAGCAGCAAGCCCTGTAAACAGAACATCTGACCTACCTTGTTCAAAAACTTCAAAGAAAAACCATATCGCGTCTAGAACCCTAACAGGGAGAATAAACTGCATGCGCCTAAAACAACTCTGCGGCAACCCCCGGTAAACACAACATCTTACAGGCCTTGTTAAGAAACCCTTAAAGAAAAAACAAATTGCCTACATTTGGTAGACCCTAAAAAAAAGAAACCAGACCGGAAACACTCTGGAACTCTGAACGGGAACACTTATAACGCACACAAAAAAAAAACTAAAACATCTACGGAAAACCTCGAAGGTCAGAACAAGCCTGCAAATCCAATCCTCGACTGTACGGCCATGCCGCACGGCAAAACCATCAAATCAGAAGCCCCTAGAAGAAGAACGGCTGTAAAAGAACCACGGAGAAGGGCTAGATCATGCCTAACCTTGCTCGTTCCGCGCCGTGAAGACGATGACGCCGGTCTGGTCGCCGACGACGCACTCTGCTATGCGGACATGGCGAACGTTGCTCAGGTTGGGTCGCGACCTCTGCACCACCATCTTGCAGCTCACCACCTTCACCACTAAATTGTGGCCGGAGGTGCCGGGGAGCAACTGGTCCACAGTCACAAACACGGGCTTGCGAAGCTGCTGCTGCTGCTGCTGCTGTTGCTGCTGTGGCTTCGCCTTGGGCTGCTGTTGCTGCTGGCGCGGAGCTGGAGAAGCCATGGACTCTAGACTGAGCTAGGGTTGAGAGAGAGAGACAGTGAGAGATTAGGGTTTCGCAGAAGGGCAAGAAAGAGAGCTATGGCTTTCCTTTTTTTGTGCAACCACAGAGACCTTTTGTTTAGGGCACAAACCAAGAACTTCTTTACACGAAGACCTTACCTCTTAAATAATTATTAAATAATCATACCTTACCTCTTTAATAATTATTAAATAATCATTTCTAATCCTAATCCTAATCACTATTCCACTTCAGGTTCCAACCTTCGTCTTTGAGGGCTCATGTTATTAATATCTCAAAAATTGTGTGAGTGCTTTAATTACTTTGAAACTAGAACAAGCAATTCTACAAAGATATATCACTCTACAGTGGAATTTTGGGGCGCTATTTAATTTACAGATATCATTGCTTCATCCCGCTCTACAATAACCTACTTCGTCGTCCCTTCCCTTCCTGTTAATTTATTGTGCCCATGCATAGGTGATCGATCTCACTACCACATCTGTGAATGTGTGGAAGCCACCAATCCTTGTGAGTGATAGAAAATTATTTGTTTTGCCAAAGTCTTCATAATGAAAGTGTTAAAATGGTTACGCAGCATTAGGGATTCTTCCCCTTGATCAACTCCCTTCATCACACATACGCCAAAGCCTCTTCTCTTTAATGGATCCCAAGTGTAGGCAATCCTCTCTCTCTCTCTCTCTCTCTCTCTCTCTCTCTCTCTCACAACCCTAGAGAAGGTTAAAGCAGCACGAAAGGCAAGGAAATGGGCACTCTTTGGAGGGACTTGGCCTTTACTAGGGATTGCAAGACGGTAGAGCGAGTGGATCCCCATCCTACAAGTGATTAGGGTGTATATTTTGCTCCGACGAGCCTATGGACCCTTAGGTCTTTTCTTTTTCTTTCTCTTCCTTTTTTACATTTTTAACTTATGATAATATCTTTCACAATCTTTGCTTTATTCTAGTACCATAGGCCATATTTTAGCCTCCAATGAACATCAAAAGTAATCTCTCCCTCTCTCTCTCTCTCTCTCTCTCTCTCTCTCTCTCTCTCTCTCTCTCACACACACACACACACACATACATCTGCTTCACAGTCTCAAAAAAGTAGAAACGATGCTCAATAAATTGCAAGAAATTGAAAAGCTTCAAGGTGCAAGAATTGAAAGGGGCTATAATGTAGCAATAAAGGATGCACTACAAGAAAGTATACCGCTCCAAGTGACTATCTAGGTGACTTCCCTACTTTGATTTCCTAGATATAACAAGCATCGCTTGGAATATCTTGTTAGACAAGTCACGTTGAAATGACACCACCAAAGTCACTTTAAGATGTAAAGTTTATTCAAACAAATCAAAAGTGGGCGTCGCCAACATACCTTCAAGGAAGTCGCGTGACCCTTATTCACTATAAATTTCTTTGAGCATACTAGGAAAAGTCTGTTTTAGTATTAAAATGAAGAATTAAAAGGAAGAAGACTTATCTTTATTAGCGAGTACAAAATGGTTGTTTCACTCTCATGCATAGTAGACATTAAAAAATGTTAGTAGAAAAATAAAGAATTAAAAGGAAGAAGACTTATATTTATTTTAGCAAGTACAAAATGGTTGTTACATTCCCATACATAGTAGACATTTGCACCATTGAACATATAAATGAGTAAGGTGACCAAACACTAAAAGGTGTAAATTACCATATTCTTTAACATGGGAATATAAAAAGCAAATACAAATATAAAAAGTTCAAGTGAAGACAATACCCCATAGTTGCCGCTTACTGAATACGAGAAGTTATTGGTTGATCAAATGTGATCTTGTAGCATTGATGCCTCCACTTGCAAACCTCTCACACAACGATGGGAGTGTTTGAACTAGTTATATTTGTTGGGTATTTCGGAGCTTCACGTATGTGTTCATCGTGTGCGTGTATACCCATGCTTGTGTACCTATGTGTGTCCATATGTGTAACCTCTAAAAGGGCTAAGTATATGTATGTCCACCTTGTGTGTGTGTGTGTGTACACGTGTACGCGCACGTGCACGCGTGCATGTGCGTGTGTGACCTTATTCATATGTATGTGTGACCTTATTCATATGTATGTGTGTGTGAATACCTCTTATGTCTGAATAAGATAAGTGTGTGAAACCACTCTTATGAGTGGATAGGGTAAGTGTGCCATGTGGCACACACCTATTAATGTGTAGTATTTGTAAGGGTCAAAAGATAAGGTTTACCATCTATAAAAGCATGAACTTGGTATACTTCAAATTATTAATCCAATACACATTGAGTCATGCAATCATCTCTCTCTAGAGCATAGTTTCTCTCTCTCTCTCTCTCTCTCTCTCTCTCTCTCTCTCTCTCTCTCTCTCTCTCTCTCTCTCTCTCTCACCCCTGTACACTTCCACCATGGAGCCCTTCAAGCCACCATAGTTGCCTATGCTCCTGGGAACCCTAACCTTTGCCTTGGGATTCTACATTTGTTATCAGAGCCTTGTCACCCATCCCTCTTTGTCCCGTTAGCTGAGCCACCATTTGCACTTATGTAGACATGTGTATCACTACTTGGCTACACATGGGTAGCCTGCTTCAGTCTCCCACGATCAGTTGTAGTGACTAGTCCCCCACTCATCCTCCGAACAGGGAGGAATGCATACCATGGAGGCAAGCCTTAATTTGTAGCCCATCGAGCACTTGTGCTGCTATTGCAAGCATCATTCATTTAATATGCATGTCCGCCAAGGCATTGCCCAAGAACCCTTGACAGACAATTGCATTAGAAATTTGTTTTTATGTGTCACTTGCTCCACTACCGCCCACATGCCTAAGATGCAAGTGAAGTTGACCATGTCTAGAGAAAGGCCCTCAAATTTTGGCCTACTTGTCTACCATGGAAAAAAACGTGCACATGTGTATACATAGGAAGAAAATACACACACATTATATCAGCTTTGGTCCAAAAAAAATCTTTGTTTTGGATCTCATCAGCTTTCCCCATAGAATGCCACTTTATACAAATCCACCAGTGCGTTGCCAAACATGGTATTATTTTTAGGCCATATTTTACATGTAATGCATTCCAAGAGACAACATTAGAGCACTACAATCTCAACATTATATCCATCAAAGCAATGCCAACCATAATATTTTTTCCAAGCAACCTCTATATAGAAATCTCATCATGAATTGCCCTTTGTCAATTGCTTTTATGCTTCCACATACTTTCAACATGCAAGCAAAGGTCATTATGTCTAGAGAGAGGTAGTCATGATACATTTGTTCAAAACAATTCATAGCTTCCACACCTTGGTCCTATTGGGCATATGTCGAGCAAGAGAGAGGCCATCATAATGCATTTGTTCAAAACAATTCATTGCTTCCACACCTTGGTCTTGTTGGGCATATGTCGACGAGCAAGAGAGAGGCCATCATGATGAATTATTCAAAACAATTCATAGCTTTCGCACCTTGGTCCTACTGGGCATATGTTGAGCAAGAAGCTCCTCAAGCACTCGTTACACTTTTGCGAATGTGAAATGTCCAAGAGATCCCAAGAACACCTTATGCATGGTCCAAAGGAGACATCATCCCTTCCAAGCACACCATCAGTCCCCCAACAACCTCTGTGTGGCAATCTCCTTGTGAATCTTGTGCTTAGCACACATTAGTTCATGCAACCAAATGAGCATGTGCAACTTGACATAATACATACACCCTGCATATACGCACATACATACAGCCATGAACATAGGCTTCAAAATAGGCTAAAGTAGATTCAGCCATGATGTAGGTTATCCCATATTGCAATCTTGTCTCGTTAGTAGGATCCCCAACGCACCTTATTGCCACGATACCTCGCAATGAGATCTGAAGACAATGGCCTAGAATAAGGTCTTGAATCCATCCTGAGAGATGCATAGGAGGGAGCTGAATTTGAGAGAATCTGATGATGACTGGTCAATCCTCCTACGCCGGGAGAATGTAACATTGTAAACTATACCCCTTTTGAGACAATGGATGTCTCTCAGTCTCACATCAGTGTAAACTTGTAGCAGATAGTGCTGAGCATCAACTCCACTCTGCAACGCAACCACACCGTCCAGAATCGGCCCAACACAGTCCTCTCGCAAGAGACAAAAGTTCGTGGTGGCTAAATATTCAGACACACTAGAGTAGGCATTACCGCCAACTTTAACTGCTGCTAAATTCTCCGCGGTTCCTTGAGCAGGTGATCTATGCTAGGAGGTATAATGGGTATACTACGAAAATCTGGCTCGATTCTAATCGGTTGTGCTTCTTCCTACAGGTTTAGCAAAACCACAAATTAATGCAAAAATTAACTGCCTGCTCGCGAGCTGAATCATCACAGCAGCGAGCCTTCTACAAATTCATTCACTTACATTCTGATCTACAGATACTAAATTATGGTTGTCTAAAGGTTTTATCGCAGCGCTGCACCTAGCTGCCTTCTTGTCGAAGCTGCTCTTCATCTAGCAAGGCTGCCTTCTCCCTCTGTTGTCCTCCAAGTTCAGATCAGCCATTCGAGAAGCGAAGAGCCGTTGCACAACCTTGGAGTGCGCAAAGTGCAAGGCGGACCTACCCCCCTTGATTGACTTTGCATTCACATCTTGATCTTCAAGGAGCACCATTTCTAGAATGTCAACGCGGCCACCTCTTGCAGCAGAGTTTGAAGGAAGCTAACCTTTCTCGTCTAGCGCCTTAAGAATGTGGGGGAATTCTTCTTTTCCACGAACTCCTGCTAGATCCCCTTCTCGTGTAGAGAGGTGCAGCTGATGAAGCATCCTGCGCGGCGGTCACTAGCACCAGATGGTTGGCCAGGGTTTGCGTGCAGAGCACAAGACTCCGAGTCGTCAGCCAAGCCCAAGGGTTGTCAAACTGGCTGCCCAGATAGATGGAATCCTACACCTCACCCAACGGACACCTTTTCCTGTGCCCATTAGTAGAAGCACACGAAAGCAAAGAAGCAACCATGGAGTCCCATCGTCTGCATAGTCATTGCTGCTTATGCTCCTTCTCCTACTACCCTTCTCGCTTTCGCAGCCCACCCCTTCTCTAATGCCTACTTCGTCTTCAACCGAAAGAGTCGCGTGGGAATGAGCAAGAATGTTCGCTCAGGACACCACCCCCGGGCATGCCTCCTCTAGAGCGCTCTTCACGTCATCCACACCACATCAAACCCCCCCAACGAGTTGGCGTTGGGTGTCAAGACCTTCTCCAGCAGTACCAACCCATCGCAACCTTTGTTTTAGAGCACTAAGTAAGGTTTGAGCAGGATTTTCTCTAGATGTGGCTGGCCTAGTCCCACTAAGGGAAGCGGAGCTCGTAGAAGGTGTTGAGGACGACGACAGTCACGTGGGGAATGAGCTTGCGGTGGCAATGGCGGTTGAAGAAGGATTGTTGGTAACGGCTCTCTCTACATTTAATATTAGCCTACCAGCCTACCCGAACGCCAGTATTTTTTGAAAGGAAGGTTTTTTTTCAAACAAATGCGTCGCATCTCTTACCCATCTCTGTCCACCCCCATTCTTTGATGACACGTGTCATGGGAGAGTAAGCCCCTTAATATATATATAGATTGTCGTCTCCAGAGCTTTGTTTGTCACCACCAGCCTTCCACCTTGATCACTCACGAGTGTGTTTGTTTTGTTCATGCTACCTGGGGCTTCAACTCTTCACCATGAAATCAACACCCTCACCTTAGCTTACAACTTATGAAGGTTTAAATTACGAGGCCATGTCACTTACGAGGTTTAACTTATTTTAGTGTTGGTGTAAGGTTCCTCTGCCATCGATCAACTCACCGACCAAAGCTTCTCTTCCGCCTTCTGTTAACCACAATCGTTGCTACTCCTGCATGATGACCTACAACCTGAGCCCGTCACCAACTGCTCTGCTGAATGCATTTCAAAAAGCAATCATCTCCTTCAAGATGAGAGATGGTCCAAATCAATTTTAAAGATAGGGTCCGGAGGAGATGGCAACATCATCTGTTCTTGCACAATTCAAAAATTGTTGTGAAGATTGTCTAATTAGAGCTCTTGCATTTTAATAAATTTGGGCCTTTCTACAAAATTAAAGCATTATCATCAAATTGAAGCCTCTGCAACCCCAAAAATTTGGGGCTTTTTCTGAAATCAGTAAAAATCAGCTAAATTGAAGTCCTTGCATATACCAAAATTTGTGGCTTTTCAGAAGTAGGGCATAAATCCTCTAATTAAACCTTCTACAGTGCAAGAAATTTAGGGCTTTCTGATTTGAAGCCAACTCTGACACATTGAAGTCTTCACGGGTTCTCTGCCTTGGCCCTCGGGCCTAAAATGACTAGCCAAGCATCTACAGCTTCGCATTGGTTCCATAAACAATATCTACATCAACATCTGTTCAAGGGGGGGGGTCTAATCTCCTACAAATATTTGTGTTTTTTTATGTGTGAGTGTCATGGGTCCTCCACCTAGGTCATCCCCCGAAAAAGATTTATAATAAATGTTCATGCGTGTCAGTGTTATATGTCTGTACCACCTTGTGTTATAAATGGCTCTGTAATTTTCTCTTATCCATGTTTTGAGTCAAGGGGGGCTAGTTTGGGAGGCTGAGGAATCAATCACATGCATGATCAAGCTTCATTTGCAAACTTAACTATGATCTATTGTATCATGTCAAGTATGGCCATTGTGATGGTCAAGCTCCATTTACAGGCTTCACTGTGATCTATTGTATCACGTCAGGTATGGCCATTGTGATCTTTTGCATCACATGGTGCCAGTGGGCCTAAATCATCATGTGCATGAAGGATTATCCTCATAACACCTCTATGGCTCCAAAGTGTTTTTTTTGGGTATTTCAAAGCTTCACATGTGTGTTCATCGTGCGCGTGTATACCCATGCTTGCGTGCATGTGTGGGTCTGTGTGTATAGTCTCTAAAAGGGCTAAGTATATGTATATCCACCCTCTGTGTGTGTGTGTGTGACCTTATTTATATGTATGAGTGTGTGAACACCTCTTATGTCTAGATAAGGTGTGTGTGAAACCACTCTTGTGAGTTGATAGGGTAAGTGTGCCATGTGGAACACACCTATTAATGTGTAGTATTTGTAGGGTCAAAAGATAAGGTTTTCCACGTCTAAAAGCATGTACTTGGTGTACTTCAGATTATTAATCCAATACACATTGAGTCATGTAATCATCTCTCTCTAGAGAAAAGTTTATCTAACTCTCTCTCTCTCTCTCTCTCTCTCTCTCTCTCTTACCGCCTCTACACTTCAAGCATGGAACCCTTCAAGCCACCATAGTTGCCTATGCTCTTGGGAACCCTAACCCTTGCCTTGGGATTCTACAATAACATTTCTTGCCCCTCAGTATGAAAAAAGGAGAAACTTAGTCATTGAGAAAAGCCTATGGATGTTACCACCTCCTCGATAGTGTGGCATTCAAGCTATGATTGGCTATGGTTGTCTCTTGCCCATGTGATACACTATGTGAACACGCCCTTGCATCCTCCAAAAACATTGAGCATCCAAAATCATTATTAGATGGAATACTTACATATTTGGCCTATCTCTTGCTCTTTTGGAAAACTTAAACATAACCTTATGATAATGCACAACTACCTTGTGATGCTTTGACAATCACCTTATGATAGTGCACAACCACCTTATGATACTTTAACACAAGGCATTGTGTGACAAGTGTCTAGCATCCCCAATCCTCCTTAATGCAATGCAATATGTGAATGGTGTCTTGCTCCACGAGAAGAAGAAGTGGGCTTCATCTTCACCACTATTTAAGCTACATTTGAGGATGTCACAATCAAGGAGCTTCTTCTTCTTTGTCTCCATCTTGTAACAAAGAAGAAGAATAAGCAAACTATTTCTTCTTATACATGCACATGCGGCATGACACACTGATGAATGATGAAGAAGAAGAAGCTTGCTTTGGGGAAGATTTATTGATATTGGGGACTCAATTCTGCTATATTAATCAAGACTAGGACCCAAGAACCCTAATGTAAAAATCACATGGTCTACACCATATTGGTCATATTTATACTAATGGTACTATGAAACTTTTGGGGATATGGCAAGGATAACACTACCTAGGTTTTATAATGCATCCAAGATCAAGTTGTGCACACCCATGGTGGCTAGAATATCAGGAGTTGAAGAAGTTGAGAAGCTTGAAGGCTTCAAGCTCTTTGAGAAAAGAATAGACAGAATCGAGAAAACCCTCGAAAGAAAATATAGAGACCAAGGAGAGGCATGCCAACATTAGAGACGAGAGAAGAAATACAAGGGAGAAGCTGAGAGAGGAGAAGTGGAAATAAGTGTGATACCCTTCAAGTAATGACTTAAACGATCACACTGATGGGAAGTTGACAAGGGCCATTTATAATTGAAGGAAATCATATGTTCACAATGATGCATTAATTTATAGGATCATCACATTTGGCACAAAAGCCTAGGCATGCTAAAAAATAGCTTATTCTACCTACCTTAACCTAATCTCACTAATCATGAATTTAGCAATTCATTTGTGTTCATCTTCTTGTGATTTTGTCTTTAATTCATTTGAATTCATCTTCTTGTGATCATCTTCAATGCTTATGATTGTCTTCAATAATGTAATACTCATCTTCAATGAAATACTCATCTTCTTGTGATCGTCTTCAATATAATATTTGTCTTCTTGTACGCATCTTCAATGCTATACTCATTAGATTGTAGTTTTCTATAAGGTCTCGAGCACTATAAGGTCTCGGCGGGCACCTGCATGGCACTACTAGAAACATGGCACTATAAGGTCTCGGCGGGCACCTGCATGGCACTATAAGGTCTCGGGCGCCTGCATGGCACTACTAGTTCTCTATAAGGTCTCGGGCACCTGCATGGCACTACTAGATGCAAGGTTAAGCCATTATGCTTTGCCCTAGTATCTTAAAAGGGGGGGAATTTTTGTAGAGGCGGTGGCAAATTATCACTCTTCTCGATAGCATAGCTTGCAAGGCTTCTTGTGGCACATCTTCCCAGATTCTCTATTTGGGAGGCTGAATTCCTTTGTCATGTATTCCATGAATAGCTGCATTTTATGACCTCCAATAATCGTACATCTTTGTGCTCACTTTTCCACCGCCTCTATAATAATTCCCCTTTATGGGTACTAAGGCAAGGCATAGGCATGGACCCTACTACTTCTAGCAAGCAGCCTAAAACCTTGTGCCTTGCTTCTAGTATGTGCATCATTTTTGCCATGGTTAGCAGACACAAAATACATAGCACAAAAATTACAATTTAATGAGTATTACATTAAAGACGAGCATAAGAAGATGAACATAAATGCATTGCTAAAATCATGCGATTAGTGAGATTAGGTTAAGGTAGTTAGAATAAGACATTTTTGAGCATGCCTAGTTTTTTGTGCCACCTATGATCCTATTCATAAATGCATCATTACGAGCATAGGATTTCCTTTAATTTATAAATCATCCTTCTCGGATACCCATGCTACCCATGCATGCATCCCATTAGTGTGTTTATACTCAAAGGGTATCACACTTATTTGCGTCTTTATGTACTCATTGTGTCTCACCTCTCGGCCTTTTTTTAATTTTGGTTCTTCGTGTTGTTTTTCTAGGGCAAAACATACGCATGGCTCAACCCTGCTGCTTCCAACAAGTAGTGCCATGCCTGCACTTGAAACCTTGTGCCTTGCTTTTGGTATGTGCATCATTTTTGCCATGGTTAGTAGACACAGAATACACAGCATAGAAAATTGCAATTTAATGAGTATTGCATTAAAGACGAGCATAAGAAGATGAACACAAATGAATTGCTAAAATCATGATTAGTGATATTAGGTTAAGGTAGGTAGAATAAGATATTTTTTTCGCATGCATAGGTTTTTGTGCCACCTGTGATCCTATTCATTAATGCATCATTATTTCCTTTAATTATAAATCATCCTTCTCGGCTACCCATGCATGCATCACATTAGTGTGTTTATACTCAAAGGGTATCACACTTATTTTCCTCTTTATGTACTTATTGTGTCTCGACTCTCACCTCTCGGCCTTTTTTTAATTATGGTTCTTTGTGTTGTTTTCCCAAGGCAAAGCATAGGCATAGCTCAACCCTGCTACTTCTAGAGCAACAAGCAGTGCCATGTATGTGCCTGAAACCTTGTGCCTTGCTGCTACTTCTAGAGCAACAAGCAGTGCCATGTATGTGCCTGAAACCTTGTGCCTTGCTTCTGGTATGTGCATCATTTTTGCCATGGTTTAGCAGATACATATTAGCAGATACATAATACACATCACAAAAAATTACAATTTAATGACTACTGCATTAGAGATGAGTAAAAGAAGATGAACACAAATGAATTGCTAAAATCATGATTAATGAGATTAGGTTAAGGTAGGTAGAATAAGATATTTTTGAGCATGACTAGGTTTTTGTGCCACATGTGATCCTATTCATTAATGCATCATTATGAGCATAGGATTTCCTTTAATTATAAATCATCCTTCCCGGCTACCCATGCTACCCACGCATGCATCCCATTAGTGTGTCTATACTCAAAGGGTATCACACTTATTTGCCTCTTTATGTACTCATTGTTGTTAACCTATGACGGACATTCAGACGTACTATGTTTTACGTCATTAATTTAAATATTCTGAGTCATGGGCCGGGCTTGTCGGCACCATATGTTAAGGATGAAGGGATTGGGTGATCGCCGATGAGAGGCGCACCTTGAATATCAGTAGGATAAGGGTTAGGATCGGTCGGCCATGTATGGGCGCCCAAGTGTGAACGGCCAAGTCACCTATAAGAGCCAAATGTAACCCTAAAATCCTCATTCTCATGTGTTGTGAATACAAGTGTGCTCTTGCCTTATCTCTTTGGTTTCCTTCTCTTGCGTGTGTGAGAGAGAGAGAGAGAGAGAGTGAGAGAGCGATCGAGCACTGTGTAGCGGCACGGCGGCGGAGAGGCGGTAGAGCGGCGAGACGGCGGCTCCTTCTTCACTGCGACGCGGGAATCCTTCAAGGCGGCGGTTGAGCGGTGAGTGACACACCCTTTGGCATTCTGTTTGAGCTTGCTTTCCTTGTTGTATGCTTGCAGCCATTCGTGGCTCGCATACGGTGTCTGGCAAGTCCCCAGCTACGACCTATGCGGCAAAAGCGCACAATTGTGTGTCTCACCTCTCAGCCTTTTTTCAATTCTGGTTTTTAGTATTGTTTTCCTATTGTCCTCTTCTTGGTTCTCGATGGTTCTCAAACTTATTTCTCACTTCTCGGCCTCTCCCTTTGTTAGCAATCCATGATTCTTCTTGGTTCTTGGTTTCCATCTCTCAGCTTTCTCCCTTTATTTAAATTTCCCTTCTCGCCTCCACTATCATTTATTTTTCCCTTCTCGCCTCCACTATCATTGCGAGACTACCTTTCCTTGGTCTCTATATTTCCTTTCAAGAGTTTTCTCTCTTCCTTCTATCTTTTTCTCAGAGAGCTTGAAGTCTTCATGCTTCTTGGTCTCTTCAACTCGCGCTATTCCAATCGCCATATGTGTGTACAACTTGATCTTGGATGCATTATAAAACCTAGGTAGTGTTAGTCCTGAAGTATCCTCAAGTTTCACAGTACGATTGGTATAAAATATGAGCAATTTTATATGGTCTAACCATGCGATTTTTAAGTTAGGCTTCTTGGGTCCTATTCTTGATTGATATAGCAAAAGTAAGTCCCTCTTCTTAAGTTACTGCTCTTTAATGTGCTTGTCATGCCATACTTTTCTCCTATTTTGGACGATTTGTTGGGACCATACATCATCCAGCTAAGTTAATTGGTCCATCTATCTCAAAGAACTTCTACCTCACCAATTTCGTGTGTGGAAGACATTGTAAAAGCATGATAACTTCTAATACATACACAAACCTAATAGGTGTGTGCCCCATGGTCACCTTGTAAGCCATCCTATATGTCCATAGTGCAGTTATCAACTTCTTATCCTAGTTGTGAGGCTCTCCTTGTACTATTTTGGTAAGAATTTCTTTTAAGGTTTTGTTAGTTCTCTCTGCCTACATCTCGTATAGTAACGGAGTTGACTTTTTGTGCACAATCATGAATTCCCTTACCAGTTCTTGTATTTCCTTATTAATGCAATGGGTTCATTGCTCGATCACAATTTCAATCGGACACCCAAACCTAATTATCACTGATTCGTAGACAAATCATGCCGTAATTCTCACCGAGTTGTCCAATAATACCTTTTCTTCAACCCATTTAGTGATATAGAAGTAGCCACTATAATATACTTTGTCCTCCTTGGTGTGACCTTCTTGAAGAGTCCCTTGAAACCTAGGCCCGACTTCATGAATGAGATTCAATGGCATCACGTCACTTAGCATAGGTCTTCCTTATCTTAAACATGTGTCACAATGATTTCAAAATTTAACTGCATCTCCATTCATTGTCTCCACCACTCTTATTTCAAAATTTAAGTGCATCCCCATACATTGTCTCCACCACAAACCCACTTGTAACACTTTTCTTACTTTGATGTTTGCAACCAGATGGTCTCCCATGGCTCTCAAGTGTGCCTCCCTTAGCACCATTGTTCTTTCTTTTTGCAGTGGTACATATCTTTTGAGCACCATGTTTACTCCAAGTTAATATAGTACTCCCATAACCACCGTGTACTTAAAGCCTTCAAAACCAATACCTTCCTTTGATTCGTCGTGAATTATCATTCCATGATGTCCTGTCACTCTAGATCCATCATTTCAAGAAATTGAATTGATCGTGAATCTTCACAAATTCTTCCTCAAAATCCATTGACCTTGATAGATAATCGGCCACAAAATCCATTGATCTTGATAGATAATCGGCCACAAAATCAGCCTTTCCAACCTTGTTACAAAAGCAAGATCCACCTCATCAACCTTCCATGGATGACTACCTTATTAATAATATGTAATAAGATCGACATAGAATATGAAAAAGTTCCCTATGTCTGAATTTTTACACACTATAGACCATCCTAAGAGCTTCTCTATGGTGGTGTATGCCTTGTTGCTATCTGAGAACTTTTAGCTTGAAAAGTGGACTAGAAAGTCTAGGCTTGCCTTAGGTTGTTCCATTAATAACTCCAATGCCTAACCTCTACGCATCTATATGCACTTGAAACACATCATCCCATCTTGTCTTCCTTAAAATAGGAGCATTGATGGCTATCTTCTTCAAAAGACTTGGAATGCTTCTTCTTCACTTAGTCCCCAATGAAATTTGACTTTATGTTTTGTAAGCTCGTATAGAGGAATAGCTACTTTGGCAAAATCTCTAATGAACCTTCTATAAAAGCTTACATAACCTATAAATGATATCTGACTTGAGTGAGGTTAATAGGTATTGTCATTTTTTCTATGACATTAACCTTGTTAGGTGCAATGCAAATTCCTTTCTTTGAGATAATATGTCCTAACAACTCTCTTTTATGTCACAAAATATGCACTTAAATAGATTAAGTAATATGTGCATCTCTCAAAGATCTTATGCAGACACACTGGATGCTCCACCATTTTAGAAAAGGCTATAAAGTCATCTACAAATATTACCATGAACTTATGAAGAAAATATGAAAAACTCTCCATCATGAATCTTTGGAATGTGGCTATTACAAAGCCCAAAAAGGCTCCCCACTATGTGATGAAGATGCTATTTTCTTGGTCGTCCTAGCCCTACCTTCTCCAGCTTTGCCTTCACTTCTGCGTCTTCTAAAATCTGCAGCATTCTGGGTTGTGGTATTGCATGGCTATCTTCCCATGTGCAGTTTGGACGTCCTTGGTAATTATGGATCCATGGAGCATCTACGCATACTGACCCAAGTAGCTAAGCTTTGGGCCACGTGATGGTCTCTCTTTTTTTGTCCATTGGTGACCCTGAGGCACTTGCCTGTGTGACAGATGGAGTTTCTGCGACTTCGGGTTCGGGGGTGTTGGATGTCAACATCTACAACATTGATTATAAAGTAAGTCATAATGACTGGTGAGAGCATGTGGTCTTTTTCCCTTTTTCTTCATCTCTCCCTTCTTCTTCTTATATATATATATATATATATATATATATATATATATATATATATATATATATATATATATATTGCATGTGTGTGTGTTATATTGAAGAGAACGGTGTTAGTGGGGTGAGCCATAAACAAGTGTATAATATGTGAAGATGTAGGCAGCAAGGTATAAGCCGTGAAAGTGCAGGATCTTTACCCGTGAAAGTGCAGGATCTTTACTCGTGAGATAGTAGGGTTTTAGCCCATGAGACAGTTAAAACGTGAGATGGTTAAGTCGTGAAGTGGCTTAACCTGTGAGATAGTTAAGACATGAGATGGTTAAGCCGTGAAGTGGCTTAACTCGTGAGACAGTTAAGAGTGAGATGGTTAAGCCGTGAAGTGGCTTAACCCGTGAGACAATTAAGACATGAGATGGTTAAGCCGTAAAGCGGCTTAATCTGCAAGAGCGCAGGGTCTTAACCATGAGATAGCAGGTGCCGACCTCGTGAGATAGCAGCAGGGTTTGAACTCTAAGGGTTTTTGACTTTAAAAGCTGTGATTTGTGAGTGCATTGAGAGTCAGATTGTGTGGTCTCTTTCAAAGTGGGTACTGTGAAATATCAGGTGGCTTCAAACATGAGAAGCCCTAACACGTGAGGTGGTTTGTCCGTGAGATAGTAGGCTCCAACCCTCATGATATAGCAGGTTATTGACTCATGAGTTAACAGGTTTTTTGACCCGTGAGTTAGCAGGGTTTGAACTCTAAGGATTTTTAACTTAAAAAAGCTGTGATATGTTAGCATATTGAGAGTCAGATTGTGTTTCGTGAAATATCAAGTTGCTAGTTGTGAGTGATCATTTTATGTATGTATGTACGATACATGAATATACGCACATATGCAGCAGCTGCGTAAAATAGAGCACTTACAACACGGTTTCACCGCTCACAAGAATTAACATGACACACGATTTGCAACTCACAAAATAAAGAAAGAAACGAAAAGAAAGAAAACAAAGGTAAGGCATAAGCTCCCACCTCAAACCGAAGTTGCAGTATATGCGTGCAGAAGAGCACATGGAAATTGAAAGTGATGAGCTGCAATACGCGAGAAATGCAATCATTGAAGAATTCACACAAGCGGAATGCACAAAAGAGGAAAAAATTCAATTTTATTGAGCAATCGTCGTCGTCGGCCTTGGTGGCTATCTTAATAAAGTATGCCACATGGCATTCTATGATTGGCAGAGGGAAAGTGACCATTTCACGCCGTGAAGTAGTAAGAACATGAACCATTTAGGACTAGTTTACGACGTGAAGTGCTTAGGGTCTCATGACGTGAACTATTTTGGACCATTTCACAGCGTGAAGGACTAAGGCATTTCACAACGTGAACTATTTCTTATTCGGTGCGTGCAAGGTTGATACCCTATGTAGCTTACATGCTCAAACGCTCAATCATGCACTTAGAAAATGGTTGAATACACATGAAATGAATGATCATGTTTCATGGCATGAAGATCAAACATTTTTACCTTGTACCCATTTTTTAGTAATGGATACCTTCTGTACTTCATCTTTGTTTATTGCCATGAAAACCAAGGTGGTACTTTGGCACTTGTGGGCGTTGTTGTTGCAATCATTTAAGCTCAGTGTGAGAGTGCTTGATTTTTCCCTCTATTTAATTGAAGAGTGCCTCCACTGAATCTTGTTGATTGGGTTCTGTCTCTTTCATGTGTGGTTGCACACTTTCTCTTTTTTTCTCCTTAACTTTGTCCACCTCTTTTATTTTGGTAGGTGCAGTTGGCGGTAGTGCTATCTTAAGTTCACTGTGTTGAATCGGCTTCTTTCTCCAAACCAATTTCTGTACTTTCTTAGCATTTTCTTTAGCTAGACATTAGTCTTGTTTGCTTTTATTGTCCTTCCCTATTTTTCTGAAAGTATTTGAAGTACTGAACCTTGGGTAGGACTTTGGCACCCATATTATCGTATTGCCTGGTAATAGCCTTGTGTAGCTAGCAAATCCTTTCGAACCCATTGCTTTTCAATGCTTTGTGGATGGTGGCCTCGTTTGGAATACTACTGGCTGACATTGGATGGCCATCTATGTCCCTTGTCTGTAGTTTGAACTTTTTGCCCTAATCCCCCAATTGCTCTTTTTGCATCATAGTATTTATGGGCTCGAAGTTGGTTCTTAGGGACCCACTGTTGAATTACAGGAGACTTTTTTGTTTTTTGCATAAGGATTGTGATGTTGATGCCTTCTCTAGTACAATAGCTGCCTTCTTTGGCATTGGTGTTTCCATGTCATCTATCATAGCCTGCTTTCCCTTGTTTTATGGACTCCATAATGGCACGGTAATGATATACTTGCCCTCATCGAGTTGTGCAACCCTCTTTTTCCACTGGATATTACAATTACTGGTGCAAATCCAGAATTGTCCAAGGATCATTTCTTCATCCATAGATTCTACAGGTATAACAAACACCTTTCTAACCAAGGTATTCTTTCTGATGGAAATATTAACACTTAGAAATCCCACAACTTTGGTAGTTGACAAATGCACACTTCGTACTTGTGCATTGGTGGCCTCAAGGTGCGGTTTGTCTAGAGCTTCCCATGTTTCATAAGAGATAAGATTATGACTTGATCCCGTATTATCGATTAATGCAATGCTTGTTGCATGACTTTTAATCGTAGAGACTTTCACACTGAGCCGTGCTGGCTTAATGTCTAGGTTATCCTCATCAAGGAGCGTTAGTGAAACCATGTTCACATGCAATGTTCTCTCTTGGAGTCTCTGTTTGGCCTTGACTTCCCTTGCCTTAGCTTCTTCTTAAGTTGCTTGATTTTTTCCTTGGCTAGCTCTTTCTTCTGTTTTAGTAGATGCTCTTGCATGAGCATCTCCTGGGTCAATGGTCCGTAATACTTTTTAAGCTTGCTTCCATTGATGTAACCCTCCATTTGCACACCCTCAATTGTTTCAATTTGTACCAACCCTTGAGGTGTGATTTCGGACACTCGAAATGGTCCTAATCCTCTGTACTTGAGTTTCTCTTCTCTGGTGCATCCGACACCATACATGAGGTCCCCCGTATCTAGTTCTTTTTGTTTCAAGTTATGGTCAAACCAACGTTTTGTACGCAATTTCTCGACCATAAGCCCATGTGATGCCATTAGTCGGGCTTCCTCAAGTTTCTCTAAATCAACCAACCTTTCGGCTAATGCATTCTCAGTTAATCTCTCTTGCACTGCAATTCACACACTTGGAACTAAGTTCTCCATAGGCATTACCACCTCAATGCCATAAGCTAGACGGAAGGGAGTATATCCCATCGACTACCTTATACGATGTTTGATATGCCCATAAAGCTGCAGTTAGCTTATGTTCCCAATCTGTGTGACTAGCTTCTAATGTTTTTGTCAAGATAGTACACAAAATCTTATTTGTACTCTCAGCTTGACCATTTGCCTGTACATAATAGGGGGACGACTTTCGGTGGACTAAAAGGAATCCAACAAGTAAGTGATCAATCATCTCATTAATGAAATGTGAACCCCGATCATTGACGAATTCCAATGGGCACCCGAATCTTAAAATGATTTGTTCATATAAGAATTAAGCCATTGTTTGTGCATCAGCTCGCTTAGAGGCTCTTGCCTCTGTCTATTTCGTGAAATAGTCTGTGGCCACGATCACATATCGGGCTTGTGATGGATGCACAGCTGGACTAATGGGTCCAACACTATCCCACTTCTCAAAAGGTTATCTTTTACAATCACAGGGGTAAGCGGCATCCTATCTCTTTGTTGTGGAATAGTGAATCTTTGACACTCTTTGCATCTTTTTACAAACTCCATGGTAGTCCCAAATAACGTAGGCCACCATAGCCCTACTTAAAGCACCTTGTGCACTGTGATCTCCCCAGCAAAGTGTCCTCCAGTTATTCTCGAGTGTGCTTCATCTAAAATAGCGACAAATTCATCTTCCCACACACATCTTCTCAAGACATTATATTTACTTAGCTTGTACAATTCTCTAGGAATTAATTGATAAGGTGCGATTAACTTAATAAGCCGACATATTTTTATCTTTGTTCAAAGGTCGTTCTTGTGAAAAACCATAAGCTAGATAGTCTGATATTTCTTCACTCCATTCAGGCACCATGTTTAGTTTAAACACACAAGCATTTGGGAGGTCATCATCAAGACCAATTTCCGGTTCCCTATTTGGAATTCTAGACATATGATCGGCCAGCACATGCTATGTCTCCTTTCTTACCCCGTGATCGTGAAATCAAATTCTAATAGTAATAGCAACGAGGGTGTTATTCTTCCCATGGTGCAGGGCTTATTCACCAAGTATAATAAAGCCTAATGGTCCACAAAGAATACAAATTTGTTGGACAATAGGTAATGTTGATACTTCTTGACAATATAAACCATGGCCAAACCCTCTTGTTCTGTGGTGGTATAATTTACCTCTGCATCATTCAATTGGCGATTAGCAAAGCAGACCAGGTAGTCCAATTTGAACTCACCAGCTTGTGCCAATACACATCATATTGCGAAGTTCGATGCATCGATGTTGTGCACATGGAATATAAGATCCCAGTTGGGTGGTCTCGAAATTGGTGCACTGGCCAATGCTTGTTTCAATTTATCATATGCTTCTTGGAATTCTTAATTCCATTTAAAGACAATGAGTAGTCTATATAATGGTTTGGAAATTATAGCATAAAATACTATGAAGCAACGATAATACCCAACATGGCCCATAAACCTCTGTACACCTTTGTAATTAGTGGGTGGGGGCAGTTCTAAGATAAGCTTGACCTTTTACTTTCGTCTATGGAAATGCCGTTCTTAGAGACAATGTGTCCCAAGATCACACCATGTTTGACCCAAAATTGGCATTTCAACGAATTTAAGGATATTCGATACAATCAACATCGCTCAAATACCTTTTTCAAACAAGCCAGATGTTCCGATCATCGTGATTGTGCACACAGATCATCAATGAATACCTCCAACCACTTTTGCAAGTAGTCCTTGAAGGCTATGCACATCAATCGTTGGAACGTTGCTGGGGCATTGGTGAGACTAAAAGGCATAACTTTGTAAGCAAATGTCTCCCACATTGTATTGAAGGCCATTTTATGCTGGTCTTCGGGTGCTATAGACACCTGATTGTAACCTGAAAATCCGTCTAAGAAGCTGTAAGCTTCTTCACTAGTTACCCCTTCCAAAATGTGTTCAATCTAAGGCAGTGGGGGTAATGGTCCTTTCTAGTAGCTACATTGACCTTTTTGAGATCGACACATACCCTAAGTTTTCCATTCTTCTTTGGCACTATACGATTGATGATTGTTAACCCATTCCTAGGGTTAACAAGAACTACCACCATTATCTTACATCAAGGAGTCAAGGTAGATACACCAAAGGGTCATACATTCAAGATATGAAGTAATGGTGTCCAAAGCTACAACTTGGATGGGCGCCTGTAATGGTGTGACGATAGAGTATTTATGGTGATTCCCGCTTCAAGAGCGTGTGGTGGCAAGTTAGAATGAAGTTCTAAGTGATGTGCTTCATGGATATATTATGAGAGTAGTCATTATAATAGCATTAGGCCTCTTATAAGCCTAAAGTTCCTGGCCGACCACAATTTAAGTGAGTGTGAACACTTATGGCCATGTATATAAGTGAATATCTCTCATAATACAACATACTCTCCCATTTTGCAATTGAGTCTTGCTCTTTCTAATCCTCTTGCTAATCTCTCTCCATAATGCATGCTACTGAGTGTGTGTGAGTGAAGTGAGGTGAAAGGAGGGACAAGTACCCGTAGTGCAATAATGCGGCTGTGTGACAACGCTCACGGGAGGCGCGGTGGAATTGCTTCTCAAGGAGTTATAGAGCTTGGAGACCTCAAGGGTTTACGAGCTCGGCCAAATGGAAAGATCCTCACAACAATTGTGGTTCACTAAGTAATCTCTTGTTGGATGTGTTTCAAGGAGGGTTACGGTGAGCCATAACAGTGATAGCCATTTTGTGTGCTCAATTTGGTAGATGAAATATGCAACAATGAGTTTGTCAATTTCCTCCTTTACAATTGCTGCGTATTTTGGACTCATCTGGTAAGGTTTCTGCCTGGTAGGTCTTGATCCTTCCATGATTGGGATCGTGTGTTGTACCACTTTAAGTGGTATGCCCTTCATCTCTTTGTAGTTCTAGGTAAAACAATCTTTAAATTCTTTGAGGAGAGCAATAAGTTCATTTTCCTTAGCTGGAGTCAAGTCCTTAGCGATATAGATAGGTTTGGTTTCCTCCCCTCTCTCTGCAATATCAATTTTCTTGACCTCAGCTGGACCATCGTATGATGTGGACAAACCATCTTCCTTAACTCTTTTGGCCGTCAATTGGACCATTGTTCATTCGTCAATCGTGTATGTCTTGAAATGGTCAGGCACTGAGAGTGGGTCTGGTTTATCTTCATCCTCTCTTTTTGTTTGAGCTTGAGCCATCACCTTCTTGGCCTTGCGCTTGACTTCCGCTAGAGCCTTCTTTCGTTTTCGGCGCCCCGCCTTTGTAAGCTTAGGCATTCCGGCTTTAAGGGAATGACCTCCTCCTTATGTTTCCCTTCTAAGGATATCGTGTTCAATTCCTCACCCCAATTCTTAGAAAAGTCATCGTGCATGTTAGTAGCTTCGAGATATCTCAGCCATTGGGCGTCCGTGGGTTTACTTTGTAGAGGGCATTTCGTCGAGCGATATACCTTTTTTGCTTCCACCATCTTCTAAGGCGCTGGGCACTAGTGAGGCCCTGTGATCTAGTCCCTTCTGTGCTAGAGGCTTCCTCCTCGACCCCTCTTCACTTGGTTGTACATTGACCATATAAACAGAGGTGTTAGGGACATTCCCAGATTTGATATATTGGGTTCCTCGGGGCTGCATAACATCTATGGTGGCTAGCACATGTATCCAATTTTCACTAAAATCCGGAGAGGGAAGCATAAATTTCAGTTTCTTCTTCCTCCTTTGAAAATTCTACCGTTGGCTGGCATACTTGTATGGATGTGGTTCGCTCAATGGTGACCAAGTTATTACCAAACAGTTGCCCTTCCATTGGGTGTGCTTTCCACATTCGCAAGTCTATCTTTAGGATTTGTGAATCCCTTTGAACATACACGTGGTCTAATGCCCAATAATGCACCAATTTGGATTCCCTCATGAAGAGTCTCCCAAAGATTATGTTGTATGAGTTTGGTTGGTGTAGAAAGTCCATTAGCACAAATGTATAATGGTAGCGGAACATAAAGAGTTTAAGTTGTACATTCTTCAAAAGCCCCATGGGTCTTGAAGATGTTATGTCTGCCATTTTAACGATAAGATCCGCTCTTTCCAAATCTAGTTTTCCCCAATTCTCCCAACATCGTTTTGTGATAATGCTAACACCTGTTCCTCCATCCAGGATAGCCACCAATGCTTGGTATCTGTTATGATCAATTGGGATTGTAGCATTAGTGTCGTCACTTTCATAAAACCGCCCCAATTAATTGACCGATATCTTGACAAATCTAGGCATTCTTTCCCCTACGTGTTTTAAGTTTCTTTATGCTAGAGGTGGCTGGGTCTCCTCTCAAGTGGTCATTGGCTTTAGTCCTCCCTCTACCCATTCTATTATGTCTGCCCACAATGTTGGTGAATTGCGTAGTAGCAGTTGTCCAAATGGCATTTGGACGGGAGTGGACAGTACAGCAGTAAGACTGCCTATGTCCCTTGGTTCTCTGGCAAGTGAGGGCTCCTTTCACTTCTATGTCTCATATTCACTCCTCATTAGGAATGAATGAATGGAAACACCTTGCTTAGCCTCCTCAAACATTCTTGCCATAAGGTCTCCTTGAGATCCTCCTTCAGACTCTTCTGGAATTGTAGTAGGCACATCCAATTCTCTTTCCCTTATCAGCTCGTTTCTTGGATACATTGTATCCCTGGCGCGATTAGCCTTTAATTTGGCTTTATGAAGTCGTTGGCACTCTTCCACTAGGGCCTTAGCTACTTCAAGCTTTCTTATCTCTTCTTCTTGCATTTGGGTATTCACTAATCCCCTTAGGGGTTGCTGGTCTCTCTCTTTGTACCTCTTGGGTAAGCTTGTCTGATTTTGGCGCTTGATCACTCTCTTCCTTTGATTGGGTAGATTTAGTGTGAATAGTATCTTCTTCAGATCCATCCTGGATTGTGACCCTAGTGTCACCTTTACCCACTTTTTCACTCTCCTTCTCATGGTAGTTCTAGAAGTGGTGGCACTTGCTGGGTTCTTCCCTTTGTCCCCTACTTGGGCTTGGGCTCACGTCAAGACATTCAATGGCATGATGTTTCTAGGCTACACACTTATGGTCCTAATAGTGGCATGGTTAGAAGTGGAAGCAGAACCACTTGCACGATATGGGCAGTCTTTGATCAAATGATCAATCCCACACTTAGTACAAGTAAGCACTAGCATGTCATTACGTGCGGTGTAGCCATTGGCTGAGTTTGATGCGCATGAACCACATTTTTGTTAGGACAGTCTGTTATTCGATGAGGTCCACCGCAACTAAAACATTGTAGTGGACCCCTTCTCATATTGGAGTTTATGTCCTTACCTTTCCATTGTACCGTGATTTGGAACACTAGTACCGGTGTGTTATTTTGTAAAACATAAAATTCTAGCACAATCTCTGTAGCTTCCTCATAGTACTCACTTTTGACTTCTACCTCACTCACCATTTCACCCTCATTTGATGGCTCCTCAATCAGCACTTGGTTGATTTTAGCCTATGGTGGTTGTGGCGGTAGAACAAGTGGTAGTAGAGGCGACGTGTCATGTATCTAGAACATCCCTTTAGGTAAATAGGATGGGTTTGGCTGGCCTGCATCCGTAGTGATTTGCATGGGTGGTGCTGGCAAAGGCTAGTGGTGCTCTAGGTGCCGACAATTGTGCTACAGTTTGGAATCTTGGATACTTGCACATGGATGTGTCATGGTTCCCTAATTTCACACAATGAGCACAATAGAGTAACGGCCTTACTCTTTATGGAGGGCATTCAGTGGTGGTGTGATTCATTCTACACATAGAACACCATATCAAATCTCTCCGAGGGTAGAGATGAGCATGCCCATGACCTGATGCTTCTCTTCCATCCTTAACCTTCAATTTGTCCAGTATGGCATTATTGAGTTCATCCACAGTCATGTTCCCAACTTGCTTGCTCCAAGTTCATGTGTCTTGGTGACTCGAGAATCATGAAGTTGTTGCTCTGCTGAAGCTGCCTTGACATCTTCAGGTTGTGGCAATTCAAGCATATTGTCTTCATATTCGATTGCTAACTTACAGCATGCATCTAGAGTAGCCGGTCGTGCTAATACTAGATAATCATGCATTTTGTGATATCGGACTCCTCTCTGAAAGCAGGGCAATAAATGATCTCATCAGTTAGCCTCTCCCATAGATAACATCTTGAATTTAAGTGCTTGAGTCGGGATACATAGTCTCGCATCCACTCATTTTCTTTCTGTTTGATATTATGCAGCTATGCCACACGGCTCCATCTGTCACCACTTTGGGCAAAGCTTGGCACGAACACATTCTTGAGTCGAGTGAAATTGATCTTATCTTCTGGCTTAAGGGTTTGAAAACCATTGATGAGCCTTTCCTTCTAGGGTCAGTGAGAAGGCATGAATCATGGTTACATCACTTACTCGCCCACAGGTTTCGCACATGTGGACTCAAAGATCTCAACATGTTGGATCGGGTCCCCATCCCCTGAGAACTTTTGTATGAGCTTTGAAATGATGTGTGGCTTCATTTGGGATGGTATAGATTCTAGAGCAGTGCCTAGTTCCCTAACCATTCCTTGTCCCATTTTTGTAGCCATATTTAGCAAATCTGTCCTTGTGGCCACATTAAGATCTACATTTGGATCCACCATTTGTCTTTGAGGAGCTACTCCCCCTACCTAGACCTCATCCTCTTCTAGGCATTTCGGGTCTATGGGTAGGTTTAGCCACCTCATTCTGGCCTAGCTCATTATTAGCAACCTCCGTCCGTCTTTGTAGAATCAAGAGCTCCATGTCCTGCAAGAATGTGGGATTGATCATTTGGTCTATGTCTTTCTTTGTGTATAGGATGTCTTCAACTTCAACAGTTTCCCTAGTAGGTAGGTTGTCCCCTTCATTTTGGGTATCAAATCCTTCCTCCGCTCTTGGCTCTTCATTAATGGGTTTTAAATTTGGGTTGGCTCCCTCACCCCTGCCCATTTCTATATTATGACATTGTTGAACATTTATGGTTCCTTGCCATGTGACTGAAATGGATCTACCTTTTCCATTTCCTTTTGTTCACTTGTTCGTCGAGTATCAAGATCTTGTTTCCTTAAGCTCAATGCTCGTAGTTATCGCTCTACTTCAGCCCTCTTTAAGTCTAATTCTGATTTCTATGAGGTTGGGAAGAATAATTGACCAGTCCTGGCCGCACTTTCCATGTCCCTCCTCATCCTAGAAGTTCCAGTGTCTTCTGTGCTCTATTTTGGAGACCAAAAAATCCCCTGGCTATATCAAAGATACCACTGGAGTAGTAGGGGAAGATGCTTTTTCTTCCTTTCCAATCCCAAGGAACCATAGCCCTTCTTCCATGGACTCTTCACTACTTGTATCAATGGTGGTTAGATTTTATTGAGTTGAAACACTCAATTGAGTGCTCGCAAAATGGCATGAACCAACACTCTTTTGATAAGAAGATCTTGGGTGGCTCGATGCACTCGCTCGAGAGTAAGGTCGTTCTTTGATGAGTTTGCCAGACCTCAAGTGTATGTGAATACGATTTGATAGGCTAAAACACTAACCCAAATGAATTTTTATAGGGTTTTATCGATCTGAATTTTCTTGGTCGTAAGACTGCAAATAGCAGTTCACGTCGTGAGATAGTAGGAAATGGTTCATGTCGTGAAACAGTAAATGGTTCACATCGTGAACTATTGTTTGCACTTTCACGTGTTCAACGGTTACTTCGAATTTTGGGTCCGCGTGCCCTGATCTAAGTTGGTTGGTCTCAATGTGCAAAATTTAAAGCACTTTCCTAACTTTAATCTGACTGTCCTTGGTTCGTGAACTAGATCCGTTATTTACTGATAGTTTACATCGTGAAATCGTAGAAAACAGTTCACATCGTGAAGCACTAAGCAATGGTTCACGTCGTGAAAAGTTATACAGTTCACGTTGTGAAATCGAATTGGTTCATGCCATGAAATAGTGGATGTTTCATGTCGTGAAGAAGTATCTTCCTGCTAGTTCACGGGGTAAGATTCCGTAAGACCCGTTGTGTCAGAGGTGTCAGGATAAGGCACCCTATATTTAGCAAGGTAATCCCATAATTTGCGGCATTGATTACGGAAGCGGTTCACGTTGTGAGATAGCAAGAAATGGTTCACGTCGTGAACCATTTTCTTGCACTTTCACGTGTTAACTCCCGCATCAATAGTTTGAAGATTGGGTGTGAATTACCTGTCCAAATTGTTAAAACCGTAAGATCTCTCTAGATAATTGTTATGCATAAACATGCATAAACCAGGCATAAACTCATCCACCCGCCCACCCCCGAGCCCAAGGGATGCACATATGAATTATAATGAAGTACATCATACCTTTACCTTGATGTCCCATACCATCAAGAGGTATAACTCCAATCCAGTAGCGTGTAGCTATAGTGTGAAATGGTACGTGAGTAGTTATGATCCTCTAACACAAGAGAACATAACATAACCTAACCTCAAGATAACATCAAGAGACCATAGCCTCAGCCTCCAAGCCTGCTTTGAGTGTGCCCCATGCCCCTATTATATATGAGGGCCCTCAAGTGACTCTTGACTCTCCATTTCCCATGTGCGACCCTTGGATGCCTAACCCTAACCTTAACCCTTAAGGTTATTAAAGATCAATAGCATCAAAAGGTGCTGGTTTGTAAAGATCTCTAGAGAAGACAAATGAGGGAGTGGGTTATGGACTGTGATGCAAACAAATTTGAGATTTCGAAGATTGAATAGTTACTCCTCTTTGTACATTCCCTTGAGCATCTTGTTGTAGTTGCTCAAGTTATTCGTTTGGCTATGGCTTCATGATCGGCAATGCACACCAACAAGACCTACTTCCATTGGTTTTACACCCCCTCTATTGGATCTCTCTTAACCCCCTGAAATGTCAATTTTGGGTCCGACATGGAGTAATACTAGGACACATTGTCTTAGAACATGATATCTCCACCCCACTGATGATAGCAAGGTGCGACTCATTCTTGAGGTGCCACCCCCTACTAACTTCAAAGGAGTCTAGTGATTCATGGGACATGTCGGTTATTACCGGCAGACATAGCTCGTCCCCTTTACAAACTCCTAGTGATTTTTTAATGGACAGAGGAGTCCCAACAAGCATATGATACCCTAAAAAAGACATTGACAAGCGCTCCCATTTTGAGATCCACTAATTGGGAAATCATATTCCATGTTCACATAGACCCCTCTGCCTTTGCAATTGGTAACTTGGAGAACATAATAGGGATCCTTGTTAGCTTTACTAGTCGCCAATTAAACGAAGTAGAATGAACTACACCACCATGGAGAGAGAAGGGTTGGCCATGGTCCATACTGTTAAAAAGTTTCGTCGTTACCTTTTGGCGACAAAATTTGTTTTCTCTGTATACCATCAAGCTCTTCTTTATCTGGTGAATAGACCTTGTACCACGGGTAGGATCACCAGATGGCTTTTAATTTTACTTGAATTTGACTTTACCATCATGGTGTGCAAAGGCTTCCAGCATGGATTGGCTGACCATATGTCACGCATCCCCCTAACGGAGATCCACTGGTGGGCGTTAATGATGACTTGTCAATTTTCCCCCTATCTCAACTATGTTTGATTCTTGAATGGGGAGAGGAAGTGGCACACTTACTTACTAATGGCCTACCCACCAAAGCACCAATCAACAAGGAACGAGCAGAATCTACCCTCTATCAATTAATTATAGGGCAACTCTACAAATAAGGAAAGGACAGAATCATGAGATGTTGTGTTCGTGAGAGAAATATGTCTCTATTTTGGAGCAATCCCACTTTGGAGTTGCAGACAGACACTTTGCAATGGATACCATTGCTCGAAATATCCTTCTGGTAGGCCTATAGTGGCCAACCTTGTTTGGAGATGCTATTGAATACGCCAAACAATGTGATGAGTCCAATGGACGGTGATTCCACACTGTAAGGACAAAATGTCCCTATATCCTGTCATGCCCTTACATCCATTTGAGAAATGGGGTATCGATTTTGTGGGACCCATTAGTCCGACTGCCCGACACACCCAAGCCCGGTACATTATAGCGGCCACGAACTACTGCACAAAATGGGTTGAAGCTAGCACCACAAGAAAAGCCAATGCCACATCCATAGCCAAATTCCTTTACAAGTGCATGATCACTCGCTTTGGGTGCCCCGTGGATCTTGTTAGTGACAATGGCACCCACTTTAATGAAGTAATACAATTCTTGCTACAAGATATTAATCCCATCATGGATTAACAAGTATGCTCCTCCATTTGAGAACATTAATAAGTGTCATGCAAAGGCACTATAAAAGTTGTAACATTATGAGACACTGGCCACCCAAGGCCTTAGTTAGTGAGTTTTATAGGCGCCCAAGTGTGAATAAGGGCCAGTTGTATATAAGTCATTTTCTTATAATGAATGGACATAATCCCCCTTTGTGCTATGAGAGCTCTTGCCTTGTCTTGAGAGAGAGTGTGAGAGTGTACTCTAGTACATGTGCCTTCTCTATGCTTGTATGCTTGTGTAGAGGAGTGAGAGAGAGAGAGAGATTGCCTTGTGTGGAGGAGTGAGAGAGAGAGAGAGAGAGATTGCCTTGTGTGGTGGTGTGAGTGACTCTACGGTGACAGCGTGGAGGTAAAGCTTAGAGGATTGGAGCTTCTTGAAGTGAGTTTAGAGACCTCAAGGGACACAAGCTCGAAGCATTGGCAAGCTCCCTATGACGGTTGTGATCTATTGCTTCTTCCAAAGGTGAATGCTTAGAGTTCCTTCTCGGGAGGTGTGGTAGCCCATAACATTTTTGGCGCCACTGCCGAAGAAACAGCTTTGTTTCTTCTGTTCTCTTTGAGTTTCAGTACCCACTATACAAGTTTCATCATTGACTTTACATTTAGGTAGTGCATTGTCTAAAGAATGAATGGATAAGGTTTGAGTGGAAGTGAAGATTTGTGAGAAATTATTTGTTTTTGTTGTATGGGTGAGTACTTGGGTGACCTTACAAGAAAGCTGCATCATTTTTTCTTTCAATTTTGATGTTGTACCACCAAACTCGCTAACGTGAACTAGCAAGTTTGTTACTCTATTTTTTGTTTTTCTAAAAAAAACCACAAAAATCACAAAAAAAGGAGCCATTGGTTGTGCTTTGAAGTTGCATTACACTCCTTATGACTAACACAACCATTTTGGAGCATTTGTGTTATATGCACATTACGTGTGTATGTACTAGGAGACTAACCCACATTAGACTTGTGAGCATAGGCGCATAAGAACAAGCTCTAGTGGAGCATGGGTGTTAGGATTAGCGAGAAGAGAAAGAGTGTTTCTTCTTCTCATACTATTGATCTTAAATAAAAACTATGGAGAAAGTGTGTGTGTGTGTGAGAGAGAGAGTTTCTTCTTCCAATTATCCATTTTCTAAATTGTTGATTATATATTATTTTGCTATATTTTCACTCCTTTTAATCTTATCACAAAGAGCTGCGCGGCTAGTAATGGGTATCAAAAACAAGTTCGCGTCCATAACATATGTTTAATGTTTGTGCTATACTAGTACTCCAACCCGCGTATTGCTTCGGTATGTAAAAGACATTAAGAAGCGAAATGTAGAAATGGAAGCTTGAATACAAAGGGCCAATCAAAAGAACTTTTTACTCTTATTTTTTAGAAATCAAGGATTTCTTTTTTCTGTCCTCTCCTTGTGCTTTGTTTGTCCATGGTTAAGATTTAATAAATGGCATTGTGAAATAAAACTATGCCACCTCTCCCATGCACAAAAGAAGTATTACTACAATCAAAGCAATTACTTAATCTAGGATAATGTTGGTTTGTGCAACGATCGTGAGACACTTCCTATATATTTAATGATAAGAGCATCAATCTTGCTCCTAACAATTAGTCTCAAGATTCAATTAACATTCTTATTCTATATTTATGAGCAATTGGAATCAAATTTTCTTAGTGTAGTAATCTATCATTCCATGGAGTTGTTTGTATTTTACATAGTAACATTGGGAATTAAAATGAATCATAACCTGTCGTGCCCCATGAATCTAGAATGCTTAATAAAGAGTAGTGATTGAGGAAGACCCCTCGGGACTTGTGTGCAATAACCATGCATGATGCATGTGATTACGTTCGATACAAAAACTCTATCTTCCAGTGCAAAATATATAAGTAATTTTTACTGAGAAGAGATTTGATGATATTGGCACAATGTCACCTTCTGCAAGGAGCATGGAGAGCAAGCAAGATGACATGGTTGAGCAAAGAGAGGACATGCATTAGTTTACCCACAACATGCTGAGGATTGCATAATTTGCAAAAGAGCCATCCAAGAAGCGAGGGCAAATAATCTAGGTAAGAGCTTTATTTTGGCATTTGATTTGGCATCCAAGACCATTAAATTTTGGCTTTGATTGATGAATTGAGACTCTGTTGTCTGGTGGTGGATAAATTGACACTGTCTTCGTCTTTAAAGATTGTGAAGCATTGACTCCTTGCTGCTGTAAGAGCACTTGCTTTTGCACGTTCATTTCTCTAAGCAACAACCCATTTGGTGCTTTTGGGTCGAGAGCCCTGCTGTTCCTCATTGGATCTCAAGGAAACTGGAGTTAGCCTCTAGAGCCTTAGTGATTAACTGTAACTCCGAGTGGACAAAAGGGACATCAATACAATATTGAACATCTATTATTAGAAAAGCATCTAAAAACTACATTACTGTCAAGATTTTGCACGCAACTCTTAACAATAATAAACCCAAATCTGTACCAAATTTGACAGCAAAACATCTCCACATTGATATTTTACCTCTGTTTGGCTGTGAATTTCCAAAATGATAAACCACATGACGTTTGTACCAAGAACCCAAGCCCATTATGATAAACCCTAAAAGATCCAAGAAACCCCCGAAACCAACATGCAGGCTTCCCTTGCAAGTGTCATTGGCAGCAGAACAAATCTAGCATTAATAACATGAACCCCACAAGATCAAGTATTTTACGTTTAAAAAAAAAACACCTACCCAAATGCATGCAACCTAAGACACGTAAACTGTGATTCAGATCTTTAGATACCCACCATCATGTTAGCAGTAGCAAATTGCAGCCCATGATGGCCTTGCAGAAAAAAGCTTTCACGTAAACTGTGATTTAGATCTTTAGATACCCACCATCATGTTACCAGTAGCAAATTCCAGCCCCTTCAACCAAACAGATGAATGCAAACAAACCACATTCTTCCTAAAAAAAATCAAGGGAAAAAACTCGGGAGCTCCACAGCTTTCTTAATCAGATTGCAAGAATTTTGCGCTTGCGCTTCTATTTTCTCTCCAATGGACGCCCTCAACTTTGCTCATGCTTGGCATGATGGGAGAGAGGAGACAGAAAGGACAGAGGGAAAGGAGAAGTAGCAGACAGCAGGATCCGACAGGTGATACAATGGGTTCCTCCATAAATTCCTTACTTCCTTACTTGAATATGATAATGCACTACAACTCAAGCTTGAGGCAAAAAATGGCATGCTTCATTTAAAAGTATATCCTCCTTACTTATTAAAATAGTTTTTTACAACAGCAACTCCAATCTTTCAGCCCATTTCTGGAGGTAACTGGACTTGGATCTAGTTTAGCCCTTGCATCAAGAAGCTACTGCTGTCACTGCAAGCAAACAGTCATTGCATCAATAAGCTACTGCAAAAAACGCTTCAACACAAAGCAACCAGTAATTCCCATTTTTAAAAAAGCCTTCTAACCACCAGATTAAGACCTCCAGAAAACTAGCATGGAATCCACCATGAGTTGGTCTGGGGGAAATCTGTTCATGCTTGTAGCCCAAGTGTGTGAGTTCAATTCCACTACCACCAAAGGACATTGTCTGGTAAGAATGACAATATTCTCACCCATGGGTGTGGCTAGCCACATTCACACCATGTCTTGTCAAGTGTGAGGGCTTAAGCAAGGAAGGGAAGACTACTTGCCTACAAGAAAAAACGCTGCTAATTCTCATGGCTCCGTACACCCATGGGTGTGGCTAGCCACAGTCACACCATGTCTTGTCAAGTGTGAGGGCTTAAGCAAGGAAGGGAAGACTACTTGCCTACAAGAAAAAAGGCTGCTAATTCTCATGGTTCCGTATGCAAGACCAGATGCACAAAAAAGTGATGATGATTCATATAAGAGACCTTGTCAGTCATAACTCGAGATCTTGCTTATTACCAAGTAGCTGAGCCAATTTCCCGCTTTGGAAAGCCTCCACGGTATCTGCATCATGTGCACACTCCTATCAGTAGCAAACATGCAAGTAGTGTCCTGCTTATCGCTTTACATTTGCATACCTAAAACCTTAAATTCAAAAGTTTTTATGAAGCATACCATCAGAACCACCGACGTGCTTGCTGTGAATGAACACTTGTGGTACTGTTCGCCTACCAACCAGATCAGCTACAGCCTTTTGAATATCAGACCCATCCTCTGCAAACCCCAAATAACATGGTGCTGAACATGACATCTAGACCATATTGAAGGATTTTTTAAATTATACCCAAGGAAGTCCTCCAAGAGGAGGATTCTTTACACCACTCCCAAAATGATGTACAGTAACTCCCATGTGCAACAAGTACAGTAAGCAAAACTAAAGATTTCAGGATTAAAAAAAGCATATAGATAAATACCATAACATGACGGTACAAACAGACTGATACTGAGTTGCTGTGGACAAGACTGTGCCTATAAAGGTCGTGCAAAGGGCATGAATATGTAATATAGTGAATGGCACCAGCATACAAATACAAAGGGTTCATATTAGGTAGGAACCACTGCCACTAGTCACTGCACCTGCCACCTGAGTTACTGATTGTACAGATTTCTATGCTGTTTAGACGCTGTGCTTCGCTATGGATCTTTCACTGGGCTATGGCTGCAAGAGCAAGGGATAAGCAATGGCTGAATCCACCCTTGGACTTCTGTAGAGCTCCCACAGCCCAACCTGAGTGTGTCACCAGCTGGAAATGTGTCCTCCTCAGGCTCTCTATCTCTCTCATCGCCCTATTCATGGCCACTCTGGCGCACGCTTGGAGGTCTTTAACAAGGGGGCAACTTGGCATCATGGCTTTGGGGAACCTATGTGTCCTCCTCAGGCTCTCTCTCTCTCTCTCTCTCTCTCTCATCACCCCATTCATGGCCACACTTTTGCATGCTTGGAGGTCTTTGATCCTTGCAAGAACACCCAAAAAATCTGCTCGCTTTTCGTAGCCACATACTGTAAGGCTTCTCTTTGGCCATTCACAGCTTCTAAGCCCTTCATATGGCCACTTTTTGCCAGCCCACCAGTTACAGAGAGACTTCGCCTTATCAGCTATTGGGATTACTCTCGTGGTTAACAGGTTATATTTTGAAGCTTTGGAAGGAGAGAGCATCTTGAAGAAGGCCTCGGCAATCAACTTCATCAATAAGTGGCTTTAAGGATCATATCACTATTAATAGACGACAGAGACCATCAAGCCACACAAGCAATCTCCTAGAGTAGTCTCGAACCAGATAATCCTCTTCAGCCACAAAGCAAGAACCTGGAGTGTCCTTATCATTTGGAGTACTTATCCTTGTACTTGTGTGTGGTACACTTAATCAATATATCCACTTTGAGTTGTGTGCCTCAATAGCTCTCACGACTGCATACTGTGAAGGTTCTTGCTGTACTAGCTGCTAACCCTAATTCCATAGGTAAACCCAACAATTGGTATCAGAGCAGGGCTTCTCCTCCATTGGGACTAGCTGCAGTCTAGGGTTTCTACTTTGGGAACCGTAGCCTGCATTTGGAGAGCTTCTGTACAAGCTGCTCGAGCTTCCCACCATTGGAACTGTGCAACGCTCCCCTATTGCTGCTGTGTACAGAGTTGCTGAGGGCTCTTTCATACGTGAGCACCACTCTTGCGTAGCTCTATAGCCAACTAGTGCAGCCCATCTCCTACAAAACACCATCGCCACCGCTTCCAACTCCAGCTCCACAAAAACGCCTACATACACTGTTGGAGAATGCACGGGCGGAAGTATAAACAAGACGAGAGAGAGTAGAGAGAGCTTGTGGACAAGATCACCTTTTATATTAGCTTGAAGCTTTACAATGGCAATTGGCCAGCAAGAGAATGTTGAACTTGTGCAAGGGATTGGATGAAATAGTGAGAAATGCCACCACGAACAGCAAGGAACTTTGTTTGGCCATGAATTCCCACACAAGTGTGCAATGAACTCCAAGAATAGATGATGAGTTGCTGGACACACCGCGCCCATAATCCCCAACAGTGGACGGAAAACACATCACATCCCAAAAAGCCTCAAACAATGAACTAGGAACAATTCCAGTTCATAATCTCTGCGATACAAAAGATAACCATGTCCTGCCAGATGTCTAATGCTTGGAACTCCGAATCACGGTCCCCATGCACCAGTAAGTGGAGCTATAATCAGCCCCCTCTCCCGCCCACAAGCCTCCTCTGGCTAGAAGCACATGGGGGGGAACTGCATGTATACTAGAGAAGTACACCATCTTGGTCCTCCTGAGCCGGAAACACCTTGGGAGCCCTAGAAGTGGTACTAGAATCTGTATCACTATCCTGTGTCGTCGTGTCTTTGCCTTTTCTTTGAGATGAAGCCTTGCCCTTGGTCTTGTCCTTCTTCTTGGAGAAACAATCCTTGGACAGATGTCCTCGTTTCCCACAAGAGAAGCGACTTTGACCTTTCTTCTGAACTGAGGAAAGTGCCTAGTCAAAATTATTGACTGACACCTTCAACTTACCCTGTGAAACGAGAATGGACTCTTCCTCCAACAGTAGGGAGCTAAGATCATCAAAATCCAATTGAGTGGATGTGACCAAGCACCGCAAAGATCGAGAATCACATCATAGTTGGGGGGAAGCTTGGTGAGGATAAGTGCAGCCAACTGAGACGAGGATAAAGGAGCACCCATAGCCAGTAACTAGTCATGGATAACCTTGGCCTTCATGAGGAACGACTGCATGGGACTGCCTTCAAGGAATAACAAACCATAGAGCTGCTCTTGCAAGGTAACTGCCCTCATCGACGAATCTCAAGCAAAGAGATCCTCCAATTTAGACCATACCTGATGAGAACTCGTGAGTTTGCACGGCAGGTGAGTGAGACCTCCTCTGTGATGGTCCGCACGAGCATTGAATGCGCCTTCGAGTCCCGATTCTCCCAGTCTTGTAATTCTGCAACAAATTCATCCTCTTGATCCTGAGTCCACCTCCTAGAGTTTTGAGGACGCTCGGGTTTCCTCTCAGTGCCCTGAACAATATTCCACAAACCCTTGTGGATGTACCAGATCTGCATTTGAAGCTTCCAATGGGCATAGTTGGGTCCTTTCAACTTGTCATCCTTGTTCGTACAGGGGGAGCCATATCCATGACAACAAGAAACACAGGTCTCAGCTCTCAAAGACTTCTCTCAAGTGCTTTCCAACGAAACGAGGCTCCAGAATCCATCAGCCCCCTCTCAAACCTGAGAGAGAAGAAGGCTGGACAGCAACAAAACAGTCCAAGAAACCACCAGGAACCTCCTACCGGAAGGGCAAGGACTCGTGGAGGACTAAGGAGATGTACAGCCACTTGTCTGGCAACACCACATGCAAGAAACTCACCAACAACTGATGCCAGAGCAGAAAACACAGCCAAAACTCCAATGCTTGTCTTTGTAGAAGAAAACGCAGCCAAGAACCTGGCCGGCTTGCCTCTATAGGAGAAAACACAGCCAAGAAACAAGCCAGCAGCAAGAAAAAAGGCTGGCTGGACCAGAAAACGCAGCAGATTACAGAAACGCAGCCACTATTTGGGACTGATCTGCAGACAGGAGAAGCTAGGGCAGACAACGCAAGGCACAGTCTCACAGATGAGAAGGTGCGCAGATTTGCAGAAGATGGAGCAGCCTGAACCGAAGCGAGTGATACCATATCGGAGAATAACCTTTTATATTAGCTTGAAGCTTTACAATGGCAATCAGCCAGCAAGAGAATGTTCAACTTGTGCAAGGGATTGGATGAAATAGTGAGAAATGGGAGGCCTCCTTATATAGTGAGTATGAGCACCTGGCCAACTGCACTAGAGCAAGCCGACTAGCTCACGGCCCAAAAATAGAGGAGAAAATACACAATAAATGGTACAAATAAATGGTACAACCCAATTACACTGAGATGCATAAATTCTAACATACAACAGCTCGCAAAGGGCCCAATTAGAGGATCCCCAAATCAATTTTTTGACTTGGGCATTTCCGCTGTCCGTGCAGAGCCAAGAAGCCAGTTGAGCTGCCCGACTCTGCCACCATCCACCCACCACCAGCACCACCACTGCAATATTAGCCCAATGTTCTTTTAAGTTGGATGAACATCATGTTTTCCATGGTAGTAATGTTAGTTCTTCTAAGTCTCGTGGGCCAAAAATCTCCAAAATCAGAGCCCATTTAGGCCATCAAATCACCTCTGCAAATTTTCAGCCTGATAAAAAACACAGCTGAATGGAGCTCCATTGCCTTCGGGAGTCTTCAAGCTACTCATCAGTGGTATCAACGTCAACATACACCAACCGAGCTTGCATAAACTTCAGCAAGTACTTCTCTATCCCTACTCCTTTCAATACATTTGCAGGTTTTCAGAGAGCTACTTGTAGTGCTACATATTGGAGTCAGTAGCAAACACACTTGCAATATTGCATCTTTTGCATTAAGTTGGATACATAGAGTACACTTACAGACAATATGGCTGACAATGATGTGTTTGAGATGCTTTTTGCCGAAGATAAGCTGGACACAGCTAACTACCTATGATGAGACATCTACTGGTGGCCAAATGACTTTAGGGAAAGAGGAGGAGAACAACGCCCAATGTCTACAGTGCAGCAACCTACTCCTGCTACTTCTATTGTAACTTGGTTGAACACAATGCTAATCAATACACTTAAATACACTAAGATTTTATGGACACTTGCTCAAATACAAGAAGTAAATTGCTGAATTGACAAGAGACACACAATGAGCTGGAAAGACCGACCCCTCCCTCAAATAAAGTATATTGATCTTGGGAGAATCAAGTACATAGTGTCATGGGCATTTTTGACCAGATTTCCATACCAATGCATATGAATACAGTATTGCGAACAAGTGGTTGTCGATGTAGACTTGCAACCCACACTACCCTCTCAAGTGCCCATGTTCCCTACCATCTGCTCTCTATTGTTCCACCAACACATGGTAGCAACAATCTGCAAGAGAGCACGTAGGACAAGAGAACACTACACGGTATGTGATCTTGTAATTCGATTCCTCCCTCCTGCTACTTGCTCCCATATTTAAGCATAAAAGCTTACCAATAGCAAGTAGAGTCGATGAGAGCGGAAGTCTTCGCGATGGAAGTCCTTGGAGTGTTGAGATCTTTGATTTATCGCCTTTCTTTGCGACAAAAGTCTTCAAGAGGATGAAGGGAACCTTGGGAAAGCTTCCCCTATGGTTCAACTTGAGAAAGGAGAGCTAAAATTAGGATTTTCAGCAAAAAGACCAAAAATTACAGCAATAAAGAGAGCTGTTTTGCTGAATTTCAATCATTGGGAGTGTGTAGGAGAGTCATTTGGAAACACTCTTGGAAGCTTGGAAAACACCCTAGCAAGTTGGGTATGGCTATGGAGAGCTTGGAAATGGAGAGAAATGGTGAAAAAACAGAGTTTTCAGCCTCCAAAAATCTTCATGAAGAGAAAACATGAATTTTCTCTTAATAAGTAAGTGAATTGGGTCCAATCAGGTGAAGGGACATGGGGAGATGCCCATTTTATAAAAGGGGAGGATCAAGTCTTGGACATTGAGTCTTGTCCGCCTCGGGACTTCAGTGTGTGTGAACTTGGAAGCAGTCATAATTTATAAGTGACTTTTGGGCGCCCAAACTTTAATGAAGGGGGAACGCACTCACTTATAAATATTGGCAAGTCCTAAGGACTATTTGAGCCTAGATTGGGTAATACTTACCACCTGTTCACATGCCACACAACCATGTCAGCAGACAGTTTCACACGCACGGTTCACGGGCAGGCGTCCCCTAGCCCAGAACTACACATAGGTCATGCAGGCATGAAAACAGCATGCAATTTCATTTGCAGGCAAGCACATAAAGATGCTATGCAATGCAACATTGGTATGGACAATCCCCGTTCATGAGACTATACCAAAATAGACGTGCTCCAGGCAAGTACACAAGGTACCAGACCCAATGGAACACCAATCCACCAAGCATTTCCGGGCATGTACACGGAGACACAAGTCCCAACGGAAAGCCAAGTCTACAGTATCACATGAGTGGCATCAATCCCCGGCATAAACAACTTATTCTACTTTGGAAGTACATCAAAATGAGCACAAATTTACACTAAAATGGTAAGCTTTTGAGTCATATTAATAATTAAGTAGATACAAAATGAGTCATGACTCAAGAGTCAGGACTAAGCCTTAAGGAGGCAGAATACATGGACGGACTCAAATGAGTCAATGACAAAAAAGTGCTGAAGACTAGAGGCTAGAGCTAAGTAGTAAGGCCCATGAATCATGATCCATGAATGATCATCCACGTGAATTGTAGCTTGTGCCAAAGAAGCATCAAGCTCATCCTCAGTCTCATCCTCACTGGCATGCTGCTCCTGCACCTCATCCTCTTGTTGCTCTTCTTGTTGACTCATCTCCCACTCGGTGAAGGAATCTGCCTTCTTGGTCACGCTCTTGCAAAGCATTCGCAAGTTCGCACTAACGAAGACAAGGTCATTGGCACGCTCTACCCAGAGTCGGTTCCTCTTCCTAGAGGCAATGTGGCTGTAGGTACTCCAAAGTTGCTCCAAGCAAGAGGAGCTGACGGCCTGGCTGAGTATGCGGATGGCAAGCTCCTGCAGCTCCGCTCCATCCGAACCAAAGTCCTCCCACCATAGAGCAGCACCAACTTTGGAGCGGTCAACTTGTGCATCATGACAGCCATTGGTGCCATGAAATGACATGTACATCGAAAGCTGGTCCCTGATCTTGCGCCTAACCGATGCATCAGGCACAAGACGATCCAAGATGATCCTCCATCCAGCGCTCACCTCCCGATCACTCTCCTGCTTGTTGCCTTGGAATTCTGGGTCCACCACATAAGCTGCTGCATGCAATGGAGAGTAGTAGGAATTCCACCTTTCTAGACACAAGGCATGGATCTCCTCGTATCTGTCTTCGTCAGGCACGAAGTCTTTCAACTTCTCTATCATGCGATCCATGGCCTCGTAGACCTTGCCTATGCATGGTTGCATAGCGTCTACAATCCTCAATAGGTGGACTATGGGCCTCACCATAGCATCTGTGGTCTTCACACGCTCCCACCAAGAGGCGTCATCCGCCCGTAGCCTACACTCTTGGCCAGTGTTTGTATGGGACTCTTGCATGGCGACAAACTCGTCGCTAAGGAAAAGCCCCCTCAAAGCACCGCTACAATCCTTCAACCGGCCCAACATGAGAAAGTTGTAGGCAAACCGGGTGTCGGAATATTTGAGGAGAGAGAGACACGACATCTTGTTGAACTCATGCCGAAGTCTTTGGTGGTTGAGGACAAAGGAGACCATGGTGTTGGCCTCCTCAATGAGCGGACTGATCCATGGTAATGCCTCGATGTCCTTGAGGAGGTTGTTTAGGCAATGAGCCATACAAAAGAACACCGTGACGTGTCCATACATACCATGGAGAATAGCTCCCGCCGCCCTATTGGAAGGCTCCCCATCCGCAACAAAGCCCACTACATGCTCGGGGCCAACGATCTCCATGGTGGTCGCCCACTCCGCCGCAAGCACATCCGCGCTCTTCCCAGTGCCGGATGCATCATGAGATGAGATGAAGTACATCTCTCCGCGGGAATATGTAACCACGCGGTGAATACTCCTCTTGCGGGTGTCACTCCATCCATCCACAATGAGGGAGACTCTGTTCCTCTCCCATTGCCGCTTTGTGTTGTCCGCCGCTTGCTCTACAATGCGCTTCTCCTTCTCGAGCAATGTAGTGCGCAAGCTCTCGGATGAGGGGGGCGTATAGGTTGAGCCATGCTCCCCAATCTTCTTAACCATGACCTTGAAGTATTCCGACCTATTCAAGAAAGTAATTTACTAATGAGAAGGGGACTAGGATGATGAAAACATGAATGATGAATTGGCAATGATCGATTGCACTTACCTAGCCGCTTAAAAGGCGATGTGATCGTGGAAGCAGAAGCGGGCCACCGCCATATCCACCTCCTCCTTCAACTTGGGGTTCCAATTCTCCCCAAGTGTAGATTGTCGTCGTGGGCCACGTAATGGTTGAGAGGCCGTGGAGATGGAGGGTGCTGGCGTCGTGGATGGAGTAACATTCTGACTTGATGGTGAAGGTGATGGTGTGCATGATCCCGATCCACCACATGACTCCATTGTAGAGGCTTGAGTTCCTCTCCCCATCGTCGCGGGATCCACGGCCACTTATGGTGTCCTTCTTGTCGCTTCGACCGCCTCGTAGATGCTAAGCTTGTCAAGAAGTTCCTGTCTCTTCTCAGGCGTGACATTCGTGCAAAACCTCACCTCATGCCCACTCTCATGCAAGAGGTGGGCTCGCACTTTGTCAGCGCCACCCATTTGCCAGTACGGGCAAAGCTTGCATACCCATGGCTGAGAGCGGATGGGGTGTAATTACCCTCCTCCCACCATGTCCATCCCGTTGTCCTTCTACGGGAAGCCCCGGCACGTGAGGAGGCTGCCATGGTTGAAAGATGGCTTGACTCTTGAGCCTTGAGGAATGAGAGAGAGAGAGAGAGAGAGAGAGAGGCCTAGAGCATAAGACTCTTGAGCCTTGAGGAATGAGAGAGAGAGAGAGAGAGAGAGAGGGAGAGATGAGAGAGAGAGAGAGTCTAGATAGTAGGGCGGCAGCCCGCGGGCCTTGTGTGAGAGGCTTGGAAGTTGGAAGTTGGAAGCTAGAACTAAGAAGAAGCTTGAAAGCATGAAAGTTGTGTGTGCTTGTAGCCTTGTAGAGGCTTGTTCGTACATAGATAGGCAAGAGAGAGAGGCAAGCCTCAAGGGCAAGAGAGAGAGAGAGAGGGCCAAGCCTCAAAGCCTCAAGGGCCAAGGCCCAAGCCATAAACGGCCAAGCGGCGACTGCAATGGCTGGAAACGGCGACTGCAACGGCTATAAACGGCGAGCGCAACGGCAGAAAAACGCGCAAACGGCTCCCTGCCGTCCCCTCACAGAACCGTCCCCCACCGGCATCCCCGTTCTTGAGGCGTCCCCGTCCCCTGTGAGTGACGCTTCTTAGGGGACGTCTATCCGTCCCCTGCCGTTCCCGTCGCCAGTCCGTCCCGTTTCGACATCCCTCCGTTCCAAGCACTCGTCCCTTCCGTCCCCTGTGACTATGATTTTCCCCCATGTTTGTCCATTGGGACAACGCCTGTGACTCGCATCATTTTTGGACCAAAAGGTGATGCATAAGACATAGATACATGTGCCCTGTAAGCATGAGGCATGGCTGGCCCCTCAACATGCATTGATACATTTTCAGCCATAACTTCTCCCTCACGAGCACACTTGAAGGCATGAGTGGCATGAGAGATACGCGGAATACCTGCACCAACAGAAAATTGCAGCCCATGTTGCATGTGTTGTGCATGCACATTTTCAGCCGGCAATGGCATTTGACATACATTTTGACCACTGCCATAAACATTGTATCCTTCACGGACTACATTAGGTGTTCCTGCATGGTGAAGTCACTGATTGTTCCTCTCCCATAGCATGGAGATTCATCCTCTTTGACATAAGTTCTTGTTCAGGCACTTGTGGGGATTCCAAGACATGTGGGATGGTTGCCTTTTCTACATAGGCATCCTCAGTATGAGCCAAGTATGCATGTGCTGCATCCCTTGGTTGCATGTGCAACTCTTGAGCAATCATTGCCATTGCATGATCCATATAAGATTCAGCTTTATTGGCTGAAACCGGCCTCTGATAGAAAACCAGGGTGCGGTAGGAGCAATCACCCGTCCACTTGTAGTCTAGATGAGAAACAAAACACAGATTGGAGCTAGAGTGCCCAAATCTGAAAACACAGCGACACCTGTTGGCCCCAAAGCTTGGCGCCCCTCGCGGTATTTCTTTATTCAATTAAAAAAATAATATGTATGGCTGAGTACAACACAAAGACCAGCCAAGAGTTTACACCTGTAAGTCCAATCTGACGGCCCACAAATCCTTCTCAGCACAGAGGATCTATGCACACAGATCTGTGTCCTCAAGCAACACACTGTGCCTCCCTCTGATCAGCCAAGATCACAAAGCAGGCCAGCCATGGGCATACATCTGGCATAACTCAAGAGCATGATACATCTTCTCAGCTCAAACATACATGTGCTGTCCAATCTCTGTCTTAATCTCTTGTCAATCTGCTATACTCCTCCTCTCACAAGGAGCCAGATAACACATATCTGCAACAGACATCAAGCAGTAGAAAGAGAGATGGATGAACAGAAACAGAGCTTACCAAGTTCAGCTCGTGAAACAACACTGGAGGAAGCAACAGCACCAATCTGTGCCTGCAGGCACTTGAATCCACAACCCTGCTTCACACGTGTGCTTGCACTTGCCTGTATCCTCCTCCTGATGCTCACTCCTATGCTGTCCTTGAAAATACAGATCTGAAAATCAGCACTGTACCCGTCTGTACCGCCTCGGGATACGTGCCAGGAGTTGTACTTGCATAAACAGCTTGCTGTCCACTTCTGTACCAACCTGAATCAGAGTATTCAGGTCTGTCCAGCACCTGTTTGCACCACCTGCAGCAGCCTGCAGCAGATGTACTTGCTGTACCTGGCTGACCGTACACTGTACGGCAGCCGTACAGTGTTGTACTTGCTGGAAAACAGACTGTACAGCCTGTACAGGTCTTCTGCGCAGAGTTTCCAGCAGCAGTTCTGTGCGCCGCCAGCAACAGAGGAGAAAGAGAGAGAAAGAGTGTGCCCAGTTCTGGCCGTACAGTGCTGTACGGCTGATTCTACTCAGAAAAACAGCTACAGCACACAGCAAAACAGCCGCCTCCTCCTTCCTGTGCTTTTCCACGCTAGCCTCCAAGCGCATGAAAGAAGACTCCTCTTTTGCTACACGATTCCCCAAAAAGGGAAGAGAGAGAGAGAAGAGAGAGAAAACTCCTCCCCAATTTAATCCCTAGGGCCCCAACTTTAATAAGTTCCTAGGGCCACTAAGGCCTAGGGGCAAACTCCAATAAACATTAAAACTTAATGTTTCTAGTTCCCCCCTTCACACCTAGGGATGTCCACACATCTTAAACACTGTCCGGGCACCCCCCATGTGAATCATAAAATATTCTGACTCTGCAACCACCATGCCCACACTTGTCCTGCTCCATTTTCACAGGGCCATGACATACCCCCCTCTTGAAAGATGGCAAGCGTCCTCGATTGCATTCTGGTGATGCATCAAAATATCCAAAGTGAAATATACAATATGGCAAGATCAGCGTCCCAATCTCTCTGAGCCATACACATGTATCAACATTCACTGCAAACCAATGGCATAGTAATAGTCCAAGTTGTATACCACTGTGAACCATACATATCCACAACAATCTCATGTGACTAGTACACATATATCATAGAAGTCCCATAAACAGATGTACTGTCAGCCTCAGTACCTTCGGATGAGATAAAATCTGCACCAAGCGACCTCTAGATGTCATCTGAGCCTGTCTGTATCAAGGGAGTGGAGGTGCTACCCCCCTCTTGAGCATCAGGTAATGCTCCAGACCCATGCTCTGCTGAACCTGAATGAGCCACAATAAGAGTCGGCTCTAACTCAAAGGCATCGAGATAAAGCTGCAAAACCTGAGGTGAATCTGTTAAGTCACCTTCCTCCATCCACTTCGCATCCATCGGTGAATAGTTCTTGAACTTCACAAGATAGCGACGGGAAACTTTACCTCGTACCTTCCTTTCTTTATGTGCCAGTATCTGCTCTGGAATCAGAACCTCATCAAGTTCCTCAACTTCCGGCTGAGCCTCATCTGATACATCCTCAGGCACATCCCCACGGAAAGGTCTAAGAAGACTCACGTGAAAAGCATTGTGAATCCTCCAGTGATCTGGTAACTTCAAACGATAGGTTACCTCACCAATCTTTTCCAAAACCTGAAAAGGCCCATAATATCGCATACTCAACTTAGGGAATAAGCGCTCTTTACCCTTCATCTTCTTGAGTCTAGCCTTTTCAAAGCGCAAAATAACCCAATCACCCAATGCAAACTGTAAATCACGTCTGTGACGGTCTGCGGCTTTCTTTTGCTTCTGCTGAGTTTTCTGGAGGGCCAACTTAACTCTCCGATAAGCTTCATCCAAGCTCTCCACATACTGATCAGCCTCAAAGATCTTATCCTTTGTATGCAAAATGGGTGGTACCTTCTTCCCTCCTCCTACAATCTCAAAAGGCGCCTTGCCTGTCGAGCTATGTACAGTGTTGTTATATGCAAACTCCACCAAAGGAAGATACTTTTCCCATTGTTGCTTGTGCTCTGACACATAACACTTGAGAAGATCCAACACTGTAGAGTTAGCCTCTTCTGACTGACCATCTGTCTGTGGATGAAATGACGATGAAAACTTGAGAGTTGTACCCATGTTGTCAAACAACCCTCTCCAAAACAAACTCGTCATCCGTGGATCACGGTCACTAATGATAGACGTAGGCAAGCCATGATACTTGAAGATGTTCGCCATGAACAACTTCACCATATGATCCACTTTAATTGTCTTCCGCACGGGAATGAAATGAGCCTGCTTACTGAACCTGCATATGATAGTCCAGATGCCATCATTTCCCGTTTGTGTCCGTGGAAGATCAAATACAAAATCCATGGCAATGCTCTCCCAAGGTCTATCCGGAATAGGTAAAGGCTGTAATAACCCAGGTGTCTTCTGACGGTCAAACTTTACCTTCTGACATACGATGCATTGCCTCACAAAGGCATCAACATCTCTTCTCAAGGTTGGCCAATAAAAGAAAGTCTCCACTGCTTTGACCGTGGCGTCAATACCTCTATGACCTGCATACGGTGGAGCATGACTTTCAATCATAACCTTGAGTCGCAATGGCCTGGTAACACACAGTCTGCCATGCATCAATAAAAACCCATCTCTGAGAGTGTAATGCTCATGCCGCTGACCCTCAGACATCTGATCATATAACCTTTCAAAGTCCTCATCATGGGCATACTGCTCTTTCATTTCATCAAGCTCATGATGATAAGCAAGTGAAACTGCAGAGACCTGTGGCTTGCGTGACAAAGCATCTGCCACTACATTCTTTTTGCCTTCCACATGCACAATCTCGAAGTGAAACATTGACAAAAAGTTTGCCCAACGCATATGCTTCTCTGAAAGCTTAGTCTGCGTGAGGAAATATCGCAAGGTCTGATGATCTGTCTGCACAGTGAAATCAGCCCAAGCAAGTAGTGTTTCCATGTAGAAAGAGCGTGAATTACAGCCAACATCTCTTTCTCATACACCTGCAAATGCTTCTCGGCATCTTGCAAAACTCTACTCTCATAGGCTATCACATGTCCCTCTTGCATGAGAATTGCACCAATGCTACTTCCACATGCATCACACTGGACAACAAAAGCCTTTCGGAGGTCCGGTAACACCAATACTGGGTCCGAAGTAAGCTTTTCTTTGAGCTTTTTGAATGCTGTAATTTCCCGATCAGCCCATCTAAACGGAGTTGCTTTCTTCGTCAAAGCATGAAGAGGCGAAGCAATTTCAGCAAAGTGCCGTATGTAACGCCTGTAATAGGAACACAATCCTAGAAAACTGCGTACATCATGCACGGTCCTCAAAGCTGGCCAATTAAGTATTGCTTCCACCTTTGCTGGATCCATACGGACTCCATGACCAGACACAATATGCCCCAAGAAATGTATATCCTGCAAGAAAAACTCACTCTTCTTGCCATTAACCACCAATCTATGGTTTCTGAGTTCTGCAAACACAATGGCCAAATGCCTTCTATGCTCTTCCTCAGTTCGTGAATGCACAATCATATCATCAAAGAATGTGCCCACAAACTCTCTATGAGGCCTGAAAATCCTGTCCATCATTCTGTTAAATGTGGCAGGCGCATTCGTCAAACCAAAGGGCATAACCAAGAACTCATACAACCCAAATGTGGTTCGGAATGCTGTCTTATGCACATCCTCGGGTCTAATGCGTATCTGATGATACCCGCTTTTCAAGTCAATACGACTAAAAACTGTGGAGCCCTGTAAGCGGTCCAATATGTCATCGATCCTCGGTATGGGGAATCGATTCTTGATGGTATTCTTATTCAGCGCCCTGTAATCTATACACATGCGCCAAGAACCATCCTTCTTCTGCACTAAGAGCACAGGTGAGCAAAAGGGTGATGAGCTAGGCTGAATCAACCCCTTATTCAATAGCTCCTGCACCTGACTCATAATCTCTTCTTGTTGGGCTGCACTAACACGATACGGCGGTCTATTCGGTGGAGTACTACCAGGAATCAGATCTATGGCATGATCTTCTGGCCTCTCAGGAGGTAATTCTCCTGGCAATGACTCGGAAAAACAGTCTTGAAACCCACTTAAGAAATCAGCCCTGTCCTTATCTAACATTGACAAATTAGACTTAGACTCATCATCCTGTGCATCCTTTACATAAATCAAGTACGCGGAAAGATGCTTTTTCATTACTGATGAAATCGCCGAAGCGGATACAATAGGAACAGATTCCCCTTTGAGTTTTACATCCAATACATGCTCTTTCCCTCTATGAGTCAGAGTAATTTTCCTATTGAAAGTATCCACCACCGCATGTACCCTGTGGCACCATGGCATCCCCAACAAAACATCACAGCCATCCAAAGGCATGATGAAGAACTCCTCGCTGTCCACATAACCCTGCAAATGAAGCCGAAGCTTCCCAATGATAGGAGTAACGGGTTCTGCATACCCTGGACAAGCCATATTTGCCTCATGTAATGGTCCCATCTCCTCTGCGCGAATCCCCAATCGGCCAACCAAATCGGGTGAAATGAAGTTGGCTCTAGCACCTGTGTCAAAGAAGATCAAAGCATTCTGATCTCTCACTTTGCCCCATGCCCTGCACAACACTGTAGCTTCACCACTTAGCTGCTCACCCACAAGATCAGGAACTAAGCCTGCAGAAGGCTTTGGTTTCTTTGGCTTGGGCTCTCCTTTATTGTCAGGGTCCTTCTTGGACGTTCTTTTGGGACAATTGAATGACATATGCCCCTCTTCAGTACAGTAAAAACACTTTTGAGCATCTCTCAAAGCCTGTCTTTCCTCAGAAGTCCTTTTGGGCATTGGCAACTTCTTATACTTTGTCTCTGTAGACCCTTTAGCATCACGAGAAGCATGCCCAAATTTTTCAGCTTTCTTGCCCAATTTCTTACTGCCTTTAAACCCAGATGAACCACCTGTGAGTAACGCATTAGCTGTCATAGCATTCTCAATCATCTGTGACATGTTCGTTACTCTCGTCTTTATACAGTAATCTCGTACCTCCTTGGGCAGCCCACAACAATACTTCTCAACCTGCTCAGATAATGGCACGGCACGATAAGAAGTCACTGGGAGTAGAGCTTCCCAAAACTTCTTGTTATAATCCTCCAAACTATCACACTTGGAAGCATCCAGCTTGTGCCATGCGGTCATAACATCCACCTCAAATGTAGATGTGAGCCAAACGGAAGAGAAAACCTGTTTGAATTGGACCCATGTAGTGGGTGCTATGCCCTGCAAAAGAAGAGTAGACCACCACTGCAAAGCATTGCCCTTGAGAAAAGTGGCAGCTTTCCTCACCTTTGAGGACTCTGTGTAATTCCCACCAGAAAAAGCAGCATCAAACTGCTGTAAAAAGGTAAGTGCCTTCAATTTATCCTTGGCCCCACTGAAAGTGTCAAACTTCACTGCAGCTCCCCCTTCCTTGTAATCCTTCGCCTTGCCCATAGGCGTTAGATTATCATATGGAAGTGGTTTCGTAAGATTGCTGCCCCCAACATTCATACCCATCATTGGGTCAACATTTCCCATTCCAACACCAGGCATACCATACATCCCAGCCATGTTTCCAAACATTCCATTATGCATACCTGGCTGCATGCCACCAAACATATTGCCTTGCATCCCAGGTTGCATGCTTCCAAACACATTTCCTTGCATACCGGACTGCATACCACCATACATATTCCCTTGCATGCCAGGCTGAAAATTGGCTCCAAAAGGCCCATACATACCCATGCCTCCCTGAGGATAACCCCCAGTCATGGATTGAAACACTGAGCCACCACCAAAGTACCCTGGATGCATGTTCTGCTGAGGAATAGGTGGCTGTCCATAGAAGGAACTCTGTGGGTTAGCACCAAAAGCATGCTGCATGTTCGGAAACTGGGCAGGAGATGGATCCTGTGGAGTGGTACCACTATGACCTTGAGAAAGATTCTTCGAACGAACCTTCTTCTTCTTTTTCTGGGGCTCTGTGCGGGGCTCTGTGCGAGATCTCAAAAATTCAGCAAATCTCTCACTCTGTGTGAGCTGCATAAAAGTATCCATAACACTAGCCAAGCGATCTTTGAACCGAGCATCATCATCCTCTTTACCATGCACATCTTCTGGCTGTGTTACATCCTCATAAGGCTCAACATCTGCAGCCTGTTCTCCTGCAAAAATATCCTCAGATACATCTCGTTCAGGAGAAGTCTCTTGCTCTTCTTCTTCATGATAGAAGTACTCTTCCTCTGTATCAGACGTGATTGCTGAATTTTCAGCGATGGCTTTCTCCAAAGCAACCACGAGCTCACCCCCTTCAGAAAGTTGATGATGGTCCCGGCAACGGAACCTTGAAACCGGCCTCTGATAGAAAACCAGGGTGCGGTAGGAGCAATCACCCGTCCACTTGTAGTCTAGATGAGAAACAAAACACAGATTGGAGCTAGAGTGTCCAAATCTGAAAACACAGCGACACCTGTTGGCCCCAAAGCTTGGCGCCCCTCGCGGTATTTCTTTATTCAATTAAAAAAATAATATGTATGGCTGAGTACAACACAAAGACCAGCCAAGAGTTTACACCTGTAAGTCCAATCTGACGGCCCACAAATCCTTCTCAGCACAGAGGATCTATGCACACAGATCTGTGTCCTCAAGCAACACACTGTGCCTCCCTCTGATCAGCCAAGATCACAAAGCAGGCCAGCCATGGGCATACATCTGGCATAACTCAAGAGCATGATACATCTTCTCAGCTCAAACATACATGTGCTGTCCAATCTCTGTCTTAATCTCTTGTCAATCTGCTATACTCCTCCTCTCACAAGGAGCCAGATAACACATATCTGCAACAGACATCAAGCAGTAGAAAGAGAGATGGATGAACAGAAACAGAGCTTACCAAGTTCAGCTTGTGAAACAACACTGGAGGAAGCAACAGCACCAATCTGTGCCTGCAGGCACTTGAATCCACAACCCTGCTTCACACGTGTGCTTGCACTTGCCTGTATCCTCCTCCTGATGCTCACTCCTATGCTGTCCTTGAAAATACAGATCTGAAAATCAGCACTGTACCCGTCTGTACCGCCTCGGGATACGTGCCAGGAGTTGTACTTGCATAAACAGCTTGCTGTCCACTTCTGTACCAACCTGAATCAGAGTATTCAGGTCTGTCCAGCACCTGTTTGCACCACCTGCAGCAGCCTGCAGCAGATGTACTTGCTGTACCTGGCTGACCGTACACTGTACGGCAGCCGTACAGTGTTGTACTTGCTGGAAAACAGACTGTACAGCCTGTACAGGTCTTCTGCGCAGAGTTTCCAGCAGCAGTTCTGTGCGCCACCAGCAACAGAGGAGAAAGAGAGAGAAAGAGTGTGCCCAGTTCTGGCCGTACAGTGCTGTACGGCTGATTCTACTCAGAAAAACAGCTACAGCACACAGCAAAACAGCCGCCTCCTTCTTCCTGTGCTTTTCCACGCTAGCCTCCAAGCGCATGAAAGAAGACTCCTCTTTTGCTACACGATTCCCCAAAAAGGGAAGAGAGAGAGAGAAGAGAGAGAAAACTCCTCCCCAATTTAATCCCTAGGGCCCCAACTTTAATAAGTTCCTAGGGCCACTAAGGCCTAGGGGCAAACTCCAATAAACATTAAAACTTAATGTTTCTAGTTCCCCCCTTCACACCTAGGGATGTCCACACATCTTAAACACTGTCCGGGCACCCCCCATGTGAATCATAAAATATTCTGACTCTGCAACCACCATGCCCACACTTGTCCTGCTCCATTTTCACAGGGCCATGACATACCCCCCTCTTGAAAGATGGCAAGCGTCCTCGATTGCATTCTGGTGATGCATCAAAATATCCAAAGTGAAATATACAATATGGCAAGATCAGCGTCCCAATCTCTCTGAGCCATACACATGTATCAACATTCACTGCAAACCAATGGCATAGTAATAGTCCAAGTTGTATACCACTGTGAACCATACATATCCACAACAATCTCATGTGACTAGTACACATATATCATAGAAGTCCCATAAACAGATGTACTGTCAGCCTCAGTACCTTCGGATGAGATAAAATCTGCACCAAGCGACCTCTAGATGTCATCTGAGCCTGTCTGTATCAAGGGAGTGGAGGTGCTACCCCCCTCTTGAGCATCAGGTAATGCTCCAGACCCATGCTCTGCTGAACCTGAATGAGCCACAATAAGAGTCGGCTCTAACTCAAAGGCATCGAGATAAAGCTGCAAAACCTGAGGTGAATCTGTTAAGTCACCTTCCTCCATCCACTTCGCATCCATCGGTGAATAGTTCTTGAACTTCACAAGATAGCGACGGGAAACTTTACCTCGTACCTTCCTTTCTTTATGTGCCAGTATCTGCTCTGGAATCAGAACCTCATCAAGTTCCTCAACTTCCGGCTGAGCCTCATCTGATACATCCTCAGGCACATCCCCACGGAAAGGTCTAAGAAGACTCACGTGAAAAGCATTGTGAATCCTCCAGTGATCTGGTAACTTCAAACGATAGGTTACCTCACCAATCTTTTCCAAAACCTGAAAAGGCCCATAATATCGCATACTCAACTTAGGGAATAAGCGCTCTTTACCCTTCATCTTCTTGAGTCTAGCCTTTTCAAAGCGCAAAAGAACCCAATCACCCAATGCAAACTGTAAATCACGTCTGTGACGGTCTGCGGCTTTCTTTTGCTTCTGCTGAGTTTTCTGGAGGGCCAACTTAACTCTCCGATAAGCTTCATCCAAGCTCTCCACATACTGATCAGCCTCAAAGATCTTATCCTTTGTATGCAAAATGGGTGGTACCTTCTTCCCTCCTTCTACAATCTCAAAAGGCGCCTTGCCTGTCGAGCTATGTACAGTGTTGTTATATGCAAACTCCACCAAAGGAAGATACTTTTCCCATTGTTGCTTGTGCTCTGACACATAACACTTGAGAAGATCCAACACTGTAGAGTTAGCCTCTTCTGACTGACCATCTGTCTGTGGATGAAATGACGATGAAAACTTGAGAGTTGTACCCATGTTGTCAAACAACCCTCTCCAAAACAAACTCGTCATCCGTGGATCACGGTCACTAATGATAGACGTAGGCAAGCCATGATACTTGAAGATGTTCGCCATGAACAACTTCACCATATGATCCACTTTAATTGTCTTCCGCACGGGAATGAAATGAGCCTGCTTACTGAACCTGCATATGATAGTCCAGATGCCATCATTTCCCGTTTGTGTCCGTGGAAGATCAAATACAAAATCCATGGCAATGCTCTCCCAAGGTCTATCCGGAATAGGTAAAGGCTGTAATAACCCAGGTGTCTTCTGACGGTCAAACTTTACCTTCTGACATACGATGCATTGCCTCACAAAGGCATCAACATCTCTTCTCAAGGTTGGCCAATAAAAGAAAGTCTCCACTGCTTTGACCGTGGCGTCAATACCTCTATGACCTGCATACGGTGGAGCATGACTTTCAATCATAACCTTGAGTCGCAATGGCCTGGTAACACACAGTCTGCCATGCATCAATAAAAACCCATCTCTGAGAGTGTAATGCTCATGCTGCTGACCCTCAGACATCTGATCATATAACCTTTCAAAGTCCTCATCAAGGGCATACTGCTCTTTCATTTCATCAAGCTCATGATGATAAGCAAGTGAAACTGCAGAGACCTGTGGCTTGCGTGACAAAGCATCTGCCACTACATTCTTTTTGCCTTCCACATGCACAATCTCGAAGTGAAACATTGACAAAAAGTTTGCCCAACGCATATGCTTCTCTGAAAGCTTAGTCTGCGTGAGGAAATATCGCAAGGTCTGATGATCTGTCTGGACTCTGCACAGTGAAATCAGCCCCAAGCAAGTAGTGTTTCCATGTAGAAAGAGCGTGAATTACAGCCAACATCTCTTTCTCATACACCTGCAAATGCTTCTCGGCATCTTGCAAAACTCTACTCTCATAGGCTATCACATGTCCCTCTTGCATGAGAACTGCACCAATGCTACTTCCACATGCATCACACTGGACAACAAAAGCCTTTCGGAGGTCCGGTAACACCAATACTGGGTCCGAAGTAAGCTTTTCTTTGAGCTTTTTGAATGCTGTAATTTCCCGATCAGCCCATCTAAACGGAGTTGCTTTCTTCGTCAAAGCATGAAGAGGCGAAGCAATTTCAGCAAAGTGCCGTATGTAACGCCTGTAATAGGAACACAATCCTAGAAAACTATGTACATCATGCACGGTCCTCAAAGCTGGCCAATTAAGTATTGCAACCACCTTTGCTGGATCCATACGGACTCCATGACCAGACACAATATGCCCCAAGAAATGTATATCCTGCAAGAAAAACTCACTCTTCTTACCATTAACCACCAATCTATGGTTTCTGAGTTCTGCAAACACAATGGCCAAATGCCTTCTATGCTCTTCCTCAGTTCGTGAATGCACAATCATATCATCAAAGAATGTGCCCACAAACTCTCTATGAGGCCTGAAAATCCTGTCCATCATTCTGTTAAATGTGGCAGGCGCATTCGTCAAACCAAAGGGCATAACCAAGAACTCATACAACCCAAATGTGGTTCGGAATGCCTTATGCACATCCTCGGGTCTAATGCGTATCTGATGATACCCGCTTTTCAAGTCAATACGACTAAAAACTGTGGAGCCCTGTAAGCGGTCCAATATGTCATCGATCCTCGGTATGGGGAATCGATTCTTGATGGTATTCTTATTCAGCGCCCTGTAATCTATACACATGCGCCAAGAACCATCCTTCTTCTGCACTAAGAGCACAGGTGAGCAAAAGGGTGATGAGCTAGGCTGAATCAACCCCTTATTCAATAGCTCCTGCACCTGACTCATAATCTCTTCTTGTTGGGCTGCACTAACACGATACGGCGGTCTATTCGGTGGAGTACTACCAGGAATCAGATCTATGGCATGATCTTCTGGCCTCTCAGGAGGTAATTCTCCTGGCAATGACTCGGAAAAACAGTCTTGAAACCCACTTAAGAAATCAGCCCTGTCCTTATCTAACATTGACAAATTAGACTTAGACTCATCATCCTGTGCATCCTTTACATAAATCAAGTACGCGGAAAGATGCTTTTTCATTACTGATGAAATCGCCGAAGCGGATACAATAGGAACAGATTCCCCTTTGAGTTTTACATCCAATACATGCTCTTTCCCTCTATGAGTCAGAGTAATTTTCCTATTGAAAGTATCCACCACCGCATGTACCCTGTGGCACCATGGCATCCCCAACAAAACATCACAGCCATCCAAAGGCATGATGAAGAACTCCTCGCTGTCCACATAACCCTGCAAATGAAGCCGAAGCTTCCCAATGATAGGAGTAACGGGTTCTGCATACCCTGGACAAGCCATATTTGCCTCATGTAATGGTCCCATCTCCTCTGCGCGAATCCCCAATCGGCCAACCAAATCGGGTGAAATGAAGTTGGCTCTAGCACCTGTGTCAAAGAAGATCAAAGCATTCTGATCTCTCACTTTGCCCCATGCCCTGCACAACACTGTAGCTTCACCACTTAGCTGCTCACCCACAAGATCAGGAACTAAGCCTGCAGAAGGCTTTGGTTTCTTTGGCTTGGGCTCTCCTTTATTGTCAGGGTCCTTCTTGGACGTTCTTTTGGGACAATTGAATGACATATGCCCCTCTTCAGTACAGTAAAAACACTTTTGAGCATCTCTCAAAGCCTGTCTTTCCTCAGAAGTCCTTTTGGGCATTGGCAACTTCTTATACTTTGTCTCTGTAGACCCTTTAGCATCACGAGAAGCATGCCCAAATTTTTCAGCTTTCTTGCCCAATTTCTTACTGCCTTTAAACCCAGATGAACCACCTGTGAGTAACGCATTAGCTGTCATAGCATTCTCAATCATCTGTGACATGTTCGTTACTCTCGTCTTTATACAGTAATCTCGTACCTCCTTGGGCAGCCCACAACAATACTTCTCAACCTGCTCAGATAATGGCACGGCACGATAAGAAGTCACTGGGAGTAGAGCTTCCCAAAACTTCTTGTTATAATCCTCCAAACTATCACACTTGGAAGCATCCAGCTTGTGCCATGCGGTCATAACATCCACCTCAAATGTAGATGTGAGCCAAACGGAAGAGAAAACCTGTTTGAATTGGACCCATGTAGTGGGTGCTATGCCCTGCAAAAGAAGAGTAGACCACCACTGCAAAGCATTGCCCTTGAGAAAAGTGGCAGCTTTCCTCACCTTTGAGGACTCTGTGTAATTCCCACCAGAAAAAGCAGCATCAAACTGCTGTAAAAAGGTAAGTGCCTTCAATTTATCCTTGGCCCCACTGAAAGTGTCAAACTTCACTGCAGCTCCCCCTTCCTTGTAATCCTTCGCCTTGCCCATAGGCGTTAGATTATCATATGGAAGTGGTTTCGTAAGATTGCTGCCCCCAACATTCATACCCATCATTGGGTCAACATTTCCCATTCCAACACCAGGCATACCATACATCCCAGCCATGTTTCCAAACATTCCATTATGCATACCTGGCTGCATGCCACCAAACATATTGCCTTGCATCCCAGGTTGCATGCTTCCAAACACATTTCCTTGCATACCGGACTGCATACCACCATACATATTCCCTTGCATGCCAGGCTGAAAATTGGCTCCAAAAGGCCCATACATACCCATGCCTCCCTGAGGATAACCCCCAGTCATGGATTGAAACACTGAGCCACCACCAAAGTACCCTGGATGCATGTTCTGCTGAGGAATAGGTGGCTGTCCATAGAAGGAACTCTGTGGGTTAGCACCAAAAGCATGCTGCATGTTCGGAAACTGGGCAGGAGATGGATCCTGTGGAGTGGTACCACTATGACCTTGAGAAAGATTCTTCGAACGAACCTTCTTCTTCTTTTTCTGGGGCTCTGTGCGGGGCTCTGTGCAAGATCTCAAAAATTCAGCAAATCTCTCACTCTGTGTGAGCTGCATAAAAGTATCCATAACACTAGCCAAGCAATCTTTGAACCGAGCATCATCATCCTCTTTACCATGCACATCTTCTGGCTGTGTTACATCCTCATAAGACTCAACATCTGCAGCCTGTTCTCCTGCAAAAATATCCTCAGATACATCTCGTTCAGGAGAAGTCTCTTGCTCTTCTTCTTCATGATAGAAGTACTCTTCCTCTGTATCAGACATGATTGCTGAATTTTCAGCGATGGCTTTCTCCAAAGCAACCACGAGCTCACCCCCTTCAGAAAGTTAATGATGGTCCCGGCAACGGAACCTTGAAACCGGCCTCTGATAGAAAACCAGGGTGCGGTAGGAGCAATCACCCGTCCACTTGTAGTCTAGATGAGAAACAAAACACAGATTGGAGCTAGAGTGCCCAAATCTGAAAACACAGCGACACCTGTTGGCCCCAAAGCTTGGCGCCCCTCGCGGTATTTCTTTATTCAATTAAAAAAATAATATGTATGGCTGAGTACAACACAAAGACCAGCCAAGAGTTTACACCTGTAAGTCCAATCTGACGGCCCACAAATCCTTCTCAGCACAGAGGATCTATGCACACAGATCTGTGTCCTCAAGCAACACACTGTGCCTCCCTCTGATCAGCCAAGATCACAAAGCAGGCCAGCCATGGGCATACATCTGGCATAACTCAAGAGCATGATACATCTTCTCAGCTCAAACATACATGTGCTGTCCAATCTCTGTCTTAATCTCTTGTCAATCTGCTATACTCCTCCTCTCACAAGGAGCCAGATAACACATATCTGCAACAGACATCAAGCAGTAGAAAGAGAGATGGATGAACAGAAACAGAGCTTACCAAGTTCAGCTCGTGAAACAACACTGGAGGAAGCAACAGCACCAATCTGTGCCTGCAGGCACTTGAATCCACAACCCTGCTTCACACGTGTGCTTGCACTTGCCTGTATCCTCCTCCTGATGCTCACTCCTATGCTGTCCTTGAAAATACAGATCTGAAAATCAGCACTGTACCCGTCTGTACCGCCTCGGGATACGTGCCAGGAGTTGTACTTGCATAAACAGCTTGCTGTCCACTTCTGTACCAACCTGAATCAGAGTATTCAGGTCTGTCCAGCACCTGTTTGCACCACCTGCAGCAGCCTGCAGCAGATGTACTTGCTGTACCTGGCTGACCGTACACTGTACGGCAGCCGTACAGTGTTGTACTTGCTGGAAAACAGACTGTACAGCCTGTACAGGTCTTCTGCGCAGAGTTTCCAGCAGCAGTTCTGTGCGCCGCCAGCAACAGAGGAGAAAGAGAGAGAAAGAGTGTGCCCAGTTCTGGCCGTACAGTGCTGTACGGCTGATTCTACTCAGAAAAACAGCTACAGCACACAGCAAAACAGCCGCCTCCTTCTTCCTGTGCTTTTCCACGCTAGCCTCCAAGCGCATGAAAGAAGACTCCTCTTTTGCTACACGATTCCCCAAAAAGGGAAGAGAGAGAGAGAAGAGAGAGAAAACTCCTCCCCAATTTAATCCCTAGGGCCCCAACTTTAATAAGTTCCTAGGGCCACTAAGGCCTAGGGGCAAACTCCAATAAACATTAAAACTTAATGTTTCTAGTTCCCCCCTTCACACCTAGGGATGTCCACACATCTTAAACACTGTCCGGGCACCCCCCATGTGAATCATAAAATATTCTGACTCTGCAACCACCATGCCCACACTTGTCCTGCTCCATTTTCACAGGGCCATGACATTGGCCTTCAAACGGTCATGTACCAATGGATCCTCGCGGCGGTAGAGATTCAATTCTTCTTGTGCATGGAGAAGAGCTTGCATACGAGTAAGTTCAGCCCTCAAGACTATGGACTCTTCTTCCTACATCTTCTCTTTGCCACGGGACGGCTGTCCCACATATTCATGTTCCCTATTGTGCACCACATGAGTTTGCTCATCCTGTAAAGCATTGGAGGCATGCATTTCATTGTCCCTGCCTCTTGTATTAACATCTCCAACATTCATTGTATGGCTGTCCATAATGTTCTAAGTGTAGAGATAGCTAGTGTTCATGGTGATCGTCTCTCACGATAGAAGTGAAAGAGAACCGTATGCTCTGATACCAATGTAACTTGGTTGAACACAATGCTAATCAATACACTTAAATACACTAAGATTTGATGGACACTTGCTTAAATACAAGAAGTAAATTGCTGAACTGACAATGAGCCGGGGCCCGGAACGGCTGACCCCTCCCTCAAATAAAGTATATTGATCTTGGGAGAATCAAGTACATAGTGTCATGGGCATTTCTGACCAGATTTCCATACCAATGCATATGAATACAGTATTGCAAACAAGTGGTTGTCGATGTAGACTTGCAACCCACACTACCCTCTCAAGTGCCCATGTTCCCTACCATTTGCTCTCTATTGTTCCACCAACACATGGTAGCAACAATCTGCAAGAGAGCACGTAGGACAAGAGAACACTACACAGGGTATGTGATCTTGTAATCCGATTCCTCCCTCCTGCTACTTGCTCCCATATTTAAGCATAAAAGCTTACCAATTGCAAGTAGAGTCGATGATAACGGAAGTCTTCGCGATGGAAGTCCTTGGAGTGTTGAGATCTTTGATTTGTCGCCTTTCTTCGCGACAAAAGTTTTCAAGAGGATGAAGGGAACCTTGGGAAAGCTTCCCCTATGGTTCAACTTGAGAAAGGAGAGCTGAAATTAGGGTTTTCAGCAAAAGACCAGAAATTACAGCAATAAAGAGAGCTGTTTTGCTGAATTTCAGTCATTGGGAGTGTGTAGGAGAGTGATTAGCATTTGGAAACACTCTTGGAAGCTTGGAAAACACCCTAGCAAGTTGGGTATGGCTATGGAGAGCTTGGAAATGGAGAGAAATGGTGGAAAAACAGAGTTTTCAGCCTCCAAAAATCTTCATGAAGAGAAAACATGAATTTTCTCTTAATAAGCAAGTGAATTGGGTCCAATCAGGTGAAGGGACATGGGGAGATGCCCATTTTATAAAAGGGGAGGATCAAGTCGTGGACATTGAGTCTTGTCCGCCTCGAGACTTCAGTGAGTGTGAACTTGGAAGCCGTCATAATTTATAAGTGACTTTTGGGCGTCCAAACTTTAATGAAGTGGGAACGCACTCACTTATAAATATTGGCTAAGTCCTAAGGGCTATTTGAGCCTAGATTGGGTAATACTTACCACTTGTTCACATGCCACACAACCATGTCAGCAGACAGTTTCACATACACGGTTCACGGGCGGGCATCCCCTAGCCCGGAACTACACATAGGTCATGCAGGCATGAAAACAGCATGCAATTTCATTTGCAGGCAAGCACATAAAGATGCTATGCAATGCAGCATTGGTATGGACAATCCCCATTCATGAGACTATACCAAAATAGACGTGCTCCAGGCAAGTACACGAGGTACCAGACCCAATGGAACCAAGCATTTCCGGGCATGTACACGGAGGCACAAGTCCCAACGGAAAGCCAAGTCTACAGTATCACATGAGTGGCATCAATCCCCGACATAAACAACTACCATGGACACCAGTCCAATGTACATACATAATAAGAAAGCACGGGTGGACCAATTGGGTGGCCAAATGGTGACATCTATAGGGGGTATTATAGTCACTTCAATCATACAAGCACCCGCACCTCCTGTTGTAGATCAAAGACGATGGGATTCTAGAGATGCACAGGCTGTTGGACATGTCATCTCCAGCCCATTTTACTCCATTTTATGCCACTTTTTATCCAAATATTTATTTGATGTAATTAGGGATTTTTCCCATATTTTTCACCTATTCTAGAGATGCACAGGCTGTTGGACATGTCATCTCCAGCCCATTTTACTCCATTTTATGCCACTTTTATCCAAATATTTATCTGATGTAATTAAGGATTTTCTCATATTTTTCAACTATTTGCTTAGTTTTAGGCTTTTTTAGGCATTTTGCCATTTGTCCAAAGTAGCTTTTTTGCTACAGCCGACTGGCTCTACAGATATGTATACAAGCATGGATATTGTTCATTTATAATTCATTCAATAAATTTCGGATCATGGCTATCTACTTTCTCTTGTTTGATCTCTACTTGCTTCCACTTCATATTCACATATTCTCACATGGTATCAGTGATCTTGTGCTTCCACAGATCAACAAGCAAGGAATCCATCTTAGATGGAACCAATTATCTTGATTGGGCACTACATATGAAGACTCTCCTTCGGTATCATCGGCTATGGGGTATTGTTTCTGGTACCGATGCCTCTCCCGATGCAACTTCTCCTCAGGCTGAGATTGATGCCTAGGCTGACAAAGATGCAAGGGCTCATGCCTTAATCTTCTTCGACATAAAACCCTCTCTTGCTCGTCAATTTGATGACAATGATGAGGAAATTGCATACGAATTGTGGGATACCATCCTGAGGAGGTATCACCGTGAGAACTCTGCTCAGAAGGTAGTCTTGGAGAATCGGTTCTCCAACCTGAAGATTGCCGATACTGCTAACATCATGGATTCTGTTATGGAGTTCATAACCATTCAAAAGCAGTTGGTCTCTTTGGGAAGCAAAGCTACCAACGAGGACTTTATTAATCGGCTCCTTGCCAAATTACCCGAGACTTTCTCTGCTTTTTGTAATACTATATCACTTCTTCCTTCAACTCCTGATCTACATACCATTATTGGCATGCTTTAGGATAGGGCCATGAGAAAGAAGACCATCCAGGATACTTCCGAGATCCTTCTTCACGTGAAGGGAAAACGCAAATGGCAATCCAAGGTTCCCATGAGCAACAAAGGTGACCACAAACTTGCCAACCATCCCACTCACACAAGGAGTTTACTTGTCATTATTGTGGTCTCAAAGGTCAAATTCAACTTGATTGTCGCAAGAAGAAGAGAGAAGGTGGTTCTACTAAGAAACCCCCCAATCAAACCTCTTCATCCACCAACAAATCCTCTTCCACTAAGGAGACTGTCTTCATTGGTATTAAGGAGCTTCCCTCTCGCTCTCCTGTTCCTTCCACCTCACGTCTTACGGATTGGGTGGTTGATAGTGAGTGCACTACTAAGATGACTCCCAACAGGACCATTCTTCATGACATTTGTCCCAACTCTTCGACGGTGTCCATTGGTGATGCTTCCAACTTGGAGGCCTCTTCAGTTGGTAATGTGTGACTCAACTCTTCCCCAGGCTAGCCTTCTATCATTCAGGATGTGCTTCATGTTCCCAAGCTCCAACAATCTTCTCTCAGTTTTTCAGATTGCGGAGAAAGGATATGGTGTATACTTTGACAGTTCTGTCCTTGAGATCATCGACACCAACAACTTGCAGATTGTTGCCACATGTATCCAAGAAGGTGGTCTTTATCGGTTGAAGGACTTTGGTGGCTCTTTGAGTGAGTCCCAATCTCATCTACTGCAACTTCTTCACAGCTATCATGCCTTGGTAGCTTGTGTGGATACGGATTTGTGGCATGCTCGCTTCGGGCATCTGAATTATACTTCTCTGCAGCTGTTGTCTTCTTAGCACATGGTCGAGGGTCTTCCGCCATTGAAACACTCCCAATCCACTTGTCTGGCTTGTCTTCATAGCAAGCAACACCGAGATGCCTTTCCTCACGAGGCTACTCATCACGCTTCTCATATTCTAGAGCTCATTCATATGGACCTGGCAGCTTCGTGTGTCACCGCTAGGTTAGCGTGGGATGCTCTTGCAACACTTTATCAAGTGCACAATGAGGCTTGCGTGGCTATTTGGAGAAGCAGCTTGACGTGCAAGATATGGATGAGGGTGACTCGATGAACGAGTATTTGACGAAGGTAAAAGGCCTTCGAGAGAATCTTGCCAACATTGATTAGATCATTCTGGACAGCTCTCTCATCACGAAGCCACCGATGGTTGTATTGTCATGCGAGTGCGGTCTACCACAAGCAACACAAGGTTGACTTTTCGAGACACTTCCAAACGCTCCTTAGAGGTGATTGGGGAGTCCTTACTATTTCACACCGGCCCAGTCATGCATGGCATGTGAATACGGTTAATGAAGGCACAGGAACGGAATGAAATGGAAATCAAATGACAATACAAGTGCAAAGCAATGATAACCAAGAGTACTCACATGTAGGCCAAGAGAGCTTGATTGTTGATTGATATCTAAGACTAGAAAGTACAATGCCTTTATAGGATAGACACACACACTCTCTAAGTGTCACATGTATATAGGATAAATCCCAATATGCCACATGGCACTCACACAAAGACTAGACATAAAACTCACTCTAGACACACTAGAACACTCACTTTGACTTCATGTTCTAACACCCCCCGATGAAGGCAAGGTGAGAGACTACTGGAATGAGCCAAGAACATAACATGGCAATGACGGACTACCAACCTCCAAGTTAGAACTAGACATAGTTCCCACACAATCTCAGAGGCAAGTGAGCATGGCTCAAAGGCTAGTGAGCATGGTACAAATGACTCAGAGGCTCATCAAGCATGGCTCAGAGGCTCATCATGCATGGATGCATGAACAACTCAGAGGTCTAGACAACTGGAGCAACCTGAGATCCTATCAAAGCCAATACATGACTCCACAATACATCCCCCTCCTGACTCCATAACAGAATGGTGGGGAGTCAGACACGAAAAAACAGGAAAGATTACAACATTTTAGGAGGACAATCCAAGGCTGTGAACCTTTATTGACTCAACACACATGATTTATTTGCATTCATTTTAGGGGGACTCCCAAGGCAGAGTACCTTCAACACACTCAAAAAACAAAGTCAAGATCATCCTCTGCATAGACCTCTTCATCAAGAGAGAGATCTTGGATGTGAGCAGTGAGAGCATGATTTGGAGTAGAGGTGTCTGCATCGTCTTCGTCTTCGTTGGATATAGTCCCAACCAAGTTGGCATGGTCTTTAGATTGTTGTTTGGCCAGCTTCTGGAAGCAACGATCTTCGGTGTGACCAAGCTTTCCACAGTAAGTGCACTTGAAAGGTTTGAAGTTACCTTTCCCTTTAGGAAACCTCCCTTTAGAAAATAGTGCATTGGCGTCTGGAGTATCAATATGCCTTCTTTCATGATCAAGAAGCATAGCAACCATGTCATGGTAGCTCATGCTTGCCACTCTTAATGCTGGTATAATCTCCCGATACTTAGGAATTTCTTCAATGCTCGTGAGGAGCACCGCGACTTGGTCTTCATCCCCAACTGGGGCCTTCAACGCAGCAAGTTGAGTGATGAGAGACTCCATATGATTCAGATGAGCGAGAAGAGAGTCCTCATGCTTCATCTGGAGTTTGAAGAATTCTTGACGGAGGAAGACCTTAGAATTGATTACCTTATTGCCAAAGAGACCTTCAAACTTCTCCCATAATTCTTGAGCAGTGGAATCAAAGTCAAGATGATGAATAACTTCATCACCCAAACCCAAACCAATGAGAGAAAGGGCTTTGTCATTTAAATTCTCCCAGTGTAGAATTTTCTTCTCATCCGATTGTGGCTTTTTATCCTTGCCACAAACAACATTCCACACCCCGTCTTTCATAAGGATAAGACGCAACTTTGTTTGCCATGTCGGAAAGTTCTTACCAGTGAACTTCTCAATAAAGGTACTCGATCTCAAAGACTCCATGGCAGACAGATCTGAAGTAGAATAATGTGCAGCAGTTGTATGCGCTGAAGAGCTTCTCCACGCTGCAGGGTGCACGCAGGTATATCAGGAGCAAGGAAAATTGATATGGTGAGGAGGAGCTGATGCTGGAGCAGCAGAAGATGGGGCCGTCAGCAAGATGCAGAGTTGCGCAGGAAAATGACGAGCATTGGTAGATTGTGGGCAGCAATTTCTCTTCTTTCAGTAGATCGTGATGCAGATGCAGCAGGGCAGCGGCAGTTTCTGAATCATTGAGGCGACCAGCTGCATGTCGATAGGCAGCAATAGGGCAGCCTGAAGAAGGGGCAGATCATGCAGAATCTGAGCAGGCAGCAGCTCGAGCAGAATCGTGGGCTTCAGCACGAGCAGATTGACGGGCAGCAGCTGAAGATGGCCTTGTCTTCAAGATGGAGGAGAGCATACTCTGTTGCACTTAGAGAAAGAGAGAGAGGGCATGGCTTCTCTTTTTGGCCTCCCTCTCCTCAATCTCTAGGAGCAAAGAAGCAGTGGCTCTGATACCACATGAAGGCACAGGAACGGAATGAAATGGAAATGAAATGACAATACAAGTGCAAAGCAATGATAACCAAGAGTACTCACATGTAGGCCAAGAGAGCTTGATTGTTGATTGATATCTAAGACTAGAAAGTACAATGCCTTTATAGGATAGACACACACACACTCTAAGTGTCACATGTATATGGGATAAATCCCAATATGCCACATGGCACTCACACAAAGACTAGACATAAAACTCACTCTAGACACACTAGAACACTCACTTTGACTTCATGTTCTAACAGTTAATCCCCAATTTTGGCTATGGTTACGAACCTTTTCAGGTATTGAACAGCCAAGATTTATGCTAGGGATTTTACCCAAGCCAGTCAAAAGGAGTTGGAAGACATATCAAAGTTATTTGGCATTATATGCACAATCATATTTGTCCTCTATTGCTGGCCGCCGACAGCAATTCCAAAAACTGACTGTAGATAGGGGTAAATTGTAGCCTATAAATAGGCATAATCTTTTCCATTGTATTCGCCTGATCCCAAATTTTGTGGAATGGGTCATAGGCTTAGGTGTTTTCCTTTTGGAGGCTGTGTTGGCTAGGATCTATGTACCTATTGATACATATATGTACAAAACACTATTACAACAAGATCTCTCTCTCTCTTCTCTCTATTCTCCTTTTCTTTGGCGAATTAGAGATTACAACTCACACACCCCATCTTTACAAGGCATATAACATCTAATTACCTTTAAATTGATACTTGGAGTAAGACACAATACATACCTCGTTCATCAAGTTCTACCACAAAAGGTTTCTCCTTCATCTCATTAAACACAGCCTTGGCACGCTTGCAATACCTGCGGTATGACATGTCACACAATCATCATCACTAAAAGATTAGTACTCTAATCCTTATCCAAGATAGACGCATTAATTCCAGGCTACCTGCTGGTAACCCATTGCTCAACTCTAAAGCTAGACAAAGCACATCGGTAAGCATGGCATGAAAAAGTGCTGCTTGAAAACAGAGGGTGCATCATGCTAACCATGATCGGGTCAAGGATTGCAAAGAATCCATGGACGTTGACAAATCTTCAAGCAGACTAGATCAGGCAAGCAGGTCCACAATGGTGGCAACACAAAGGGAGTTATGTGTAGGGTAAAAGCATGATTAAAGTCTTTTAAACATCTATGTATCCCAAAGGTAACTTTAGATGGGACCAGATCTCTGTCCACAGTGGCGGTGCCACAAAGAGAGCTTATGATAGGACAAGATCTAGGTCCACAATGGAGACTTAGGGTCTTTACACATCAATCAGATCAACAAAGACGTGTGTATGCAAATGGGAAATCGGGGTATTTGCACATCTATGTAAACCAAAGGTAGAGTGCCATAGTGCTACAAAGGAACCTAAAATCTTGGTACACCATGGGATATAAACATGTGATTGGGATCTTTACACATCCAAGCAGGTCCACAATGGGGCACCACAGAACTTGTGATTGACAAAGCAATGGCGAGTTGCTGAATGTTGAAGGACATGGATCATTCACATTGGAATGGCATCAGTCACCCTAACAATCCAACACAGAAACCCTAACTGTCCAGCACCCTCACCACCAAAACAGACTCCCTAGACAAAAGAAAGCTATTGCTATTTTTGACACGCCATAGCCAAGGGTGTAGAAGGCTTACGGGCAATAGGACTTGGAGAAGATAACGATCTTGTTGTCTGCTACCACTCTCTCGACGAAGTCCTTGGGCGTTTCTGCTGCGAGGACCAAGGGCTGCAAGCCGCAGAGAAAGATCAGCAACACCATACACGCTCTGACCATGGCTTCACACGTGTGTGTTGTGCGTGATAGTATTCTCTCTCTAGTATATATACTCTCTCATATAAATATGTTAATGTAAATAAATAAATTCAGTGACCACTCCTAGTCCACTTCGGACCTCAAATCAACCGTCCAAAATTGTAGCAGAGGAAATCTTATAGACCTCGTGCCATTTAGTGACAAGGGTAAGTCCAAAATTGTCGCTTTAGTGACAAGGGTAAGTCCAAAATTGTCGCAATCGCGACGCAAGGAAATCTTATAGACCTCGTGCCATTTAGTGACAAGGGTAACCCCCCACATGTGATACAAAAAAAGCACATATAGTAATTCTCCTTTTTTAACATGAGTTTTACATGTCAACTCAATCTGAAGGCTTGAAGGGCCGTCGTGTGCAGATTCCGAGGGGCCATCCCTCACTTTTGTGCTAGAAAAAATAGCACTAGGAAGCAATGCTCATATATCCTGCATCTGTATACTATGGGATTCAATGTCTGTGTTTGTCTAAGGGATAGGGCTAGTTTCTTGCTACTCGTGGCTACTTTATGTGTCGACGACTCAACAAGCTATCCCAAAAGTCATATCCACGTTGAGATCCACCTACAAAGAAAACATCTCTCTTAATTCCACTAAAAAATGTAAGGCCCTTATTTAGGAGCACATGAAGAGTTAACTCCATACCTCGCCATGTTGTCCCATCTGGGTGTCTGCTCCAGTGCATCATGTTGCAAGGATCAATGGTATAATTAAGTGAGAAAGGTTGTGTATGGTTTTATCCAACTATGCTCATGAAGGTAGCAGTGACGAGGGTATGTATCTGCACAAAGAGTATGAGATGATTTTTTGTAGCAAAAGTGATGCTCAATGGAAACCTCTATGGTTAGTGTTGCTTACCTCTTGTCCAAAGGCCCTTTCAATCTGTGTTGTACATCGTACATTCACCAAGGTGGTGTCCAAGGAGAAGCCAAAACGCTCGGTGTGAGCTAGAATGGTTGCCACTTGATACATAGTACCGATGATGATAATAATAAAGCCATTGTCATCTAAGATGGTCTCACAAATCTGAAACAATGCATGCTCCTCTCCATCTATGTGGCATTAATTAGAACTACATACACAAAAAACGTAAGCATGACATACACACATGCAACATATGCACAACAGCACACAAGGTCTTAATGAAGGGAAAATAATCTCATCATGTGCGAAGATTCCATGATGGGACAATGTCATCGGGGAAACCATAAATAGAACCTCCTGTGGGCAACCTCACTACAATACAATCACATGTTGTGTTTGTATTGACGCCTTTAACAGTAAAGGTCCTGTCTCCCACGTTGGCCTTCAGCAACATATCAAAGACATGCTCTAGCTCCGGTGGACACTGCTGGTTCAAAAGTGCATGGCCTATTTTCAAAGGATCCCCAACACATGCCATCATCTTTATAGAATGATGTCACACCATGTTAAGTAGAGTTATACATCAATTATTATTACATGATATAAAAGACACACTATTACAATCATTTCACATGTGGTCACAATTGATTATTACACTTGTTAACGCCGAGACTTCTATAACAGTAGAGGAACTATCACTTTGATGTTTGCTGGCACCGAGGACTACTGTTGTGGTACGATGAAACACTCCTATAAAGCGTACATTTTGTAAGTGCATGCACCACATAAATACTTTACATTATCATTACCAATGAGTAAAATCATACCTGGCAAATTCATTTGGATTGGAGCCAAGTCACCCAGGCTAGGTGGATGAATTGGTCGCAAAACGGTGCATTCGACGCTTCACCTCTTGCCAAGCTTATCTGAATCCATAACTTAATCTATGTTAGTATGTAAATAATGTAACAATAATACCAATGAACCACAAGTAAAAGAGTGTCCTTCCTGTGTTGCTGCATGACTAACTTCTTCAACTTTTGTGGTTGTCTCAATCTTGCGTATGCTATCATCAGAATCACTTTCGTCATATTCTGATGGAGAGGTATCAAAGTTGTCCTCTTCCTGTAGTGACTTTCCTTTTTCCTTTTCCTTTGTTGTTTTTTTTTTGGCACTTTTGCCTCTTCATCATTATCATCCTCTTCATCATCATACTCTTCATCATCATACTCTTCATCATCATCATCATACTCTTCATCTTCATCATCCCCTTCTCATAAGACCTTTACCTTTGCCTTGAACATGTGATTTTTCACGCAGACTTCTAGGCTCTATAATAGAATTCACCATTCAAAAAAGATATAAGAAACAATATTTAAATTAAAGTGAAATATCTAATTGTATAGTTCATACCAAGGTTGATTTCTTTGCTTTACAAGCCCGAGCGAAGTTGTTCTTGTGTATACATAGTGCTTTCATGTTTTGGATTGCGCCATTCTTTTAAGATTGTGCAATAGATCTCTCCTCATGGCACTTACAAATCCATCTACACATTATTACATCCGTTCAGTTTACAAATATAAGAGTACAACCGAGTAGTAAGTACGCTTTCTGGAATGTTACGCACCTGAACACAGCACGCTTGGTAGCCTTGATGACAACAAGGTTCGAAGCTACCACACCTTGTTTCTTTAGGGATCCCACCATTTCCTTGAACAACTTCCCAAAATACATTCTCTTGAGATCGTCAAAGTCATCCAGGAATGTATCTGGAAAAATTACCTTGTACTTTTTTAATATTACTACAAGGACGGCTACACCCTACGCTCCAATCTCATGCCATATGACTTCTTTTCGAAGCCAATCCCTGAATAAACTTGCATTTGCTCCATTGCCATTGAATTGTTATTCAAACAAAATAGAGTACTTTGTAAATATCAAGAAGATAGGAAAAGCAATTATTACATACTTTTAGGGATTTGTGAATCCTTCAGCCCCTGCAAATAGCCATCAATCAAAACATCCAAAATCTGTGCTTTGTGGTCATTTGGCAATGAGCTAGTTGCCAAGCTGTATAGCCTATCCTCTATCAAACAATCCGGTTTCTCGTCCCAATTAACTTGCTCTAGTCGTCTGCAAACACAACACCATAATTAAACTGCAACATTAAAACCATAAAATGTTGTTGCCTACGAAATAGACAAAGGAAATAGTGTAGGATTTCTTACTCAAAGAAACCTTCCCCTTGTGCAAGGTTCGCAATCACCGCGAACAGCCTTGTAGCATGCCTCCACTTTCTTTCATCTTTATAAAATGCTGTTCTCCATCTCTTGTGCAAGGTTTGCAATCACCGCGAACAGCCTTGTAGCATGCCTCCACTTTCTTTCATCTTTATAAAATGCCGTTCTCCATCTCTCTTCAAACTCTTGTGCAGGCAAACTATCTACTAGGGGGTCAATATCTTGGGCGGCTTTACGAGGTACTCATCCTATTATTCACAAATTACAACATTAGTGAATGATATGCAAATGTTTATCATGTATTGCAAGTGTCTAAAGATTGAAGGTTTACCTGGAATACTATTTAGGAAAGTTCCGAAAGCTCACAGTTATACCAAGATGGGCGGCCCTTATTTTCCTGTATCGAGGCATGCTTGTCCATCCATGGCTTATTTTCCTGTATCGAGGCATGCTTGTCCATCCATGGCTTGTTCATCTCTCTAGTGTGCTTCATAATTGTTTCTTTGTTTGCCAGCCTATGCACCCTAAATGAGGCACACTTTGTCCACAAGTAAAGAAGAAACATAGCCCACTTCATTCATCCTATAGCAACAAAATTTAAGGTAATGATGAAAGATTGAAACATAGTACGTCGAATATTCCTAATTTAAAGAGTCTTAAAATATGTATTCTCTTACCTGTTTAAGTGAGAGATCACCATGAAGAGAACCTCCCCCCCTCACTATCCTCATTGAATTCAATAAGGATAGCGTCAACACATAAGGATGTCTTGATGCGACATTCTTGAATGCTACAGTTAGATAATGCAAATCTAATTAGTCCTAAAACTATTTTATAAAACAAAAGACCGCATTAAAAAAAGTAGGCAATTTAAGTAGACTCACATTTATTAATCGCCTCCATCCATGCCACCACTCGATGATTGCCATCCCACACATACATCTTGTTGGTCATAAATTTTCACTTTGTGCCTTTGATCATATTCTCAAACTCCTCGTTTTTCAATCGCCAGATGTCATCCCATGCAATAACATCATCTTGAGTCACTTCTCTAACAAGATTATGGGATGAGGAGATGGAGCAAATGAACTCACATCTATCGGTAGCATAGCCATTCATATAAAATTTCCTTGCCAACTTCTTGTACCTAAACTACACTCTTCGTTATAGAGGGGTTAGGCACAAGTCTGCACAAGGGAATAGGTGGCAAAGGAGTGGATTTCACCACATGTAATGCACACACACACACACACTATGCTTGGTAATCCAAAAGATACCTTATGTAAGATTTGATAAAAAGTGGTTAACAATTACCTTCACTCTATTAAGACTGTCTTGTAGGAGTTCTAATTGCAAGCGAGTTGCATGAGTCACCATGAAACCCTCTTCATTCTCGCCTTCTTTTTCAATTCCCTCGTCCACCTCTCCTACATCCTTAGTTTCTTTAATGGTTTTTGAAAAAGAACCTTTTTTTGAAGACTTAGCAACTCGACTTGGATTCCTTCGAGGAGGACTCCAATCATCATCTTTCTCTTGCACTTTCTTCCTCTTCTTGTACTTGTCACTTCTTGGCTTGCTTGCCTGGCAGGTGTGCTCTTTACACGTTTTGCACATTTTGGATGTGGGGTTTCCTTTGATGTGTTTATAACAATCTAAACACATCGACATATACAAGATAGATTTCTCTAAAAAAAATCACTAAAAAAGAGCATAATTGGAAAGGTGGAGAGAGATAAAATAAGACTTACACAATCTCTGGCTGGCCGTACAATGATGTATCCTTTGGTTTGATTTAACTTGTCGTCGATATCACCATCTTCGAGGGGGAAAGGAACAGGAACTTCTCCCACTTCAACATCTTCTATCTACACGCCAACATGACCATGCGGCCAAGCAATTCCATGGACAATATCCACGGTGGGGTTTACATGCAAAACAGTCCCATTAGCTACCTTGGTATCACTGAACATCAAGGATACTTGTGTCCCTGTTTGAAATTGGGGAGACGACATGAGGAGTAAAATGAGAAGAAGGAGAATGAACAAGGAAGAAAGAGTCTTAAAAGATATAAAAAAGTAAAAGATAAAAATAGAGCAGAAAAGCAATAGATATAAATAGAGGGATAGATATAAATAGAGAAAAAAAGATTAAATTTTAAAAAATAGGGTTTCGAAATAAGAGAAAGAAGGAACAAACAAAGAAGAAGAGCAAAAACAATGAAGAAAAGAGAGGAGAGGAAAAGGTATAGAGAGAGAGAGGAAAAAAGAGAGTAAAGGAAGGGTTGGTGAGAGAGAGAGAGAGAGAGAGAGAGAGAGAGAGAGAGGACAAGGGTGTGTGAGATCTTTATTTTTAAAGAGGGGAGAGGATGTTACTGTTATTAGGGAGGGGGGAGGAAGAGGGTGTTTTGCTTTTAAAGGGGGGGGGAGGAGGGCATTTTGCTTTTAAGGGGGGAGAGAGGAGAGGAGGGGGGTGCGTTTTGTTTTTGTTTTTTCTTTTTTTTGGGGGGGGGGAGAGAGAAAGCTGCCGTGTTGCAGAGGGAGGGGAAGAAAGCTACTGCATTTTTGTTTTTTTTTGGGGGGGAGGGGGGGAGAAAGCTGTTGCATTGCAGGGAGGGGGGCGTGTTTTATTTTGGGGGCGCAACCGTGCCAATCCGATGTATAAATCGAAATGGACCACAATATCTAGGAGATAAATTCGAGCATTTTCCTATATGACAAATTCTGAAAAACTTTAGGAACTTTTAAATAAACCAACGCTCCTGGTTCAAAAGACCAAATTGAGCGTCCTCTATCAGCATAGAACCGTGCCCTATCCTAAGCACTCCTGATAGAATCCCGAGCTTCGGTCAGCATTTCTTGCATATCACGCAAGAAATCCCTCGATGCATCAAGCTTGATGTCCTTAAGACCGACATCAATAGGTGCCCTGGGTTGATACCCATACATAAGCATGAACAGACTAAAACCAATAGCCGTATGTTTAAAATTATTATAGGCAAATTCCATCATTGGAATATATTTTTTTCGATTTGATGCTTTTCCAGAGACATATGCACCACGTGTTAAAGTTCATCCAGTCTTTCATATCAATAGGTGAGGATAACATAGTTATTCCTCAAGAACTCATTGAAGTCGAAGAATTATCCTATGTTCCACATGAACCTGATAAGGTACTTGAATTCAGGGAAAGAAAACTTTGTAGTTGACTAATCCTTGAGGTTAAAATTAGGTGGAAAGATAAGGAAATAGAGGATTCGACTTGGGACTCGGTTAAGATTGTTTAGCGCACTCTTTTCATTGCAAGAGTGCAATGTTTTGAGAGAGGGGAAGTATGTTATATGTACATTATGTGTGCTATGTTATATGCACATTATGTGTGCATATACTAGGAGGCTAACCCATATTAGGCTTGTGAGCATGGGAGCATGGGAACAAGCTCTAGTGGAGTAACATGGGTTAGGACTAACCTTAAGGGTTAAGGTTAGGGTCAGGCATCCAAGGGTCACACTTAGGAGATGGAGAGTCAAGAGTCACTTGAGGGCCCTCCTATATAATAGGGGCATGGGGCACGCTCAAGGGAGGCTTGGGGGCTTGGAGGCCAAGGCTATGTCATCTTGAGGCTTAGGCTATGGTCTCTTGATGTTAGCTTGAGGCTAGGTTATGTTATGCTCTCTTGTGTAGAGGATCATATCTACTCACCTACCATTTCATACTATAGCTACATGCTATTGGATTGGAGTTATACCTTTTGATGGTATGGGACATCAATGTAAAGGTATAATGTATTTCATTATATTTCATGTGTGCATCCCTTGGGCTCAGGGGGTGTCGGGTGGATGAGTTTATGCCTGATTTATGCATGTTTATGCATAACAATTATCTAGAGAGATCTTAGGGTTTTAACAGGGAGGGTGAGAGAAGGAGAGAGAGGGAGGGTGGAAGAGTGAAAGGGAGCGAAGAGCGAGGGGGGGAGGGAAGAGGGTGGGAGAAGGAGAGAGAGGGTAGTGTGGGCTGGACAGTGGTGGGACAAGGGGGGAGAGAGAGAGAGAGAGAGAGAGAGAGAGAGAGAGAGAGAGAGAGAGAGAGAGAGAGAGGCATGATCCTCATACAATCTGCTTTAAGCAGAGTACATATTTCCAAAAAAAAAAAAAGAGAGAGAGAGAGAGAGGGAAGACGGTAAGAGAAGGAGAGAAGGGAGGGTGGGAGAGCGAAAGGGAGGGAGAGAGAGGAGAGGGAGGGAGGGTGGGAGAGAGAAAGGAAGGGAGAGAGAGGAGAGAGAAGGAGGGTGGGAGAGAGGAGAGAGAGGGAGGGTGGGAGAAGGGGAGAGAGAAAAGAAGGGAGAGAGAGGTGAGAGAGAGGGAGGGCGGGAAAAGGAGAGAGAGGGAGGGTGGGAGAGAGAAAGGGAGGGAGGTAGAGGAGAGAGAGGGAGGGTGAGAGAAGGAGAGAGGGAAGAGGGTGGGAGAAGGAGAGGAGGGGGGGAAGGGTGGGAGAGCAAAAGGGAGGGAGAGAGGAGAGAGAGGGATGGTGGGTGAAGGAGAGAGAGAAAGGGTGGGAGAGAGAAAGAAACGGAGAGGGAGGAGAGAGAGGGAGTGTGAGAGAAGGAGAGAGAGAGAGAGAGGGTGGGAGAGTGAAAGGGAGGGAAGAGAGAGGGGGAGGGAAGAGGGGGAGAGAAGGATAGAGAGGGTAGTACGGGCCAGGCGGTGGTGGGACAAGGAGAGAGAGAGAGAGAGAGAGGGAAGAGAGAGGGAGGCTGGGCTGGGCAGTGGTGGGCGGAGATGGTGGTGGCAATAGTTAGAGAGAGAGAGGGAGGCTGGGCTAGGCTGGGCTAGGTGGTGGTGGGCGGAGATGGTGGTGGCAATAGTTAGAGAGAGATAGTTCAAGTAGAGAGAGGACAGCCAAGAAAAGCTTCCTCCACCATGGTCCCTCAAAAATCACACTCTAGTATAGGTACTTTAGATGGTGATACTATTTCAGATGTAAATGTGGCATCCGCCTTCAGACCTTTCACACTAGAACAAGCCAGGTGGGATAGAAATGATACACATGCACATGCATTGGTGGACTTTCCATGAAAAGGAGCATCACTGTTTCATATGTAACTCCACTATAACCAACTAAGTGGGATAGAAAGGATACACATGCACATGTATTGGTGGACTTTCCATGAAAAGGAGCATCACTGTTTCATATGTAACTCCACTATAACCAACTAAGTGGGATAGAAAGGATACACATGCACATGCATTGGTGGACTTTCCATGAAAAGGAGCATTATTCATCATATTTGCTCATTAAAACTTCCAAGCAAGCTTGGGATGCTACGCTTTCCTAGGTATATAACAAGGCACATGTGGCCTACTTGTGCAAGCAGTTAGAGTCTGAGCATATGAATGAGGGAGACTTGATGGATGAGTTTCTCACAGGGATCAAAAGATCTCAGAGGTAGCCTACATATATTAATGAGGCCTATCCATTCAATGGTGTCTATTATTCTCACAGCTTTACTAGATTCATACCAAGGTTTTGCATCCATGCTTTTGCTTATAATGAAGGATAACACCAATGTCTGATTGTAGTGCTCTAGAAGAAAGATCCTGACAAAACCAAACCGGTATGCATGTATGAGATCATGCATTCTCGCTACCAACAGTCAGAAAGGTAAAGGCAAAGGTAGAATTAGCCTAGTCTTCTAGCAAGGATACCAAGAAGGAGGGTGATAAGACTAAGAAGAAAGTTAAATGCAACTATTGTTGGAAGTTAGGCCATGATAACAATGAATGTAGGAAAAGACTGGAGAAGGAGAAGAAGAAAGAGTCATGCATGGCTAAGGCTGAGTATCAATCTTAGCCCACCAAGTGCTAAAAAGAAGGAGTCAATGAACCATGCACAAGATGATTAGGTATTCATTGTGCAATACATTTATGAACCTTATGTCCATGATGTATGCATGTCAATGGGTCCCTTGAGTGTGCTCCTCAAGGAGGCACAGTCGCATGTACAAACAACTCATATCTAGTGCAAAAAGTTGGTAAGGTTGTTCTCACTACTGCAAATGATGGGACAATCATTTTTTGCAAAAGTATTGTTTGTTCCAAGCATTAAAAAGAACATGCTCTTAGTTTATATCATTGCTAGGGTAGGCCGAGTGGTAAGATTTATTTATGAACAAGTGTACAATTCATAACGAGAATATTTGGTACTCTAAGCCATGGGCTTTACAAATTAGATAAGCATAAGAGATTGGCACATAGTGCTTGTTTAGTTACTACCAGGTATGAGAGATTGGCACATGATGCTTGTTCAATTATACTGCCAGGTATGAGAGATTGGCACATAACGCTTGTTTAGCTACTACTGCATGATCTAGGAGTACAGTAGAGCTATGGTATGCCCACCTTGGCCACTTGAATTTTAGCAATTTGCTGACCTTAAAAGGCAAGATATGGTGTTAGAGTTGCCAGAGCTTAAGGCCCCTATCAAACATGTATGTGAGAGGTGCATTTTAAGCAACATGCAATGTGAATCATTACCCAAAGATGGATCAGTAAGGGCTGTCCATAAATTACTATATATACATAATGATGTATGTGGTCCTACGAGGACACCATTGGTTGGGGTATATCTCTAATTTGTGACTTTTATTGATGACTACTCCTCCAGGCACACCTGGGTGTACCCATTGAAGGCAAAGTCAGAGGTTTTTACATGTTTTAGACACTTTGTTTCTATGGTTGAAAATGTGTCTAGTGTCTACATATAAAGTGGCACCCTACGAACAAATCAAGGGGGAAAGTATAAGTAAAGGAGTTCTTTGCATGGCCAAAAGAGGCATTAAAAATCAATATATGATGCCTTATATACCTCAACAAAATGGTCTAGGTGAGAGGAAGAATAAATCTATGATGGAGATGGGATGTTACATGATTAAAAGCTAGGATTTGCCTCATGTTCTTTGGTTGGAGGTAGTTATATGTGCCATTTGTGTGCTAAATAGTTGCCCCATCAAGGCCTTGCAAACAATTACCCCTTATGAAGCTTGGAATAATACTGTGGCTCATTTGCATGTTTTTGGTTGTCATGCGTATGCTCTTGTGTGCCTGAGCAACAACACAATAAGCTAGATGCTAAGGCAGTAAAATGAATTGTGGGATACAGCTTAGAAAGCAAAAAGGGTATAGACTTTACCATCCAGCCATAAGGTAGATTTTGGTGAGTAGAGATGTTGTCTTTGTTGATAACTCAGTTCAGCCCAAGTTTTTATGTAAAAAATAGTAAAATCTATGCTTACATTTGTGTTGCTAAGAGGGTAGGAAAAAATAGATAGGTGGTTAAGTCAACTTCTCCTCCTAGGATTTTGGTTCTATTTTTGGCTGCCCAAGTGTGTGATCCTTCGGATTGAAAAAAAACAATAATTTGTGATTTCAGTTCTTTTTTGGACCACCCAATTATGTGATTCTCAGGATTCAAAAAACAATAAGTTGTGCTACTAAGGTGTTAGAACAATTTTCAAACTCGTCGAGGATGTCGATGTGGATTAGTTTAATTATAGATGATTCTTAGGCTAATCAACTATGGGAATAGTACTAGTCCATGTTATTACCTTGAATTCGAAGAGTGAATGAACTATTTGGGAATAGAAAAATTAGACTTATTCACATCGTGAATAACTCAACCGTTGGGGTAACCAAAATTGGTGATAATGTCAAAAAGTGCCATGTAATGTTATAAATTGTCCTATGTAGCAACAAGATGAAATTACAAACCCATAGTGTTATAGTTATTAATGATTTTCAAAATTAAAAGTTGTAATTACACTAAAGCTAAGTTTTTCTCATAAACTAGGAAAAACCCCATAAGGTTATGTAGAGCAAAGAAATTTCACAAGGAAATTTTAAAGGTTCTTTACACAACATAAAATATATAGTTACTAAGCAATATTCTACATAAAAATGAGAATAAGTAGGGCACATGAAAACAAGAAAAAATGAGACGCATTTCTCTACCAAGGTATAAGTTTTCCCATATGTAAAGAAATTATTTCACTACATAAGAAACACTTTCACTACACAAGATAAATATTACACAAAGACCTAGCAAAAAATTATCTACTCAAGCTATCTAGTAAACATTATATTTCCCATATCTTTAATTTCTCGAAGTTATCTAGGTATTTCGCTAAATCAAAAGTCCAAGGTTTAAATGGACAGATAAATATTAAAAAGCATTTGAAACCATCAATCAACATGCCATAATAAGTTGTATTTTGAAAATTCCACATTTTGGAGAACCATTGTAGTCATATGTGATCCAAATGGAAACCTAATAGATTGTGTACTTTCTCAAGCTAGGAGAGTAGTGGCTTATGAATTTTTTAAAAAATAGACATCATGAGAAGAATTATCCTTCACATAACCTTGAACTTGTAGTCATGGTTCATGCATTTATGCACTATTTTGTTTGGGTACCAAATTCTTACCATCAAAGTCTACCCAGCCTCTTACAAACGAAGTGGATGGAACTCTTTTGCAAATATGATTTTGATCTTTCAGGAAAAAAAGAACAAAGTGGCATATTATTTAAGTATTGGAGACATTTCTTGGTACCAAATTTAAGACCATCAAAGTCTAAAATATCTTTTTACCCAACCTCTTCTCAATAATAGATAGTAGAAGTGGATGAAACTCTTATGCGAGTATGGTTTTAATATCAAGTATCTCATTGAAAAAAAGAACAAAGTGGCAAATTCTTACACATTGGAGACAATTCATATTGGGTACCAAATTTCTTACCATCAAAGTCTAAAATATCTTGTTATCCAACCTCTTCTCAATAATAGATAGAGGAAGTGGATTTTCTTAGGCAAGTATGAATTTGATGTCAAGTATCTCGCTAGAAAATAGAACAAAGTGATAGATTCTTTAAGTAGAAGACCTCTTTGAGTAGAAGACCTCTTTGAAATGTTGTTTTTGTAGTTAGATCAAAATTTTGTAGTTAGACCTCTTTGAAATGTTGTTTTTGTAGTTAGACCTCTTTGAAATGTTGTTTTTGTAGTTAGATCAAAATTTGAGGACTAGATTAGAAATGCTACAAGGACGAATCCTTATTTTGATACAATACTCAAGCATTTGACTTTAGGAATATGTAGGGTTTTAGTTTAGATGTTCTTTTGGCTAGCATTGAAGAAAGATGTTGTGAATCATGTGAGAGAGTGCCTTTTCTGTCAAAGAGTAAAAACATAACAAAGAAGAGTTCTCGAGGGAGATGGAACCTTTAGAAGTTCTTAATAGAAAATGAGTGTTCATATCTATAGATTTTTTCACTGAATTACCTACCAATAGAGGTGATTATGATACACTTTTTGTGGTGGTGGAGAGACTCACTAAGATGGCACATATATTTCTAATGAAAAAGGCGAATGGAGCCATGGAGGTGGCCATACTTTTTGTGAAAGAACTTTTCCAACTCCATGGTTTACCCAAATAACATTGTGCTAGATAGGAATTCTAGATTTACATCTAACTTATGGCAAGCCATATTCAAAGCCATTCGAAATGAGCTAAGAATGAACACATTTTTCAATCCTTAAACTGCTGATGGTGAAACGAAGAGAGTTAATTGCATTTATGAGTACATGCTTAGAATATATGTGAATGAGAAACATACTAATTGTTGGATTAAGTTTTTTGCCATTACTTGAATTTTCTTACAATATTTCATGGTATGATTCTACCAAAATGTCTAAATTTGAAGCTATTGTATGGACAAGATTGTTGTACTCTAACAAATTTTTTAGATCTAACCAAGTGTCTAAAAGCAGATGTTGGAGAAAATGGAAGAAGAGATGAGAATGATCAAGTCTCATATGAGAAAATTTTAGGACAAACAAAAGGCCTATTATGGCAAAAAACATTCTCTTATAGAATTTGACATGGTCTTTCTTAGGGTTAAACCTAAGGCAAGTAATTTGAAGTTGGGGTAGGACAGACGATTGTCTTATAGATATGTTAATCTCTTGTGGGAGATTGGATTTATCTTTTGGAATTATCCATTAATATTAAAGTACACCCTGCATTTCATGTGAGCTTATAAAAGTATGTTACTAATTCTCATCACATGTATGGGAACTATACCTATTAGAAAATGCTACATGGGAACGTGTTTAAAATTGTTTGCTCTAAGGATAGAGCCCTTTCAAAGGAGGGGTGGATGTAAGGCCTTATCTTATTACATAAATCAAATGCCAATTGAGAGGGATGCAAATGTGTACATAAGAGATGTGTTTAATATAAGTATTATGGCTTAAATAAGAAGTGTAAGTGTGCTTAAATTGATGGATAAAAAGGTGGGCTAGGCAGTTTCATATTTGGAGCCAAGATGACAAAGCTATGGTCTTCACATATGTGTGCAATTGAGAAAATACATGATTTGAGATGGCTATGGAGTGTGTGAGAGTTGTAAGAGAGAGCTATGGTGGATAAAAGATGAAAGAAGACATCATTAGAGCATGATATCAACACTAATAGGCGAATAAGGTATGAGTCAAATCAAAACATCATGTTCTTGCATTATGAGAATGAGCTTGATAAATCCATATGTATCTCTCATCCACATGTTCTACACACACTTGTGCCGTCCATGTGTTCATAAATGCTCACATGCCTTATGCACCCTTGCACCTTCCATGTGCCTACTTTTTGACCATTGACCACCTTTTACATTCATCCATTCACATCCCCAAATAACCTTAGCTTGCATACATTCCAATTTCATAATATCCTAAGCTTTTTCTACCTTACTCCCACATACATGTGCCCCATACATGACACGACAAGCACCATATTTCAACACCCCCCGTTGGTGCCCAAATGGCTCTCATCCCAAGAAGGTAATGTGACATACATGGACATGACATTTCCCCCCCCTTAATGGAGACACACACACATTTCAACACCCCCCGTTGGTGCCCAAATGGCTCTCATCCCAAGAAGGTAACGTGACATACATGGACATGAGATTTTCCCCCCCTCAATTAGCCTACATCATCAGTGGTGGCTAGAGGTGATTAGATCAACATGATGTAACATCATGGACATGAACATAGACATCATCACATCCACACACATATGGGCACATCTTGAACAAGGGTTGCCCAATCCTAAGGTTGACATAGACATCAACATAGAAATAAGACATGATATAAAACATCATCACACCTAGAAAAGATGTTCTTGTGGAGCATCCTCATAAGTTGCTTCCACCATTGAGTTGCTTTGTTGCCCTAAGATGCTCTAAATTCTCCTAGAAGGGCTTGCCCAATGTTGGGGAGAATAGGAAGAACTAGGGTTTTCAATGGCAACCACTATATGAGCTACTGGATAAGGTTACTTGTACTTAGTGAGAATAGCTTAATTAATCTTAATAATATTGCTAATGCAGACTAATCATGAAATGGTGAACCTAGCTCTAATACGAAGTTGGGAAAATATATGAGTTGAGATGGCTATGGAGTGTGTGAGAGTTGCAAGAGAGAGCTATGGTGAATAAAAGATGAAAGAAGACATCATTAGAGCATGATATCAACACTAATAGAGGTGATAAAGGTATGAGTTAAGGCTAATCAAAACATCACATTTTTGCATTATAGAATGAGCTTGATACATCCATATGTAGCTCTCATCCACATGTTTTATGCACACTTGTGCCATCCATGTGTTCATAAATGCTCACATGCCTTGTGCACCCTTACACCTTCCATGTGCCTACTTTTTGACCATTGACCACCTTTTAAATTCATCTATTCACATCCCCAAATAACCTTAGCTTGCATCCAGTCCAATTTCATAACATCTTAAGCTTCTTCTACCTTACTCCCACATACATGTGTCCCATACATGACATGACAAGAACCATATTTCAACATGCATGTTATTTTTTTAATTGCCTAGAAAGGTTTATTTATTATAAGGTTAAATTTGCACTGTCAAAGGAAGGGTTTTTCTAATGTTAAAAAGTGTGTGTAGAGTGAGACTTAGTTGGTGAGAATGAATTCACATGGTTACATGGTAATAAAGTGGGAGAATTTTTCCAAGAGAACTCAACTAGAATTGAGTTAAGGAGAGTTGGTGAAGCAAAATTGAGGAGTTGCATTTTTGGGCATAAGGAAACTAACTGGGGTGGTGCTAGTCTTGTTGGAGGATAGAGCTCTTTAGGAGTATTGAGCCAAAAGATTTTGGGAGTGAGAGCTAACAAACCAAGCCCAAGAAGCAAGAAGGGAGCATAGGGCCTAAGTGTGGAATCAAAGAGCAAGGAGGAGGCACCACATAACCCATGAGAAGTGCATGGTTCCCAAAAAAGCATGCGAGTAGCCCACACACAAGGGGGGGGAGAGCTCTCCTAGGAGAGAAAAGCTCTCTCTTCTGTAAATCAAGAGGTGTGACTTCTTTACTATATATAGGGTCAAAATTCAAGTATTGACATTGTGTTGTGCAAGAAAACTTCAATATCAAGTTTTATTTAGTCATAAATGCACAAGAAATGTTGGAATTAGGGTTAGGGTTGCAACAATGCACACACATAAGATAGAGAAGCTTGAGAGCACACAAACTCACTAGATTAGAATGAACAAATGTGTGACATATACAAAAGATAACTAAACACCCCAAAATGAGTAGATAAGAGGGTGTACATATGCACACGGGAAAAAACCTCCTAGTGAGAGAAAAAGTACCCCGATGGTCCTAAGTATGTTCACACACATCACTACCATATAGTGCTACTTTTCACGAGGAAGAGCCTTCGTGAATAAATATGCCATGTTGTCATGTGTAGGCACATAGACCAAGCTTATCTCTGCTCTCCAGAGAGTTTTTCCTTGACATATTGGTAATGCATCTCAATGTGCTTAGTGGCGAGCATGAAACACTAGGTTCCTCGTGCAACTGCTAATGCGCTCTGGCTGTTAGTGAAAATCGTAGTGCTAGATGATTGTCCAACACCCAAATCAGCCATAAGATGTCTAAGCCACACACACTCAACTGTAGCTGTAAAAGTTACCCTATACTTAGCTTCACAGCTGGAAGTGGCCACTGTAGGCTGCTTCTTGTTGAGCCATGATATACATGAATCACCAAGGTGAAAGCGAAACCCATTAGTGACACTCGTGTGTCATAACATCTAGCCCAATCTAAATCACTGAAGCATGCAGCTGTGACTCACCCCCCTTTGGATAAAATAATCCAAAATATTGAGTGCCTTGTAAATAGCGAAAAACCCGCTTAATAGCCTGCCAATGCTTCGTACCTGGGCTATGCATAAATCTGCTCAACTGTGAGACCACATACTATATATATTTGGCCTTGTGTTGCACACATAAAGAAGGGATCCAATAGCTTGCTGATACAAACTAGCATTAAAAGAGTCTCTCGCATTTTGAAGACTAAGTCGAGTACCTGTCTCGGTAGGTGTAGCCACCACAGGTTTACAGTCTTCAAGATTAAACCTCTTCAATAGCTTCTGTATATATTTAGACTATAGCATAACAATGCCATCATTGTGTTGCATAAATTGAATCCCCAAATAGTAATGCAAGGGCCCCAAATCTCACATCACAAACGATGACTACAAATCAACTTTAAAGGTTGAAATCTGATCTATATCGGGTCCCGTGATGAGCAGCATGTTATCAACGTATAGAACGATGAACAAAAATGTGTCCTTACTCCTCTTCACATAGAGGGTACTCTTTGTTGTGTTGCCATATATATATAGGCAGTGATGTGTGTGGACACACTTAGGACCGCCGGGGCACTTTTTCCCTCTTTAGGAGGTTTTTTCCCCCGGCTTGTATATACGCCCATCCTTCTAGGGCTAACTTATCTTTTGACACAATCTAATACATTGTGTGTTGTGTGCATTCTCCAAGCTTTGTGTGCTTTCCTACAACCCTAATTCCAACAATTGGTATCAGAGCAGGCATCGGCTCCCAGGGCTACGTCGTCGACACCCTCCGACTCACGTTCTCCGATTGAGGTGAGCTTTCACGAGCGCTTGCAGGTCCCTATACTCTACAAATAGGCCCATAGGGCTATGCGTTCTCAGAAATCGTATCTGAGGTCGTTTCGGGCTCCGTTTTTGCATTGCAAGTTCTGTACAGGTGTTTTCATCATTTTCTGCAGAAATTTCGACAGTGCAATTTTTTTGTAAAAAACAGGCATACGTATTCTATTGTGGACCGTGCTACATAGCACGAGTTGTTCTCTATTCAGTCTTTACTTCATTACAGGTAGCTTTTGCATCAGTTTCAGTCAGTGGCCATGGCTGATAACAGTAATGATGTATTTCACATGTTGTCTGCTGATGACAAATTGGATGGAGACAACAACTACCCACTTTGGGCATACATGATGTAGCATGTTTTGGTTGCAAAAGGAGTGTGGAACATTGTGCAGGGTATGGATGTACATCCAGGTTCTGTGGATGTAGGGTCTGTTAAGGATGTTGTAGGTTCTAGCAGCTCTACTATTGCTGTTGTTTTACCCACTGCTGAACAAGCTCATTGGGATGGTAGAGATGCGCAGGATCATGCCTTGATTGTACTTTTTGTCAAACGTAACATCACCCCACATATTCGTTCAGCTCAAACAGCAAAACAGGCTTGGGATATTCTAGCTGGTTTGTATGCAGGTCGTAACGAGGCAAAAATCTCTTACCTGGTAAAGAGCTAGAATCAAAGATTATGCAGGAAGATGATGACATGAATGTTTTTCTTGCTGAGATTAAAGATCTCAAGGAATAGTTGATTTCTGTAGGTGAGATTATTCCTGATCATTCTCTTGTGCAGACTGTTCTTGATGCTTTACCTGAGTCATATCAGACTTTTGCTTCCACGTGGAGACTTGTTACTGAGGACAAACCTGATGTTGTCAAGTATGATAATTTAGTCAACAAGCTCTTGCAAGAAGTGCAGTCCAGGAAAAACAGTCCAGGCAAAACAAGGCTAGGCAGCGTGCAGTTGATGAGGCATCTGTTTCTTCTCCTATTAGTAGGTCTGCAACTTCTTCTCCTTCCACAGGTAGCAACAATAGGTCCGAGAAGGCTCTTGATAAAGGCAAGAAAAAGATAAGGTGCAACTATTGTAAGGCAAATGATCATGTCATTAAGAATTGCCCTAAGCTAAAGGCTAAAGAGGCAAAGAAGAAAGAGTCAAATGCAGCCACAATAGCGGATGATTCTACAAATGCAGATTCTGTAAATGTTGTGTAGGATACAGAATGGGCGTTTAGCGTGTATTGCCAGTATGACCCATCTGTACACCCATCTATACATGATGCATGTTTGGCAGTTTCTGTTGACTCTCATGTATGGTATTTTGACAGTGGTGCTACAAAGCACATTACCTCGCATTGTGATATGTTCACTTGTCTTGAGGCTGTCCCTAATGGGAATACTGTCACATGTGCCAATAATGCTTTACCCAGTGAAGGGCATTGGTAAAATTATGCTTACTGCTGCAAATGGCAGCGCTTTCACACTTTCAGATGCTTTGTATGTGCCCAGTTAATTGCTTACTAATCTCATCTTAATCATCATCTAATCACTTGTTAATGATGTTGATTCTTGCATTTGATCCACCATAGCTCATCACTTTGCTTGCATTTTAACATGGTATCAGAGCCTAGCTTAGGATCCATCCAATTTATGAGCTTATTTATATTGCTAATCATCTTATTAATTAGGATTAAGAGAATAAAAAACTTAAGCTCTTTTTAACTAAACCCCTGCACTCCCAACTGGTGGAGGGGCTTGATCTCCCTCTAGTCTCAACATTAGGCAAAGAGCTCTTAGGCACATATAGCCAGCTCATCCACGCTCCAGCCCAACATCAGATCATCAAATCGCCGCCCTGCTCCTGATTTTCGTCGATTTGCAGGTACCAGAGTTCTGAAGCAATTTGTAGATCTTGTCTCTCACAAATGGAATTGGTCTAATTTCTCTTGGCCCTGTTACCATATTATAGTAGTGATGTGTGTGAACACACTTAGGACCGCCGGGGCACTTTTTCCCTCACTAGGAGGTTTTTTCCCCCGTGCATTGTATATACGCCCATTATCTTCTAGGGCTTGTTATCTTTCATTTTTGGCACTCATAATACACTACAGTGTTGTGCTCAAGCTTCCTCATCTTCTTGAAGTTGTGTGTGCATTCCTGCAACCCTAATTCCAACAATTCGTATCAGAGCAGGCTTCCTCCTCCCGGGCAGCATCACCGGCACCTGCCGCTTCATCTCCTCCGATTGCAACGAGGTTTCACGAGCGTCTGCAGGTTAGTATATGCCGTGGGAAAGCCCGTAGGGCTTGTTCGTTTCAGAATTTTGATCTGAAGTCATTTCGCCCTCCGTTTTTGCATTCCAAGTACTGCGCATGCAAAATCGTCCTACTGTGCAGATTTTCTGTCAAGATTAAAATCTGCAGGACAGGTGCCCATTCGTCTGTTTTGGGCTGTGCTACATAGCACAGGTCGATTTTATACAGGTTTACCTCTTACAGACAGCATTTACATCTAGTAGTACAGTCATTGGCCATGGCTGACAACAATGATGTATTCCGCATGTTGGCTGCTGAGGATAAGTTGGATGGCACCAACTATCCATTGTGGGCATATATGATGCGACATGTATTGGTAGCAAAGGGGTTATGGAACATTGTGCAGGGTATTGATGCACGTCCTATTGTGGCTGGGAATGCTGCAAACACATCAGAAATAGGTACTGTTGATGATGGTGCAGGCACAAGTGCTGTAGCAGCTGTTCGAGAACCACCACTTTCAGCAGAGCAGATTCGTTGGGATGGTAGAGATGCGCAGGCTCATGCCTTGATTGCGCTGTCTGTCAAACGTACCATTATCCCACATATTCGCTCCTGCAGGACTTCTAAGGATGCTTGGGATGTACTTGCCACATTGTATCAGGCAAGAAATGAGGCTCGTGTTGCTTATCTCCGAAAACAGTTGGAGAGTGAGCATATGAACGAAGGTGATTCTATGGATAGCTTTTTGACAAAGATCAAGGATTTCAAAGAGCAGCTCATTTTTGCAGATGAAATCCTGTCAGACAGTTCACTTGTGCAGACTGTTTTGAATGGTCTACCAGATTCTTATCAGGGTTTTGCTTCCACTCTTCGCTTGATGATGAAAGGCAATCCCAATGCCTTATCATTTGAGGAGTTAGTTTCTGTTTTGCTGCAAGAAGACCAGTCAAGGCAAAACAGGAATATTATGCGTGTCGCAGATCAAGCTTTCGTTGCTAGTCAGAGAAGCGGGAAAGGTAAAGCTGGCTTTTCTTCTAGTAAGCAAAAATCTGCAAATGCTGCGCAACCAAAGAAGGAAGACAAAGATGAGAAGAAGGGTGACAAACAGAAGACATTTTGCAAGTACTGTAAGGGAAATGATCATGTCATCAAAGCGTGTCCTAAGCTGGCTGCGAAAGAGGCTAAGAAGAAAGAGGCTGGTATGGCTGTTGCAGATGCCTCTCCTTCTAACAATGAATCTGCTAATGTTGTGCTAGATACAGAATGGGCATTCAATGCGCAGTGCAGTTATGACCCATCTTTGCATGACACATGTATGTCTGCAGTAGATTCAGATGTATGGTACTTTGACAGTGGTGCCACTAAGCATATCACCTCGCAGCGCAGTTTATTCACTTTCCTTGAGTCTGCTCCCACAGGGAATACTGTCACTTGTGCCAATAACTCCTCTTATCCCGTTGAAGGAGTTGGACAGATTGTGCTGAATGTTGCAAATGGCAACACCTTTACACTTTTTGATGCATTGTATGTGCCAGGGATCAAAAAGAATCTGCTGTCAGTCTCCGCATTTGCCAAAACAGGTTTGGTTGTAAAATTTGTGGATGACAGATGTACTGTTCATGATCTCTCTTGTGGTGACATCATTGTAGCATCTGGTTCACTATGTCGAGGGCTGTATAAGCTCAATATGGATGGCAAATGTGTAGAGGATTCAGCATGTGCTATTATGGATACGCAGGCTATTTCAGATGCAAAACTGTGGCATGCACGTTTTGGTCATTTGAATTTTGCAAGTTTGCTGCGCCTGCAGAAATCTGAAATGGTGTCTTCTTTGCCTAAGCTTGAGGCACCTGTCAAGCATGTTTGTGAGGGCTGCATATTGGGTAAAATGCAGCGTGCTTCCTTTCCCAAAGATGGATCAGTGAGAGCTGAACGCAGATTGCAGCTTGTTCACAGTGATGTTTGTGGTCCCATGCAAACTCCATCATTTGGAAACTACCTTTACTTCGTGACTTTCATTGATGATTTTACCAGGCATGCATGGGTATATCCTTTGAAGGCAAAGTCCGAAGTGTTTTTGTGCTTCAAACAGTTTTTGGTTATGGCTGAAAATGTGTCAGAAAGTAAGATGGGCACCCTCCGTTCAGATCGAGGGGGGGAGTATATGTCTTCAGAATTTAATGCATTTCTGGCTGAGCGTGGGATAAAACACCAATGTACAGTGCCGTATACACCACAGCAAAATGGTGTGGCTGAGAGAAAAAACAGGTCTCTCATGGAAATGGCAAGATGTATGGTTAAGAGTCAAAGTCTACCACATGGTTTTTGGCTTGAGGCTGTCATGTGTGCCACTTATGTACTAAACAGGTGTCCCACCAAAGCATTACAGGTCGTCACTCCATATGAGGCTTGGCATAGCCGCAAGCCATCTGTTGGCCATTTACGTGTTTTTGGTTGCCTGGCATATGCATTAGTGCCTGTGCAACATCGTAGAAAATTGGATGACAAAGCTGTCAAATGTATTTTTGTTGGATATAGTGCTGAGAGCAAAGGCTATCGTTTGTATCATCCACAGACAAAGCGCATTTTGGTTAGCCGTGATGTTGTATTTGTGGAAGATGCAGTTCAGCCCTTGGTTTCATGTACTAAGGAGACAGATATCAGCTCACGTGATGTCTATGATACATTGTTGCCTCTTTTCAGTGGTGCACAGTCAAGTGCAATACCTCATGAGGCAGTTTTTCAGCCTATGCAGGTTTTAAATGATGGCACAGATCAGCCTATATCTGATGCAGATGTGCATGATGCACTTGAGGATGAGAGACAAGAGATTGAGGGCTCTAGGAATATGCCTAGATGGCTGGTGCAGACTTTGCGTGACAGCAAGTTGGATGCCCCTTTGTCTAGTCGCACTCGTTCTGGCTCTCATGGTGCCTCTTATGCGTCAGATTGTTATGCATTGGCTGTTTCTAGTATGTGCGATGAAAGTGAGCCTGTTTCATTTGATGAGGCACAAAGTTCAGAAAATTGGATGGCTGCTATGCAAGCAGAATACGATGCTATTATGAAGAATAGTACATGGTCTTTATGTGACTTGCCCCCTGGCAAGAAGGCCATTAGCACTAAGTGGGTATACAAATTGAAGCGTAAGCCTGATGGCACAGTGGATCGCCATAAGGCTAGGCTTGTTGCAAAAGGTTATGCTCAACAGAAGGGCATTGATTTTGATGAGACTTTTGCTCCCACATGTCGTATGACCACTGTTCGTAGCATCTGTGCATTAGCAGCTCATAATGGTTGGAATGTACATCAGCTGGACATAAAGACTGCGTTCTTAAATGGAGATTTGCATGAGGAGGTGTATGTATCGCAGCCTCGTGGTTTTGTTCAAAGAGGGCAGGAAAACAAAGTGTGCAGGTTAAAAAAGGCTTTATATGGTTTAAAGCAAGCTCCACGAGCTTGGTATGAAAAAATACATGCATATTTGACTGCACATGGGTTTCAGAATAGTCCAACAGAAAGCACTTTGTATGTTAAACGTGTGGATGGTGTACATCTAATCATTGCTCTCTATGTCGATGACATGCTGCTCACAGGACCAAATGAGAGTCATATTGCTGATTTTAAGGCTGATTTGAATGCCTCTTTTGAGATGTCAGATTTGGGGCATTTGCATCATTATTTGGGGATACAATTTAAGCAGTGTGATGGAGGTATTGCTTTGTGTCAGACAAAGTATATTGAAACATTGTTGCGGAGATTTGGCCTTGAAGACTGCAAGCCTATTGCTACTCCAATGGAGACAGGTTTGAAGTTGAGTCTTCATGATGCTGGAGATCACTTTGATGTCACACTCTATCAGACAGCTGTTGGTTGCCTCATTTATGTATGCATTACGAGGCCAGACATTCAGTTTGCAGTCTCACAGGTGAGCAGATTTATGCATAGCCCAGGCATTAAGCATTGGCAGGCAGTGAAGCGTATCTTTCGCTATTTGAGTGGTACTCGGCATCTTGGGTTGTTTTATCCCAAGGGGGGATCATTGCCGCCAGATTTACATGCTTTTTCAGATTCTGACTGGGCTGGTTGTTATGACACACGCGTGTCCACGAGTGGTTTTTGTGTTTATTATTATAAATGTTAAGTATTTTTAATGTGCGTGCCATGTGTGTGTATATGCGCATGCCCCCCCATGTGTGTATATGTGCATGTGTGTGTGTGTGTGTGTTTGTTTGTTTGTTTGTTTGAGAGAGTTTTTTTAAATTTTAATTTTAATCTTAAAATTTTTAAAGTTTTTTAAAATGTTTAAGTACTTTTAATGTGTGTCGTGTGTGTATGTGTGTGTGTGTTTGTTTTTTAAAATGTCCTAAGTATTTTTAACGTGCGCATCGTGTGTGTGTGTGTGTGAGTGTTTGTTTGAGAGAGTTTTTTATTTTTTTCAATGTTAAGGTTAAAGTTTTTTAAAATGTTTAAGTATTTTTAATGTGTGTCGTGTGTGTGTGTGTGTTTGTTTTTTAAAATGTCTTAAAGTATTTTTGATGTGCGCTCCATGTGTGTGTGTGTGTGCACGTGCGCGTGTGCCCTGTGTGTGTATATGTGTGTGTGTGTGTGTGTGTGTGTGTGTGAGAGAGAGAGAGAGAGAGAGAGAGAGAGAGAGAGTGTGTACATACATACATGTTGCCGTGTGTGTGTGTGTGTGTGTGTGTGTGTGTGTGTGTTTGAGAGAGAGTTTTTTAATTTTTAGTGAAAGTATTTTTTAATGTGCACGGGCCGTGTGTGTGTGTGTGTGTGTGAGAGAGAGAGAGAGAGAGAGAGAGAGAGATTCATTACTAATTGATAAAATAAATGTGTGTGTGTGTGTGTGTGTGTGTGAGAGAGAGAGAGAGAGAGAGAGAGAGTGTGTACATTCATGCATGTTGCCCATGTGTGTGTGCCCTTGCATTTTTGTTGCCTTAAAGTGTGATAAAAGGTTATGTGGGGTTGTGATTTAAATGTGTGCGTGTGTGTGTGTGTGCGCGTGTGTTTGAGAGAGTTTTTTTATTAAAGGTGAAAGTATTTTAAAATGCACTTACACCTAGGGGGAGTGAGGAATAGTAGGTGCAACTTCTTTATATTGATGGTTAGGATGTTAAAAGACACTTTTTACTATATTATTTGATTAATTATGATGTTGTAAATAATGAAGAGGTATTCTCTCTCTCTCTCTCTCTCTCTCTCTCTCTCTCACACACACACACACACACACACACACACACACACACACACCCACTGTATGTATGTGATTTAAATGTGTGTGTGTGTGTGTGAGAGAGAGAGAGAGAGAGAGAGAGAGAGAGAGAGAGAGAGAGTACATATAACATATACCCATATATGTGTGCATGTGCACGTTGTGTGTGTGTGTGTGTGTGTGTGTGTGTGTGTGTGTTTGAGAGAGATTTTTTTAATTGAAGGGGAAAGTTTTTAAAAATGTTTTAATAATCTGAATAGCAATTGTGTGTGTGTGTGTGTGTGTGTGTGCCCTTGCATGTTTGTTGCCTCTAAAGTGTGATAAATGGTCATGTGGCTTTGTGATTGAAGTCACAATTAAGTGTGTTAATGTGTGCGTATACAAGGCATGCAAAAACACACATATGCAAGGTGAACGCTATTTTTTTTTCATTGAAGGAACTTTTAATATGCTTTTACTTTGTTTAAGTATTATGTTATGTGCATTATACTTTTACTTTGTGTGTGTGTGTGTGTGTGTGTGTGAGAGAGAGAGAGAGAGAGAGAGAGATGTCACCCGCACTAACCCACATGTAGATACATGTACCACATGTATGCACATGCTCAAACACATGGTAATTTGAAATGTACTAATGATTTCTCTCTCTCTCTCTCTCTCTCTCTCTCTCTCTCTGTGTGTGTGTGTGTGTGTCACACACACACACACACACACACACACACACACACAGTAATCATGCATCTACTTACCTATATGTATGTATGTGTAATTGATAGAGATGGAAGAGGTGACTTGCATTTTTTAAAAGCACATGAGGAGTACTCTTTCCTTTGAGGAAAGGGTGAATTTGGCTACAAAATTTGAGCGTCGCCTTTTTCATAGTCCAAGCTGGTTTGGGCCATGGGCGGTTCATGATGTTGGATGAATCGATGTTTTTAAAATTTTTATACATTTAGATTTAGAAAAATTAGAGGAGAATATTGAGCTAATGAATATTATAGAAAGTCTAGGCCTGCTTGATCTTTATGAAATAGACTATAATGTCCCTGGCCTAAGAGATCAATTACATCAAGTATTTGACGAAGTTATTAAATGTATCTCAAAGCATAAGTTCATTCGAAAATAAATCAGATTGTGTTCTTCTTTTGTGATGATTGATATATGTTGATTTCCCTTGCAAGTGGGCATGGAATACAACTCTTCGATCATATTTCTCTCTCTCTCTCTCTCTCTCTCTCTCTCTCTCTCTCTCTCTCTCACACACACACACACACACACACACACACACACACACACACACACAAAGGGTAAGCACCCAAATGTACAAATTCAAACACACATAGTAGTTTACAATTATGGTTTTTACACCGATGCACACACATAGAGTAGCTATAATTTTGATTTATACACACACGCACACAGTAATTATGCATCTACTTACCTATATGTATGTATGTATAATAGACAGAGATGGAAGAGGTGACTTGCATATTTTTTTTTAGCACATGAGGGGTACTCTTTCCTTTGGGAAAAGGGTGAATTTGGCTGTAGAGTTTGAGCATTAGTTTTTTCATAGTCTAAGCTGGTTTGGACCTTGGGCGGCTCAAGTTGTGGTGGATGGAATGATGTTTTTAAAATTATTATATGTTTAGATCTAGCAAAACTAGATGAAACTATTTGATGAGGTTATTCAATGTATCCCAAAGCATAAGTTGCTTAGAAAATAAATATATGGGTGTGTTCTTCTTCTTTGACCATTGATGCTAGGCAAGTCACTTTTGGTATTTGAATAGTCTCTGTTTTTATATATATAAATACCGTCTTTGTCTTTCTCATTCTTTTCTTACTCTCTCTCTCTCTCTCTCTCTCTCTCTCTCTCTCTAATTATAAAAAGATCATGACTGTTATTGATATAAAGTTTGATTATGTTTTATGCAGAGCCATGGTATTAGACATTTTAAAGTTGACCTATGACAATAATAAATTGTCAGATACGATCTTCTTTGAGGAGATGCCAGAGTTGGTTTTTTTGGATACCAACCCAGCCCAAAATGGGAACTCCTTGGATTTGATGGATGGGATGACGTTAATCCACACTATATTTATATAGTCTTAGACCCTTACAAGCTAGATGAGGATCTTAAGCTCCTCTTAATCAAAGAGGCATTGGGATCACTAGATGGCTTTTACACTATGGGTAGCAAATATAGGAGCTCCGAGGAAAAGCGTTTCATTTTTAGGGAAGTACTGTTGTGCATTCCGATAAGAAAATTGGTGAAGATACTGTGGTGAAGATACTGATGTAATAATCTTTAAGATTATTGATGGATGTCTCACTTGTCTCTTTGTATATTCTCTCTCTCTCTCTCTCTCTCTCTCTCTCTCTCTCACACACACACACACACACACACACACACACACACACACACACACACACACATGTAATACACAAATAGTTACCCTTGCCTTTTTCTATGTGTTTGGTGTGAAATGTAGCTAGGACAGCGTGAGAAAAATAGAGAGACTATCAATTTTATGTTGTCTGTGTGTGATTGTGTAGAGGCAAGCACAAGGAGGATAGCATCAAAGTTAGTGGTTTCGAATACCATTGTCTTCACCTTGAGGTTAGTTTTCTCTCTATCTGTTTATGTGTTTGCAATTAATATGTGATGCATAGATATCAAGATTTTTTTATGTTCATATGTTTTGGTTAGCTGAGAGAGAGAGAGAGAGAGAGAGAGAGAGAGAGAGAGAGAGAGAGAGAGAGAGAGAGAGAGAGAGAGAGAGAGAAGATACTGGATATTAAAATACTTTCTATATCTCTTTCTATCTCATCAAGTCTTTTAATATTGATAATTTGTATTTAAATGTCAATGTCTAATACTTTAGTGTGTGCACACAAATACAGTTTAAGCTAGAAACTTTTCATTTATTAGACCATTGCCTTTTGGGATTGTAGAGAGAGTTCTAGAGAGATAATATATGGGCATGAGAGAATATATAAACTATAGTAGCCTTAAAACAACAGAGAAATGTTCTCAAAAAGAAAAGAACTTTCTTTATGGTTTTAGAGAGATAATTATATGTCTCGCTAAGAGTTGACAAGGGATCTACATGTATATAGTGTTGGTATACAGTTGGGTTATTAGGGTTACGTTATATGTTGACAAAGATATAAAGAGATGTTTAAAGAGCCTTAAGATATTTATTTTAGATTTCAGCAATGGACATCCAGAATGCTAACAATGGCTCAAATGTCATAGTGGTTGCGAATGGAGATTCCAATTCAGAAGTAGCTTTGTCTACCCCGCCTGAGCCAATGAATGTTTAAGGAGCTGCAAAACACCTTGCTCGGTCAAGGTCTCCATCTAGACAATCAAGCTCTAAACGTCTAGAAACTATTGTGCACATATGCAAGCGCACTGAGAAAAATCACGTTGCTTGCACGGAGTACTTAGATGCCCTTTGGAATGAGATTCATGGAAGTGGTAGCCAAAGGAGAGATACGCTAAAAGATGCTAGTGGTCGCATGGAGGTTAACCAGCTAGACATGATTTCTTTCATGGAAAATATGCATGCTGAAATTGGGGAACGTGTGGGTGGATGTAATAGGGAATGTAAAGAACAAGTTGATTCTCTAAAACAGCAAGTACGCACATTAGGCTTGGAGGTATTGAGTCCAAAGACATTCGTTAATCCACTCAATGTTATTATGAAAAGGATGAGCCCTATGTTGGAAACCAAGGTAATTCCCTCGAGATTTTGTGAGTGTAATGATGTTTTTTGCTCAAGCAACAATTGTATTGCGCCTTTCTAGATTTGGCTCTCCGTGGTGATATCTATGAATTCTCTATTTTCTCAAATTCTTTACATGTCTCTTTCTATTTTATTCTCTCTCTCTCTCTCTCTCTCTCTCTCTCTCTCTCTCTCTCTTTGTGTGTGTGTGTGTGTGTGTGTGGATACGGAGAGAGGTTTTCACTTATAAGCAAGGGATTGTATATATTAGACACACTTATTTATTATAAATTTCTCTAATAATTATATCATGTTTGCTACTTTGTGGATTCTATCTCAGAGTAGGGCCATATGTGTGGTAATGGCATTTGAAGTTAAGAATGTTTGTAAAAAGAAAATTGGTATTTGTTTTTTTTTTGAAGGGGTTGAAGATGGTTAGGAGTTGTATATACCTAAGTTTGAACCAAGTTAATCGGCTTCGAATTTTGGATGCAACACGTGTGTTTCGCCGCCGTAATTGTTTATGGACAAGAACTTCTATTCGAAAACAAATTGTTGCTAATTTAACGGAGTACTTTAATGAAAATGGAATCAAGACATTTGGAAGGATTGAAGATGAGGAGAAGCATAGAGAATTCTATGGTAGAATCTACTTAGATCTGAGTAATAGAGCAACTCCCAATGCTACGATACTTCAAGAACCTATCAAGAACATCAAAATGTTCAGGCAGATAGAGATATGACATGAGGTCCTATTTCTTTTGATTTAAATGAGCTACCTATAGATGAGATTGGTTGTGTTGACAATTCTCAAATTATTTGTTGTGTTGTTGGTGTTAAAATTATAGCAATGTGATGAGCTATGGTGGATCAAATGCTAGAATCAACATCATTAACAAAGAGATTAGATGATAATTAAGATGTGATTAGTGAACAATTAAGACGTGATTATTTATTGTGTTATTGGTGTTAAAATTATAGCAATGTGATGAGCTATGGTGGATCAAATGCTAGAATCAACATCATTTTAACAAAGAGATTAGATGATAATTAAGACGTGATTAGTGAGCAATTAATTGATAGCTTAGTGTAGGCATGGATAATCAAAAACCATCAAATTCTCATTAGGCCAATGCTTCAATTTATAGAGTTTACATCCAAGCATCTAATCCCACTGATTTCTCCTTGATTCACTCCACCTCTTTTGCTTGATTCTCTCCACCTCTCCCAGAATATCTCCACACCTCCTAAATCTCCTCATGATACCCTTAATTCTCTCCCACTATATTCTTCTCACCTTTTCACAGGTTCTCTCACATTTACGGATTCTCTTGTACAACCTCTAGCCAAGGGCTTGTTCCCGCACACACCCTCTTCACTTGTATATTTCAACACCTCCCCTCAAGTGAATACTCCTAGCACACCTGGACCCTATACCAAGTTCCCCTCTTACTTGATAGTCCGCGACCAGTGCCTCAAGTCCCTAAACTCATAGTCCTTGACACTCTCTCTCTCTATGTGTCCAAGGCTACTATAAGTGCCCGTGACCTTGACTAAAGTGCTCACACATACATCTACCACATGGCCTACATCATCGGTGGCTCTTAGAGGTGGTTTTACTTTGTTGGGGCAGGTTACATTGAGTTGTGGGGTTTCTCTCTCTCTCTCTCTCTCTCTCTCTCTCTCTGAAAAGATGATCCGACTCCACTTCTTTAGGAGCCTCTAGTGAAGTTTGCCGATGTCGTTCCTTCTCCCCACTGGGTTTGCTCTAGCAGTCTCTTGCCATGTGTCCTGGCTTTCCACAGTTGTGGCAAGTGAAGGTCCTTCCTCCTACTCTGCCTCTTCCTCGTCCTCGAGAGAATCCTCCTCGGGTGAAGAAAAAGCGTCCTCGTCCTCGTCCTCGAGAGAATCCTCCTCGGGTGAAGAATGCTTTTTCTTCTCATGCTGTTGAGTCAAGCCATTTCTTCTCTTTGCCTCTGCTCTCTTGCTCTAGTAGAGCTCCTTCTATCTTGTGTAGCTTCAATTCAGGTACATTCTTTAGTGTTGCTACAATATTTTCATATTCACCTTTGTCTACACTCTTCAGAAGCATTGCTAGTGCCTCATCATCTTCTACCTTTTTGCCAATAAACTGCCAGTTGTTGCTTAATGCTTTTATATCTATTCAAGTGTGTGATTAAAGGTTCACTTTCCTTCATATCCAATTTGTAGAATTGCATTAATAGATTTATCTTTGAATTTTAGCTTGTGTGCCAAATAATTTATTGAGTTCATTCCATGCATCTTTTGCCCATTGTATCCTTGTGATGTGATGAATGATTTCATCATTTAAACTGAGTGCAATAAGTCCCAATGCTTTTTCATTCATGCTCTTCCACTCATTTTTCCCTCTCACCTCTGGGCATTCATCTCTTCCCTCAACTAGCCCCCATAGATTTTTTCTCATGAGCAGATACATGGTTTTTGTCTGCCATGTGTAAAACTGCTCCCCATTAAATTTGGCTATCTCTTGTGTTGTACTCATGATGATGTGAAGGGGGTCTTACCTCTTGATCCAATTTCAAGATTCAAGGGCAATGTCTACCCTTTTACAACTCAATCTGGTGTTTAGGAGATGATTACAACAGATTTATTAGCATAAAATCACCAGAATTACATTAAATCAAGGGTAACCAATTTGTACGGAATGGTTGGAGTATCAAACCATCTCCAAATTGCAATCTACCTAATGGTTAATTTGAACCCTCAATTGCACCAAAAAATAGTGATTACTATTGATTAATTAATGATTAGCAAATTAATCCTCTGTTTTGTGTGCAAAAAATAGAGTATGCGCGGAGCCCAGATCTGAGGCCTTAGAGTTCAAATGAGCTCAAATCCTTTCAAGGCCATCAATAGAAATTAGTCTAGTAGAGGATTAAGCCAAGAAACACAAGATTTGACCAAACATTGAATGCTTAATCTCTGTTTTACCAAATTTGATGAAGAGCTTGGATCTCACTATAGACTTGATCAAATCAAATTTTGACTTCACCGGCTTGTAGAGCACCCTTGAAAACTCCTGGGGCTAAGAGGAATTAGACCCATTGCAATTGGAGCAGACAAGATCTTCATTTTCTTCAGGAAAACAAGCGCTGGAAAAAACGTGATTATCTCTTGATTGCGTCGACGGTTTGTTGCACTGATTCATTTGGCTGGAGCACCAATGAAGTAGCTATGTTGGGCTAGAAGCATTTTCCCTAATGTTTCTCCTGGAGGGAGATCAAGCCCCTCCACTTGCTGGGGATACAGAGGGCTAGTTGAAAATAACTAAAAAAAATGATTATTTCTTAATTATCTACTAATCCTAATTAGTTAGATAATGGGCTCATAAACTTGATGGATTCTAGGCTAGGCTCTGATACCATGTTAAAATTAACAACGATGTGATGAGCTATGGTGAATCAAATGCTAGAATCAACATCATTAACAAAGAGATTAGATGATAATTAAGATGTGATTAGTGAGCAATTAACTGATAGCTTAGTGTAGGCATGGATAATCAAAAACTAGCAAATTCTCATTAGGCCAATGCCTCAATTTATAGAGTTTACATCCAAGCATCTAATCCCACTGATTTCTCCTTGATTCACTCCACCTCTTTTGCTTGATTCTCTCCACCTCTCCAAGAATATCTCCACACCTCCTAAATCTCCTCATGCTACCCTTTATTCTCTCCTAGTAGATTCTTCTCACCTTTTCACAGGTTCTCTCACATTTACAGATTCTCTTTTACAGCCTCTAGCCAAGGGCTTGTTCCTGTACACACCCTATTCACTTGTATATTTCAACAGTTGGCGATGTGAAAGGTATTAAATCCGAATGTCACTATAAGGCGCGTGTTTTCAAATCCTCAGAATGTTAAGCACCTAGCAACTATGGTGGTAAGTTCTGGAGGTTGTACTCTTCACCCATTTAGGAGCCCTTGCTTATGAGTGCCATTTTTGTGGTGCACTAATTTGGAAATGTGAGGCGTTAAAAAATCTTGGACAATATGTGGGCAAACACTGTTGTACAAGTGGGAATGTCTCTTTATTGTCTTTGGAAAATCCTCCTCCTACATTTGTTGAGTTGTTATTTGGTAATGATAAAGTATGTAAGGAATATATGAAGAATATACGCTGTTATAACAATTCCCCGGCATTCGTTTCATCGGGTGCTCACTTGGATAATCAGTTCACTAGGGGGGGAGGAGTATTTAATTTTCAAATCCATGGTAGTACCTATCATCGTGTTTGGCTCTACAATACCTGATGAAACACGAGATGCGGCTCCTCAATTTGCCCAATTATATGTGTATAATACGGAGCATAGACTTCATGGGATTCCTTCTTTAAATCACAACGTGGTTGAAAGGTTGCGCAAATAATGATGTATGAACATAATCCGTATGCCCATGCACTTCATATAGTGAGAGAAATGTTGTAGTCAAGTCCACATGCAGATTTGAGAATGGTCATCATGAGACTGAAGCTCGATCAACCTAAAGGTAATACTTGGTTCCTATAGAAAGTGAGGTAGCTGCTATCATGCCAGGTCAAGGAGATGATTTTCATGTGGGGCATAGAGATATTCAAATAATGTCTCTCACTGGTGCTATAAAAAGGATATCTAACTTGCATCGTTCATATATGCCTCTATTATATGTTCTTCTGTTTCCTCAAGGAGAGGATGGTTTTTGGCATGTTGGAATTCCTATCCATGGTAGGAATAGACAAGGTTCAAATGAGGAGACAAAGACTGTAACTCAATCATAATATTATGCATATAGATTACAAATAAGGAAAGATACAAATGACCGCCTTCTACGCGGTGGTCGACTTTGCCAACAGTACATTGTTGATGCATATAGTAGCATGGAAGAATCAAGATTAGTATGGATATGCAATAACCAAAAAGCATTGCGTGCTGAAGTATACCAAGGGCTTGCAGACATGGTTAATATAAGTGATGGGGTCCTCTTTATTACTTGCAATCCTAAGTGGGATGAAATAAGCAATGCTTTATTACCTTTACTTGCAATCCTAAGTGGGATGAAATAAGCAATGCTTCACTACCGGGTCAGACTGCCCAAGATCAACTTGACTTGACGGCACGGGTCTTTGTGAGAAGCATAAGGATATGATGCACTTATTGGTGAAAAAAGCATTATTTGGAAGCGTCGTGGGATTTGTTTATGTTATTGAATTTCAGAAAAGAGACTTGCCACATGCACATATATTATTGATATTGGAAAGTGGATGTAAACGAGCTGAGATTGCTCACTATGATATGTTGGTATGTGCTGAACTTCCTGATAAGGTGATATTTCTTGAGTTGCACAACATAATCAGTCATTATAATGTCCATGGTCCATGTGGCAAACTAAATATGCACTCTCCTTGCATGGTTGATAGGAGTTGCAAACATCGGTACCCTCAAAAGTTTTCTGAGACTACTAGCGTTGATGACAATGGGTATCCAACTTACATGCAGCGAGATGATGGTAGTTTCATCCAAGGATCATAGGGTGGATAGTCAATGGGTTGTCCCATATAACCCTTTTCTCTCTATGCGATACAAAGCCCATATTAACATAGAAGTATGCTCTACCATTACAACAGTGAAGTATTTGTATAATTATGTATACAAGGGACATGATAGAGCTACTACACAGAATTGCAAGATACACATGGGGTTATTGACGAGATTAGTCAATATTTGGATGCACGGTATGTGTCTGCTTTCAGGAGGCATGCTGGACCTCTTACAACAATATCGGAAACGGCTACATGATTTTGAAGGGTTACCTATTCCTGATAGATTAAGTGTTGCTACTGTCAACAATGGTTTGCTGATGGAAGAGATAATGTTTGATTCTGTCCAGCAGGCTAATTTGTGTGTTTCCATGGAAAAGAGTCTAAACAGTTGTCAATCAAGAGAATTTGATACTATCCTTGAGGTTGTTTCTTTGAACCATGGTGGTGTTTTTTTCCTTGATGGACCAGGTGGATTAGGCAAAACATATCTTTATAATGCCTTGCTATCTCGATTACGTGGACAAAATCAAGTTGCTTTGGCATGTGCATCGTCTAGAATTGTTGCATTGCTACGTTCAAATGGCCGTACATCACACTCACGTTTCAAAATCCCATTGGTTCTCAATGCTTCTAGCACGTGGTATCAAAGCTAATAGCCCATTGGCTGAGGTGTTGAAGCTTGCAAGGTTAATCATTTGGAATAAGGCTCCAATGATGCATTGATATGTATATGAAGCATTGGACAGAACATTAAAAGACATTATGCAAAGTGATATAGTCTTTGGTGGGAAAATTATGCTATTTGGTAGTGACTTCAGGCAAATATTACCCGTTGTGGCAAAGGGATCGTGTGAGTAAATTCTTGATGCAATGCTTTGTCGGTCATATATTTGGAGATATGTAAATGTTTTAAAGCTCACCCAAAACATGTAGGTTAGACAGAGTGTTTATGATTGTACATAACTAGAATTTGTCAAATAGACTTTACAAATTGGAGATGGCTCTATAGGCCATCCAAACAATCAAGGCAGAGTGATAATTCCACCATGAATGTTGATCCATGGGAACTCCCTTTCCAATTTGGTAGTATACAAAGAGTGGATTCTGTATGCTTCTTTAAAGACCGTGCCATTCTTGCACCACGAAATGTAGAGGTTGATGAGATTAATGAACTAGTCTTGAGTGCATTACCCGGTCTTAAAAGAGAATACCTAAGTGAAAATTCAATTGTTTGTTCTGAGAATGACACAATATTGTATCCAATTGAGTACTTGAACAGTTTGAACTTAGGTGGTGGTTACCCACCTCACCACCAGACTGATATGCAAGCAATTTGAGTCAAAGGTGATAGAAGCAAAAATCATTACGATTACAAACATTGGAGATAGGGTCTTTATTCCCAGCATAACATTCATACCAAATATGCTTCAATTGCATTTTGACATGAGAAGGAGATAATTTCCCATAAGACCAGCTTTTGCTATGTCAATAAATAAGTCCCAAGGATAAACATTGAGTGTGCTGGGAATTTATTTGGCCACACATGTATTCATGGAAAATTGTATGTTGCTATGTCACGTGTTAGATCATCTGATGCAGTGAAAGTGTGTGTAGAGCATACTGTGGAAGACGAAAGTAGCATAGAAGGTTCAAATGAAGTCTTCATAACCAATGTTGTCTACAAAGAGGTATTGCAAATGGCATGCAGAAGAACGTAAATGTAATCTATGCCCACCAAAAGGTGGAAACGAGCTATTGATATACAACAGTCTACAAACAGTAGAGACTGCATTCATAGATATCTCTGTATCAATCAAGTAAGCATTTGAAAGGAGAATGTTTGCAAAGATGTGACATGTGCAATCTATGTTGTCTTTCAATAAGCGTGCATGCTTTGAAGTTGATTGATGTTTTTTTTAGAATGACAATTATTTTTTGTGATGCGAAGTCTTGAAGTTAAATAGGGTACAAAATCCCTTTAATTTATCTCTTATATTAGCGCAACCCTTACCGATAATACTGAATTGATATGTATAAATCTACTGACATTGAGGTAAAGCCACCACACAGGTCCACAATATGGAGTGTCCCATCTATTACTCAAGGGGTGGTTTAAATTGTTGAGATGGTTGTAAGGGCTTGATGAGTTCGTGTTTGCTTTTTTAACATTTGGATAAGCAAATGTTTTACTTTTGACTTGCTTTTATTTTCGTTACTTAGTTCGAAATACTAAACCTTCATAGAGAGAGAGAGAGAGAGAGAGAGAGAGAGAGAGAGAGAGAGAGAGAGAGAGAGAGAGACTGACCTCAAATGATTAGTATAGTAAATGTCGTATTTGATATCACGGGTATATTTTTTAGGATGGATTTGGCAAGGAGATCATTTTCATTTGTTTATGGTGATGGACAAGTTATTGAAGGTATTTTTCTTGACAATTGCTATAATATAGGCATCATTGTTTACCCTAATCTATTTTAATTTTCATGGCTCAATTGTAGACCCTCCATTTTGGGAAGGACAAGCAACATCATCTCTAATTATCAAACTATTAGTAGAGAGCACAGGTGTATTACGGTATATATAGAAACTTGCTTTTTATGTAGCTTTTGCATTTTATTTAAAAAAATATAAATTATTATTGATACATTCCTTTTGCCAACAGGGAATATCTTTATTTATTTGAACCTAGATTATTGCTAGGTTTATATGGTCGAGACACTTACGATGAGAGCTTTGGACTCCTTGGAATGCACAATCTAAGATTACGAAAGATTGTGGATCAGCTTCATGTACATGTAATGTTTGTGGTCTATAAAAGGCCTAATAAGTTAGATTTTCGGTGCATGGGCACTGAACATTACAAAATTTTTTGATTTGCTGTCTACAAGCCTGTTCCAACGCCCTTCGTCTCAAATATTGATTCACCGAAGGAGTTTTGCAAGGTTTTATTTTTTTCCTTTGAAAATTATATCTTACAATATCTAATATTTTTTTATCTTAAAATAGAAAGGGAGAGGGGCCAACAAACAAAGAGAGATCATCATCCTATCCAACTATATGAATGTGTGCTTCATTCACCACATCATCATCATCATCATCATCTATGGGGTGTCTCCACTATCTCTTCGCCATAGCTTAGCTTCGAGCTTTTTCGTCCGATTTTGCAACAGGTGATCGCTATGGCGGCACGGTGCTCGCATTCCGCCGTGGTTCTAGCTCTTGGAGAGTCGGCTATGGTTACAGAAGCTACAGCCTGCACATCGCGCCTTTCCTCGTCGTTTCTACCGCGCTCTTCTCCTTCACTTCGTCTGCCGCAGCAGCGCGCTGCGTCTCGCCAACGCCTCCCTTCCTCCATCCGTGCCCTCGAATTCGATCAGGACACTGTAAGCGAAAAACTCACGCTATCTTCTGTTTGAGAAAACCCTTAAAAGCCTCTGCATTTCCTTGCACTTTTTACATGCATTCCCATCGTCCCATTACAGCTATGGAGAAACAGTTTACTGAATAGCTTGTGCAATCTCGTAGATTGTGGCCATCTCGGTTGGATTAGCTGGGATTGCTGTGGGGATTGGCGTCCCTGTCTTCTACGAGACTCAGATGAAAAGCGCTGTAATGCTCCTAAAGCCCATTGTTAATGCAGTTCAATTATCTTGTGATTTTTCATGCCATTAGCAAATGCTGATCATCGTGCCTTCCAAGCTTAATGTAGATTTTATGACCTTAGCCATTGTTGGGCAATTATTTTGCCATACTTCATATGATTATTATATTATCGATTCAATGCTGCTTATTGCTGTGCACTTCTTTGTGGTGCTTCAAACCCTAATCTTTGCATTCAGTTGATTTGTGACGCACGTCTTATGTAGCCATGGATGCAATGCATGTCTTCATTTATTCTCCATGTGGGTTAATTGGTTTTGTCGCTTTCTACATGTTTTCTGATGCAGGCGAGTCGTGAGAATGATCAACCTTGCTTTCCGTGTGCCGGCAGCGGGGCACGTATGTGAATCACCATCCACATAGAAATAGTATAAACAGTACACCTCTTTCTAATGTGAAGTTTGTGTGAAGATTGTCAGAAGACCTAATAGAAAACCCATCTCCTGTGCACTTAGGTGATATCATACATTAATAGTCGCGTCCAACATGTTTCTTGAGGGTTACATGACTGCTAATGAATGTGTTTTGGGTTATTGCAGAGACATGTAGGTTCTGCCTTGGAGCAGGAAACATAACCATTGAGCTTGGTGGGGGTGAGAAAGAAGTCTCAAAATGTCTTAACTGCGAGGGTGCGGGATCCATGACTTGCACCACCTGTCAGGGATCTGGTATTCAACCCCGATACTTGGATCGCAGGCAAGCTTTCCTTTACTGAATGTGGACTTGTCAAGTACTTTCCTCACTAGATCTAAGTAAGCTAATACATGAACGTTTTTGGCACAAACTACAATAATTGAAATCGTGTGTTTGGTTTGATCCTATTCAATCTTAACATATTGGGGATGAAGAAAAAACTTTGTCATTGCAAAGAAGGAAACCATTGTTTAGTTTTTTTTTTGGAGTCTGCTTGGTGGTTGACCCACGCCAGCATGTTGGCAAGTGTCGATTTTTTCTCAAAATTTTGATGGGTGCGTTCTCTTAAGAAGTCTGAAAACTACTCAATTGATCTGAATTTGGCTATGTGAATGGTGAAGATAATGTAAAACAGGCAAGTGGCTTGACCAAGTCCTGCATGCTTGGTATTACTGAAAGGAAGGAGCCTGGTATCTGTCTCCACCTGTATTTGATATGGAGGTTGGGGCCAAACAGATACAACCTATGTGTTTGATATGGAGGTTGGGGCTAACATGGTTTTCTGTGCCCTAATCTTGCTTGCTTGGTACCCAAAAAGGAGCCTGATATCTTTCTCCTCCGTAGAAGAAAGTGAAAGGCTTTGACTGTAAGTAAAATATTTACCTTGGGCATGTCAGATGAGAAATTCACGAGTGTAGGCTTAGCCCAAGATGAGTACTTTATGGTCAACAGCAGAGGAGGTCTTTCGTCTAGCACCGGGCCGCACGAAGAGGGTGGAATCAAAGTGTGGATGAATGTGGATTTTCCTTTAAAATCTGATGATATTTTTTTTAATTGACAGGGAGTTTAAAGACGATGATTGAATGCATGAGTGTAGCATATCGGTGCTTTGTAACATGCCAATTTGGTAAGAGACCATTTCTTCTCTAGGTATCTCCTAAAGCTCTGCTCAAATTCTCAGCTTTCAGTTAATGCTTAGGTTGTCCTTTGAATTGCAGAGTCAATGTTGATCACCCACAATTCCAGCAGAACAAAGACGGGGTTGCTAAGCAGCATGTACAACAAGGATGACTGATGTAATCTGCTCATTTTTCATAAATGATTCAAGACAAATTCGAATTTTGGCCATTATTCTTGTCAATTTTGTCTGCCGGTTTTTCACCATATGGTTTAGTGTGGTGATGGACTTCAGAGATACATGAATTGAGTTGTTGACCAAGGATTCTCTTATTTGTTGCATTATTGGACCTTATCATGACTCATAATTTCACAGATGCATAAATCATTATCTCTTGTAACATATCTGCATATGCTGATCAGAAATAATTTGACGAATGTCTTTGAAATTTCTAAATGAGCTTCAATTTCTAATCATCACATAAGAGAGGAGATTTTACTTAATCCAATCAGAAAGGTAGGAGTAGAATCAGAGTAAGAGCCTTTGCTGTCTTATCCAACCCTTTGATGTTGTCTCATCTAACCCTTCAATGGAGCTACCATCACAGCATTACCTAAATTAGGCCAGTCTTCGACGCCGTCTCTCGAGTTGCATTGTCTGGTGTGCCTTTTTTAGTCTCGTCTGTTGAGCCAATCTTACAGTACACAGTCACCTCCTCAAAGAACTTAGTAATGGTCGGGAAGCAACAATGGCCTTGAAGCCTGCACTAGTGTTGGCAATTTGTACAAAATGCCCCTCTTATCATCTCAAAGTGAACCTCTGTGGCCAACCACCTAAAACACATGAACAATCAATGTCACACCCACAGTGAAGATGAGGCCATTGCATGTCCATGAGAAGCATGCTCGGTTGTAGAGGATGCAAAAGAGGCACTAGTATAGACAGGAGGATATTGACCCTGGGAGTTTATGTCCTCCTTTTGGCCCTGGCACTTCCTTATATTTAATCTAAATTTTTCTATCTACAAATGAGTATAAACCCTAACCAAAGCACCAAACCTCCAAATCATTCGTAGTGCAGAGAAAAAGCAATGAGTATCTCTTGTTTGTAATGGCAACAAAGTAATCAAACCTCCTGATCAAGCCAAATGAGTCCATTTAATTGCATACCAATCATGGTTTTAATCACATTTAGTAGCATTTAAATGGCTGCAACAAAGAACAAATGTCCATAGTCATCATGCCCACATTGCACGGCTCCCCGCAAGAAAATCATGTTCATGAGATCCCTTCCCACATTGCAAAGCTCCTTGCTCCCTCACGATTACACCCCATGTACATGAAATGCGGCAACTTCTAATTCAAAACTCACCTCCATAAAATCCAAAATGTTGGGAGCAATTTAGGGCAGTCCAATCATGGCGAAATCCATGGCTATTATGTACATTCTCATGGCAAGCCCCCAACAACCTTCTGTCAAAGCACCAAGAATGTTTATAAGAGTGTGTGTGTGTATACACACACACATGTACATACAGATGTATATACAAATGCATGTGTGTATATATATACACACACACACACACACACATACATATATATATACATACATATACATATGTATATATACATACATATACATATGTATATATACATACATACATATATACATACATACATATATACATACATGCATGTGTATATACACACACACACACACACACACACACACACACACACATACATATATATATACATACATATACATATGTATATATACATACATACATACACACACATATATATATACGTGTGTGTGTGTGTGTGACACACACACACACACACACATACATATATATGTGTGTGTGTATGACACACACACACACACACACACACACACACACATATATATGTATGTATGTATGTATGTACACACACACACACACATACATACATACTTAAAGATAATGTGGGGAAGAGGCAGAGCTTCAAACCCTAGCAAGCAAACACACACACACACAAGAGAAAGGCAAGACACAAGAGAGAGAGATGGAGAGCTGAATTTTCTTCTATCTTCTTCTTCTCTACTCAACCAACATAACATAAAGATAAGAGTACACACTATATGGGTTAGTACTCAACTACTACAACATACAAGGGTCGGTCCATAATGTGAACCCGACTAAATGAGCTAGCGCTATAACTATGCCAGTCTCTAGTAATCCAAAATGGCTGTCACATAGCATGTCATCCCACTGGCTGCATATCACCCATAATCTCACCAACCATACCAGTGGTGTAGATGCGGAAGCTATCACCCAGGCGGGTCATCAATTTCTACCATAGCACTAGTTGAGCTCGATATCTTAATACTCCCCTCGAGCTCAACTCCACACACTGCACTCCAAGTAAGCTCCTAAACCTGTGGAGCTTCTCTGTGCTCAAGGCCTTCGTAAAGATGTCAGCCACCTGATCCTCTTTGCTGACATATACCAGATCTACATCTCCTGCTAGAACCTTCTCCCTCACAAAGTGATAATGCACCTCAATGTGCTTCGTTCTAGCATGATATACTAGGTTACTTTGCCAACTGTATGTTGCTCATGTTGTCACAATATATGACAACTATCCTATCCACGGGCTCTCCCATGTCACCAAGTAGCTTTTGAAACCAAGCTACCTCACAAGTTGCCATAGAGCAGCACCTCTGTACTCTGCCTCTATACTCGACAAGACAACTGTTGTCTACTTCTTACTGCTCCAACTCACAACAGCACTCCCAAATGAGAACATAAAACCACTGGTAGATTTCATGTCTGCAATACTACCAGCCCAATCAGCATCTGTGTACCCATGCAACTGTATCTCTGTACCAGGCTCATCGAAAAGTCTATAATCAACTGTGGACTTTATGTACCTAAGGATCCGTCTAGCCACATGTGTGGCTTCCTAGGGGCCTGCATAAACTAACTCACAAGTCCAACAGCATAGCTCAAGTCTAGCCTTGTAAATGGTCATGTAGATCAAACTACCCACTATGCGCTTGTATGTAATGGGGTCCTCCAAAAGCTCACCTTTATCTACGGAAAGTTTGTGTTCTGTTCCAATGGCACTGAAATAGGCTTACAACATGTCATACCATACTTGGACAACATGTCCAAGCCATATTGCCTCTGCGATAGCAAAATGCCATAACTTGATCTCACTACCTCTATGCCTAAGAAATACCATAGCTCACCCAAATCCTTCATCTCAAACTTTTGCTTCAAAAGCATCCTGACATCATGTACGTCTGCATCACTATCACTTGTGATAATCAAGTCATCCACATAGATGACTAATATCATGATCCCTCTATCTGTCTTTTTCACATATAGTGAAAATCTACATTGGATATTTAAAATCCAATGGTAACAAGATACTCCCCGATCTTGTTTGACCATGCTCTGGGTGCCTGCTTCAAGCCATACAAGGCTTTGCGTAACCTGCACACAAAATGTGGATGTGCATCACTGTCATAACCTGGTGGCTACATCATGTACACTTCTTCTTGCAAATCACCATGCAAGAAAGCATTCTTTACATCCATTTGATGTAAAGACCAACCCTTCGCTGCAGCCATCGCAATGAAAGCTCTCACTGTTGCCATTCTTGCAACCGGGATGAATGTCTCTTCATAGTCTATGCCATAAGTCTACGCATCGCCCTTGGCAACCAATCTTGCCTTGTGCCTGCTCACTGAACCATCAGCATTGTGTTTGACTTTATACACCCACTTACATCCAATTGCCTTCTTTTCCTTAGGCAAAGGTACTAACTCCCATGTTGCATTTGCAACCAATGCTGCCATCTCCTCATCCAATGGCATCTTCCCATTTCTTATTTCCAATTGCTTGCTCAAAGCAAGTGGGCTTAACCTCCTGTATTGCTTTTACCATGTAAGCATAATGATGGGCTGTATATCCATCATATCTCAATCTATCAACAGGGTATCTAACCCTCGTAGACCTACGGACACCTGGATCACTGCTAGGTGTCCTCAAAACAGCCATGGTTCTCCTTACACCAAGAGTAACCACAGACGGAATGCCAAGCTCCTCATCAAGGCTCTGCTCAGAGCCACTAGATTCACTATCCACATATGAGTGACCTGATGACAGATCATGCACAAAAGGTTGATCTACCTTTTCCTTCCCTTTCCATGATACATGTGTACCTGCATCATTCCTCAACCTGCTTGACGATGGGCTAACATTGGATCCACTGCTCGAGGACTCCCCAAGTCCACTCAGCACCTGTGATTGTTGCTCTACATGTGGTGCAACATCAGCACTTCTTACATCTGCATCTTTTGTTGCCTTTACTATACTGGTGCACCTGTGATTGTTGCTCTACATGTGGTGCAACATCAGCACTTCTTACATCTGCATCTTTTGTTGCCTTTACTATACTGGTGCATACCAGCTACTCATCTCATCGAAGACAACATCTCTGCTTACTCGCATCTCACAAGTGGTGGGGTTATATCATCTATAACCTTTTTGCTCCATAGCATAACCAATGAAATGCATTTCTGTGACTTTGGATCCAACTTTGTTCTGACTTCATCAAGAACATGTACATATGCAATACACCCAAACACTTTCAAGTGAGACATCCGGTCTTATGCCTGTAAACTTCTGTTCAGGAGTCATACCATGAACAGCGCAGTGAGTGTCCTGTTCATAATGTACATAGGAGTTGCTACTGCTTCCGCCCAAAAGTAATGTGGCATATTCTTTTCAGCCATCAAGGCATGTGCCACTTCTACAATGTGCCTATTTTTTCTTTCTGCAACACCATTCTGTTGCGGAGTGTACCTGCATGTAAACTACCTCTTAATTCCTTGCTTTCTCAGAAAATCGCTGAACTCATTGGAGAAATATTCTCCCCCACCATCTGATCTTAGGCATTTTATTTGCATGCATTTTTCCTTCTCAACCAAAGCTTTAAATCTCTGAAAGTGAGCAAACACCTCACTTTTCTCCTTCATGAAATAAACCCACACTTTCCTAGTGTGGTCAATAAATGTAACATAGTACCTGCAACCTGCAATTGTGCAGTCTTGGTCGGTCCCCATACATTTGAATGTATGAAATCCAATGGCCTTGCACTGACATGCTTTTCATGTGGGAAAGCATGTTTGGTCTACTTACCAAGTTGGCATGCTTCACATACCTTATGCATACCGTGCATACCATCAACCTTAAACTTTGGCAAACGTGCAACAATATTTTGGGCATGCATAGACTTTAGTCGCTATACATTCACATGATCAATGCGCTTGTGCCATATGTCAATATCTACAAGGACACCTATTCCATGCGCAAACATGGCTGCCTTTATCTCAGGCATGTTCACATCTAAAGTAAATATCCTACTATTTCTGTTATCCTTTGCAACAACCAAGCAACACTTATTTTTGAAGTCAAAACATCCTTGAGGATTAAAACTCACTTGCAGACCCTGCTCAACCATCTGTCCAATAGAAACCAGGTTCTTTGTAATATTCGAAACATGAAGTACATCAGCCAAATACTTCATTTTGCCATCCTGCATAGACAATGGCACTTTACCATCAGCTTTCCACACTTGCCTCTCCATATTGAACTTTCAATCAATATATGGGTTGTCTGATATGAGCATTTCAAAACTTATGGGGTATGTGTCCCTTCCCCTCTCTATGAGGTAGATCGCATGCAACACTTATGGGCACAAAGAGTAGACCTAACCGGAAGGTGATTCTTCCTAGAGCACCTTGGGCCTTAACCAAAGAAGAGCAGTAGCATGTAAAGAAGTGCATAAGTGAGTTTCGTACTCCCATTGGCTATATGCATTGCTTGAAGAAGGGAGCATTTACAAAGGGTGAAGAGCTTAGTGGCTTGAAGTCTCATGAGTGGCATAAAAACTTACAATTTGTGCTGCCAATAGCCATTAAGGATTGCCTTGGCAAAGACATAAGAGCGACAATATACAAGATTAGTGCACTGGTACAGTGGATATCAAAGAAGGAGATTAGAAGAAATACAATAGCGGTAGAGTTTCTTATTAGATGTAAACCTGTGTCAGTACAAGTTTTGTGTGACCCCCCCCTGGGCACCATCCTCCTCGAGAGGAGATGAATCACGGCCCCATGACTTGTATCGTTACTTGGCAAAGAAGGACTGTGACACTTGAGCTTCCCTTTGGAATGGTTACCACACCCTTGGTGAATAAGGTCATCCCAAATCTATCAACATCCCACCATCGCAAATAAGTAACCTCTAATGCTATACCTCATTCTAACCTCATCGTGTATGGCCCCATGGGATGCGCAGTATCATCACCTGTTTCTATATAACTTGGTTTTTCCATTTTTTGCATGTCTCTAAACCACTTAGCATGACTAGTCATGTGGTTAGAGGTGCCAGAATCCACATACCATATGTCTTGAGATCTTAACACATACAAGATTGGGTGCAATCTTCTCCCTCATGTGTGTAGCTCCACTTCCACGACATGAGTATTTTAAGAATTCTTATTCAATAAATATCCCACAGAGCTATTAATAGTTATGCGTACAAAATTGGGCTTGTTTTTTTACTTTTAAAAAATAACTCAAACACTAAAGCTTGTGTACACTAAGTGTAAATAATCAAAACTCTTTTAACTTATGTGCTAGAAATATAGCAACGCCACCCACAAGCGTGCATAAATAATATGTACAAATATTTGGCACATGGCCAACAAAATAATATGAAATTTAATGTTCCAAGATGATATAGACAAGATCCTCCATATGCGACATGTGCACTGCTCATCACCTATCTCACAAATGTAAACACATTAGTTGTTTCAACTAATTGCCCTTCTCTACAATTAATCCCAATATGAAACGTTGATAGGCACAAAAAACAATATACACTTACCACTTGTTTCACTAATGATGAGAGTATCATTATACACATCATCTAGCATGGCGTGTATTGCCACTTGTTACACGTTCAATTAGCATTGCACATCAATTGCATAAACCACTTGTTACGCTTCGACCGTGTGAAGTTGTCTAGCATAGTCTACTTGTTTCACTTGACCACAATACAGTTGTCAAGCATGGCACTACTTGTTACACCCCTCAACAACATACATCAGTCAAGCATGGTCTCAAGCTATGCCAATAACACTAGGTAACCACTATTTAATATGGGGTCACCCACCACGATACCAATTCACTAGGATGGCACACTAGCGTCTGAGCATCCTCGTACAACTAAAGGGTAGACATTATATAACATCCCTCCTTCTTGGATAAACAACTGATCTCAGTTGCGTGTTTGCTTATTGTGAGCAAAAGGAGATCAATTATCTTATAATATATAAATTTGTAGCATATTTGATTTTGTCTTTTTCAAAGAATTTCTTCCGTGAAAAATAATCATGTAGGTGACTGAGCCAAGAAAGTATGGTGCGAGCATCCTTTTTACCATCAAAATTCTGAAAAGTAAAAGCTTTGCGGCGGCTAATCTTCAACAAATTTAAAGTGGAGTGAGTCTTCTCTTGAAGGGCATGTAAAGTGGATCCACTCATTATGTTGGCAGGGAGCACTGGTACACTGAAAATTGTACCCTAGAACTGTCAGATACTCCTTGTGCCAATCCGGCTGGATGCCAAAATTTTTGAGTCAGGGGTTGGTATCATATGTTCTAATTAATGAATAGACTCCCCATTGTATGGACTGGGTGTTGCTTGCACCACCTATGAAAACAATAGCTGATCATGAATGTCACAATTCTGATTTCCAGAGCAGGTTGGCTAAGTGGGGATTGGCCAGCTTGGTGTGACGAGCCACATTCTCCCACAAGGTACCCTCTCCTCCCATTGGTAACAGATCTTCTAATTTTGGCATTGGGGCTCAAAGAGGGTATGGTACATAAGGCTTCCTTTGCGATTCCATGTTAGAATATGCATCTGGTAGGATCCTTTTAGTAGTAGGCTCAAATAGTGTGATTTGCATCAGCACTTTGAACATGAGTTTAGGCTTCAACAATAGGGGGTTTCCTACTCAGATAAAGCCCTCGTACTCTGCCAGCTAACAAAGACTCGAGGACATTTACATCAGTAAAATCTTGCATATCATCCTAAGGGTGATGATCACGTACCTCATTGACCGGCCTTGTGGTGGAGATAGAGTTGGTTCCGGCATCTCCTTGAGGGCGAGAGTGTTAGTGGGAAAATCAACATGGATAGAAGAGAAGCGAGACTGTTAGTGGGAAAATCAACTTGGGGGCTATAAGCAGAGCTTGTTAGTTTTCATAAACTTTTGGAAGTCAAGCATATCTTTTATGGTTATATTAGGATATTCAATATGTTCCTTATCAAAATTATAAACCACTTTAGTAAGCATAGCCCCAAATGCTTATGGATGTTTCGATAAAGTCTTATAATACCAAAAGGATGATATAATGTGGATTCTGAGAGATTTAGATGCTGATGGGTATTATAAACTTCAATCCAGTTGTGGCTAATAACCCATTGGTAGCTATGTGCAACAACTTTGTAGTTGGCTGGTATTATTGGAATATCATCTGGGAGAAATAGATCGAGTTTATCGACACTATCATCCAGGATGTCCGATTGTTGCAACACCCGACACCAACTACAAAGGTTGAGCACTATGGGATGTAATGGGAAAAAAAATCAGCTAGGTGAGTTAGATCTCTATCCCCTTGAAGGATTCCCATTACTATGGTTGGGTTTGCATCCCTTTTTGTGTTTTGATGAATTAGTGTTAGGTCTCCTAAACTAAGGTCTTCAATTAGGTTAATTTTGTATTGAAGAAGAGAGAGGGTTAGCGTAGATAAAAATAATTTTAGAGTCTGGAGGAGGGGCCCGAGGGGTTACTAAACGAACCAATCTCCGAGGCGCATTTGATGAGTTGTCGTAATTCATCAGTCCTTTGAGATCTTTGTAGGAGGGTGAGCTAGCCTCTAATTCCTGAATCCTGGAATCTTTAGTAGTAAAAGTAGTGTGGAGATGGTTGCTTCACGTGCATTTTGAGTAGTGGCCGGGTCTTTATATCTTGTTGCAGCTTCTTCCTTTGTTGCCATCCTGGAAGTGGTGGCTTGAGCATTAGCTTCTTCAACTTGCTTTAGCCACTCCTCTGCCAAGATTTGGCTACTAGTTAGTTGCTAGTGTACATGTTCAAGTACATGTTGATGTGGCTGACCAGCATTTGATCTATCTCCATCGTCCTTGCACTGATCACTTCATTGAGGGCTTTCAGCTTCTTAGCATGTGCTTCGTTCAGTATCTCTCTTTCGGTTTGAAGGCTTATCACTTTCTATTTTGCTTTAGCAATGGCTTCATTGAGTGCGTTGATATGCCTTGTATATCCTTCTTCCTTAGCTTGGAAAGTGGCATGGGCTTCCTTTAGCTGCTGTGTATGTTGCTCCTCTTTCTCCTTGGTATGTGCCACTTCCTTTTGAAGTTGTGCCATTGCTTGGTCTACCTGTGCCTTAAGCTCTGCATTTTCCTTGGTCCTTCAAACTACTGCTTTACTGAGAAGTCGATTGTGCCCTTCTAATGTTTGGAACCTTGCCTCTTGTTCTTCAGCTACCTTTAAATTCTTTAGGATTACCTCTCTGAGTGTGACATCCGCTACTGCAGCTAATTGCTCCTTATGCGCCTTCACCTGGTGTCTCAGTGGTATCCTAGACCTATCTGAGTGTAACACCCGCTAATTGCTCCTTATGCGCCTTCACCTGGTCTCAGTGGTATCCTAGACCTATTTCGAGAGTTTAGCATTCCTATCATGCAGCATATGAGCAGTAAACAAATGACATCGCCATACCCATTGTTCGTGGGACCAAATATTTGCACTTGTGGAAGAGTGAGTTGTTTGTTTCATAGAGTTGGTGCTGCAACACCCTGTCAAGGCCTTCCCCATGGTCTCTTCTAGGAAGCGATCAGCCTTGAGATTGTGCAAGAAGGATCCTTCCCCTATTGTGTCCTTGGCGTCCATTCATCTTCACTTACTGGGGCTTGGAGTTTCGTCGGTTCTCTTTCTCTTCTCAGCTTCTTGAGCTTCTTGAGTTACCTTTGGTTGTGCTGAGGTGGCCTCTTCATTCCTTTCACCCACATCTGTTTGTGGAAATTGTTGTTCTGCTGGAGCTTGTGTTGCACCAATCTCCACTGAGGTGGATAAATCCAAGATTACGAAGTCGCGGAGTGAAAGGCTTGTGAAGACCATATGAGCAGGGCTAGATGGTGGTGTGTGTAGTGGCAACTCTAGAGCTGCACTTGCTAATTATGCTTATATTTTCCCTTCCCCTTGCTTCATGTTGTTCCAGCGCCTGCTAAATGGATTTGATGTCTTACACAGGTTGTGCCAATACGCATCCTATCGCAAAATTCGATGCATCGATGTGCACATGGAATACAAGATCCCAGTTGGGTGGTCTCAGAATTGGTGCACTAGCTAGTGCTGTCTTTAACTTATCGTATGCCTCTTGGCATTCCTCAGTCCATTCAAAGATGATGAGTAGTCTATATACAATGGCCTAGCAATTTTAACATAGAATATGATGAAGTGTCGATAATACGCAACATGTCCTGTAAACCGTTGTACACCTTTGTAGTTTGTTGGTGGGGGTTGTTGGTGGGGGTAATTACAAAATCAATTTTAATTTGCTCTCATCAGTGGGAAATACCATTCTTAGACACAATGTGCCCTAAGATTAGATCGTGCTTGACCCAGAATTGACACTTTAAAGGGCTTAAGGATATATGATATAATCGACATCTCTCAAAAACCTTCCTCAAGCAAGCCAAGTGTTCAATCCAGCGTGCATCGTCAATGAATACCTCCAGCCACTTTTTCAAGTAGCCCTTGAAGGCCATGCACATCAATCGTTAAGGCATTGGTGAGGCCAAAAGGCATAACCTCATAAGCATATATCCCCCACATCGTATTGAAAGCCATCTTGTGCTGGTCTTCTAGTGCTATGGACACCTGATTATAGCCTAAAAACCCATCTAAGAACCTGTAGGCTTCTTCACCTACTACCCATTCTAATACATGTTCCGTATACACAGCAGTGGTGGGTAGTGGTCTTTCCTGGTGGCTGCATTGACCTTTTTGACATCAACACAGACTCTCAATTTTCCATTCTTCTTTGGTACAATCATGATTGGTGAAAGCCAATATGTGTGCTTGATCTCATAGATGAAATCCGTAGGCGATGAGTTTATCAATTTCCTCCTTTACAATCGGTGCATATTTCGGATTCATATGATACGATTTTTGCATGGATGGTCTCCATCCTTCCATGATCGGAATAGTTTGTTGAACCACACCTCGGGTGGTACACCCTTCATTTCCGTGTATTTCTAAGCAAAACAGTATTTGAATTCTTTTAATAAGAGAGCAATGAGCTCTTCTTCTTCAGCCCCACAGCAGTTAAGTCTTTAGCAATATAGATAGGTTTGGTATCCTCCCCTGGCTCTGCAATATCAATCTCCTTAACTTCTGTTGGGCTGTCATAAGACGTAGATCGGCCATCTTCCTTTACTCTTTTAGCCATCAATTGGACCACTTTTCATTCGTCGATGGTGTATGTTGGTCCGGCACTGAGAGTAGGTCTGGCTTGTCGTCATCCTCATCTTTTGTCCAAGCCATTTCCTTCTTTGCCTCCCACTCAGCTTCAGCCAGAGCCTTATTTCATTTTATGTGTCCTGCCTTAGTGTTCAGGCGTTTTCCGCTCTTGTGGTGTAGCCTTCTCCTCTCATTTTCCTTCCAATGTTATCTTACTCAACTCCTCACCCAAGTTCTTTAGAAAACTCCTTGTGCACCTCGATGACCTTGAGATATCTTTAGCCCAGGTGTCCATGGGTTTACATCGTAGTAGGGAAATTCGTCGACGAGAGATACACCTCTTTTGTTTCTGCCATCTCTTGAGGCGTTGGGTGTTGTTGCAGCCTTACGATCCAGACCCTTCTGTGCTAGAGGCTTCATCCTCTGTTTCCTCTTCTCTTGGTTGCACATCTACCATGTGCACTGAGGTGGTAGGAATGTTTCCCGATTCAACGTACTAGGTTCCTCTGGGGGGCAACACATCTATAGTGGCAAGCACGGGCATCTAGTTTTCACTAAAATTCGGAGGTGGAAGCAACACGTACGCTGCGGCCTCTTCCTCTTCGTGTGAATTCTCCTCAACTGGTTGGCAGACTTGTAAGGATGTGGTTCGCTCTGTGGTAAGAGGATCATTTCCAATCAATTTTCATTCTATGAGTTGTGCCTTCCACGTATGGAGATCGATTTTCAATATTTGTGAATCCTTTCGAACATACACTTGATCTAACGCCCAATCATGCATCAATTTGGCTTCCCTCATGAATGGTGTGCCTAAGATAATGTCATATGAATCCGGTTGGTGCAAAAAGTCCATTACGATAGATGTATGATGGTAGCGGAATGAAAAGACATTAAGCCTAACATTTTTCAACAACCCCATTGGTCTTGAGGATGTTCCATCTGCCATCTTGACGATTACATCTACTCTAGTTTTTCCCAGTTTTCCCAACATCGTTTGGTAATAATGCTCACACTCGTACCTTCATCCAGGATAGCCAGTGCTTGGTACCCTTTATGGTGGATTGGAATTGTAGCATTCATATCATCACTCTCGTAAAACCGGCCCAATTGGTTATGTATTTTGATGAATCTGGGAGTTCCCCCTTCCTCATGCGCTAGGTTTTTCTCTGCCAGAGGTGACTAACTCTCCTCTCACTCTCCTCTCTACAATGGAAGTTGGGTTCAATCTTCCCTCTACCCAGTCTTTGACATCTACTCATAATGTTGGCGTGTTGCGTAGCAATGGTCCAAGCGACATTTTGACAGTTGTAGATAGTGCTGTGAGACTGCCTATGTCTCTAGGTTCTCTGGCAAGTGAGGGCTCCTTCCACGTGTTTGTCACGTATTTAACCCTAAGGAATGAATGGGGTTGACAAATCTTGATCTGCTTCCTCAAACATTATTGCCACCATGAGGTCACTGTGAGTCCCTTCCTTGGACTTTTCCTTAGGCTTTAATGTTCAATACCATTGGTGGGCTTTCCTTTCTAGGGTCATAGAGAAAGCATGTATCATGGTTACATCACTTACTGGCCCCCACAAGTTTCACAGGTTGACTCGAAGACCTCTATGTGTTGGATCGGGTCCCCATCTCCTGAGAATTTTTACACAAGCTTAGAAATGATGTGTGGCTTCATCTAGGATGGTCTGGATTCCAGGGTAGTGCCTAGTACCCTAAACATGCCTCTGCCCATTTTAGCAGCCATATTCAGCATTATACGCCCTTGTGATCTCATTTAGATTTGTTTTAGGATCCACAATTGGCCTTCGAGGAGCTACCCCTCCACCTACCTACTAGTCCATGTCCTCTTCCTGGATAGGTTCTTCTATTCAATTCGAGTCTATGGCTGGGTCTGGGTAATTCCTCATTACCTAGCTCATTGTTAGCGGCCTCAGCCACCTTTGTTGGATTAGTAGTTCCATACTTTGCAAGAATTTGGGATCATTTATCATTTATTGTATATCCTCTCTAGTGTAGAGCCGATCCTTTTCTCCTAGACATACCCTATAGGCAGATCTTCCACCTCTTCTTGTGTTTCAAGGCTTTCGTCAGCCTTTGGTTCCTCATTACACTTCTTTGGTAGGAAGATCCTAGGTGGTTGGATGCACTGTCATCGGGGGTAAGGTCATCTCCAATTTATTTCCCTGACCTCAATTGCATAGGAATGTGATTCAATAGGCTAAATCACTACTCCAACCGTTTCACCTAGTTTTCTGCCAAATTGTCTTTTCTGGTCGTGAAATAGCAGATCTTCGTGAAACAGTGTTTCACGTTGTGAAGTAGCAGACTACAGTTCACGTCATGAGCTGTGTTTCACGCCTTGGCAACTTGTGTTTCACATCGTGGCTTTTCATCTCGAAATTACCTTAATCGGAGTCGGAGAGACTCGAATGGTGCAATTAGGGTACTCTCTGTAGTCTGACAACCCTTAATTTAGATCTAAGTCAGATAGACTCCAATGGTGCAATTAGGGTACTCTCTTACCGCCGCTGGTCTAACAACCCTTAATTCGTGAACTAGATCTGTGAACTGGCAGGACTCCATGAACTAGTAGATGACAGTTCACATCGTGAAATAGCAAGTTATTGTTCATGTCGTGAAACAGAGTGTTGTTCACGTCTCGTGAAGTGCTTCGCTCTGCTATTTCATGAGATAAGATTTTTCTGTTTCGTTCTGTCAAATGTGTCAGGATAAGATGCCCTAATTTTAGTAAGGTAATCCCAAAATTCTCAACGCTGATTGTGGAAAGTGTTTCACGTCGTGAAGTAGCAGATTACAGCTCACGTCGTGAACTATTTCCTACACTTTTACGTGTTTAATAGCCACGTCGACAGAATGGTATTTAGAGTGTGATTTTCCTATCCAAATAATGCAGAAAGGTTGTGCGCCAAGGATTAGGAATGCAAAGCAAGCTATGAACCCAACCAATGGCTCCTTGTTTTTATAATTTTCATGTTTTTTAAGAAAAAATAAAACAAAATGTGTCACTCCTACTAGCTCACAGTAGCAAGATTGGTGACGAAAACATCAAAATTGAAAGAAAAATCAAGTGTAACTTTCATCTAGGTAATACCAAGTACTCACCCACACTTTCAAACACTCAATTTTCCATAGCTACTCTAATTTCTTCTCTTCCACTCAAACCTTATCTACACATCTTCTTCATAATGCACCTTCTAAAAGGATGGAAGAAATAATGGTATTTCCCCGGCAGAGCAGCGGTGCCAAAAATGTTATGGGCTACCACGCCTCCCAAGAGGGAACTCCACACAACCGCAATCGAGAGAAGCAATAGACAACAACTATGGTTGGGTACTTACCAATGCTTCAAGCTCACGTCCCTTGAGGCTCCCCAAGCTTGCTTTTGGAAGCTCCACTTCTCCGATCTCCACCTCCACGTTGTCACTGTGGAGTCGCTTGCACCACGATGCAAGGCAATCTACCTCACTCTTCCACACACATGCATAGAAGAGGAACATGAACTAGAGCACACTCTCACTCTCACTCTCACTCCCTCTCTCTCACTCTCACAAGACAAAGCAAGAGCTGTCATAGCACAAAGGGGGATTGTGTCTTTTCCATTATGAGAAATTACCTTATATACAACTGGTCCTTATTCATACTTGGCCTTGGGTGGCCAGTATCTCATAATGTACAACGTTTATAGTGCCTTTACATAACACTTATTCATGTCCTCAAATGGAAGAGCATCTTTGTTAAGCCAAAGTGGGATTAATAGCTTTGCTTTAAGCTTTTTATGTTAATCTTTTTTAAGAAGACAAAAGCTTTAAGTTTTAAAGCTTTACAACTAAGCTTGAATTAAAGCTTTAGTAAGCTTATTAAGCTTTGTAAAAAGCCTCACCACAACGAAACGAATGGCCATCTATAAACTACGCACAAGGAGAACGCGCTTGGTTGTTTGCCGCCGATTGGAGAGAAGAGAGATAGAGAGGGAAATTTGCCACAGCCAGTGGCCACCCAACGATGGGGAGAAGAGAAAAAAATAAACCATTGATTGTTGTATAATCTTTTTTGTAAAGCTTTTAATAATATAATGTTAATATATATATAAGCTTAATATTATTAAGCTTAAACCTTCTCCACGGCACAGAAAGGAACCTGTCGGCAGTGATTGTTGAGAAAGAGAAATTGCTCTACAGCCCGTTAGCATCGCCATCGCGCGTAGAGGGAAGGGAAGAACTGGAAAACTCACCTACACCAATTCGTCGCATGTTGCTAATTAAAGCAATTTAATAGTTAAAAAATTTACCTTGTTGATAAGCGAAATTGCAGCCCTCTTTTGAGAACGAAGAGAAAAATCATCAACCCTCCATCGTACAAATTGACCACAAGGGACCCTTAGCAATTCTGAGATGAGACCCATAGCCTCCCCAAAGAGCTGGTTTCATCCATAACCTCCTCAAAGAGCTGATTTCATCCATATACAAATGGATTATGGAGAGGATTTGAATGGAGGAAGGTTGTTTTGAGAGAAGAAGGATGGTTTTAGGAATCCATGGATGGTTTTCTTCAAAAGGTGGCTTTCTTCCTTACCCTTGATCCAAATCTTCATCCAATGGTGCACAAAATTCACATAACCGTGCCTTCTTTTTCCCAAAGGTCTTCCACACCTTCTCTTCTTTATCTCTTGGATTTTCGAATGAACTCTCTTTTGTCCCCAAAGTCTTTGTATCCTTGCTGTAGGCTTTTTGAAGATTCTCTCTCCCCGTGCAAGTATTTTAAATTTGTTGAAAAGTCTTCAAAATTTTACTCCAAGCCAATATCCTTTGGTAAAAATCAATTTCTTGATTTTTATTCTTCAAGTCTCCATGACCCACATTCAATACTTGAATTTGCTGTGCTCTAATACCACTGTTACAAGACCAAGGTACATGGAGAATTGATTAATCCACAAATTAATAAATAACAAAAATAAACCATAGATACCATAGCATGACTCAAGAGCATAAAATCAAAGAACACAAGATTGGGTGCAATCCCCTCCCTCATGCGTGTAGCTCCACCTCCACGACATGAGTATTTTGAGAATTCTTATTCAATAAATAGTCCAAGGAGCTATTAATAGTTATGCGTACAAAATTAGGCTTGCTTTTGCACTTTTACAGAGCTAGTTCACACACTAAGTGTAAATAATCAAAACTCTTCTAACTTCTTATAAGCTAGAAATATAATAACGCCACGCACAAGCGTGCATGAATAATATGTACAAATATTTGGCACGTGGCCAGTAAAATATTACGAAATAATAATGTTCCGAGATGATATAGACAAGATCCTCCATATGCGACACGCGCACTACTCATCACCTATCTCACAAACGTAAACACATTAGTTGTTTCAATTAATTACCCTTCTCTATAACTAATCTCAATATGAAATGTTGATAGGCACAAACACAACATACACTTACCACTTGTTTCACTATGATGAGAGTATCATTATACACATCATCTAGCATGGCATGTATTGCCACTTGTTACACGTTCAATTAACATGGCACATGAATTGCATAAACCACTTGTTACACTTCGACTGTGTGCAATTGTCTAGCATAGTCCACTTGTTTCACTTGACCACAATACAATTGTCAAGCATGGCACTACTTGTTACACCTCAACAACATACACCCGTCAAGCATGGTCTCAATCTATGCCAATAACACTAGGTAACAATTATTTAATGTGTGGTCACCAAATATACCAATTCACTAGGATGGCACACTAGCATCTTTGCATCCCCGTACAACTAAAGGGTGGACATTATGTAACATTGTTCAAGTCACGAGCTTACATTAACCTTTGCCAAATCATGTGTCTTGCCGCCGTAGAGCGACTATTGCAACTTCCAATTGTGGGTATGCTAGCTCGTCCCCGTCACATCCTCAGTTTGTTGTCACATGTGAATGCTCCTTTGCCAATGGGGTGAAGGAAGAGCTCTCTATTCCTAGTAAAGGCAAAAAACATACTTCGTTTTGGTTCTCTGTCATCACAAAGGGTAGGGGAAGAAGAAGACGCTAATGCAAGACGGAAACATACAAACAAACCTATCTACCATGCATACATCAAGCCAGCAAGATATGCATGCAAGCAGGAATAGAGAAGAAGGGGAGAGCTCATAAGTATCCAAACTTAAAAATGGTATGACCACTATTACTAGTCTTAAGCAAGTATATACACAAAGTCAAAACCTTTCCCTATTTGACATTAAGCTCAAGGTAAGGCCACTTTATATGTTTTAATGCCGTCTTACAAAAGATAAGTACCCATTCGAGCGAGTAAGATGGCAAATACACGAAGTCCTTAGACTTCACCCATTTGACATTACGCTTAAGATAAGACTGCTTTATATGTTTTAGTACCTCTTACAAAAGATAAGTGCCCGTTCAAATGGGTAAGATGGCCAAAGAGCCCTATGGTAGGTTGAACGAGTGAAACCATATTAACGTACAAAGGCACATACACTAAGAACAATAAGCTAATTCTCTTTACTCTCTCTCTCTCTCTCTCTCTCTCTCTCTCTCTCTCACACACACACACACACACACACACACACACACAAATAAGAGCAAAGAGCAAGGAGTACACAAGAGCTCAATTAGCACAAAGGGAGATTGTGTCTTTGCATTATGAGAAAATTACATATATAACTAGTTCTTATTCACACTTGGGCTCCCAAAACTTAAATAACTAACTAGGTAGCATGAACATGGTCAACTTTTCTCATAAAGATTACAATGTTTACCATGCCTTTTTATGATACATACTGATTACAATGTTTACAATGCCTTTTCATGATACTTATGGCTAACTTTGTTAATCATGGAGAGCGTTTTGTTATTTCTAAAATGGGGTTAACATGCCCCCTACCTGATGTAAGTTCTGTTCTTAAAAACCTGTTAAGGCATGAATACCCTGCTGTCAACCAACTTGTGCTAGTAGTAATTCCTCTAGGATTGCAACTTCTTTAGGCTATGCCTAAAATATAGATGTGGAGTCTAGAAAGAGGTATCTACCATGTCTTTAAATATAATGTGCATGTAGACAAAGATAGTATTACATCATGACCTCTTCAATTGGTTCGGTGTTCATGTCGAAGCCGAAAATTTATAGGTTGTATTTCTCCACTCCTTTCTTTAGTCAAGAAGTACCACAATCAGCTTCATAAATTTGCATGCTGCTTCTAACAAATCTTAAATCGGTTATTCTTTTCCATGATCTAATCGATAATAAAAGTTGTTACCTCTTTGAGTTTATTGAATTAAATATAACGAAGGCTTTAGAATCAAAAATTGTAACACATATGTGAATATCACCTCTTATTTGCCCCAAATGCCACTGGAGTGAGCCTTCTTCTCACATTAGCATGAAGGTTGGGTCCACTTGTAACACATGTGAATATCACCTCTTATTTGCCCCAAATGCCACTGGAGTGAGCCTTCTTCTCACATTAGCATGAAGGTTGGGTCCACTTGCAGATGTACAGGTGCATATCTATATATACTTAGATGTAGTGTGGTATGGTCAAAAATTATTTTTGCTATTCTAGATGCACTCCAAAATCCTCTAGCTTTGGGTTATCATTATTTGCCATTTTTTTAAAATATCCTCCCCTTGTCTGGACTAGGTTTTGGTGTCGCCATCTTCTATAGCTATAGACAATCATGTACTATAGCACATCTTGTAGTTGGGGTTGGCCAGCTTTATGCTTTCTCCTACATTTTTCCATAAGGTTTCCTCCCCTTGCCACACTGGGATCATCTCCTTCCACACTCTTGAAGCAGGTAAGGTGCATATTGTCATCTCTGGGGGTTTAAGACATACACCTTTGGGTAAATCCTTACTATTGGGTTGAAAGGTGTGAGTTGCTTCAATACCTTAAACATCAGCTTTGGCTTTAGAAGAGGATTTTCCATTCTGATCATGTCTTCATACTATGCCAAATGAAACCTCTTGCAAAACATCATTAGAATCATAAACCACATGAGTATCTTGTAAAGCACTTGGTGTTACCTCAGCAGGCTGAAGGGTCCACAGTAGGCTTCCATGTCAATAATGGGAAATTCAAAAGGAGTAAGTGAATAAGATATGTTAGTATTTTCAGCGGCATTGATGTTACTCTCTTTAGGGTGGTGTGGAAGGTGTGATGGTAATAGTTTTGAAGTTATGGGATGGTTAAATGGGTATGCATAATGGTACCTATTAGAACTACCCTCCCCTTCTTTCAGAGTTTCCACAAGAACAAATGAGTAAACATCTTGAGGCCTCAAAAAGCCTTTTCCTCTAGAACTAATTCACCCAGACCCCACATTGCTAGATGGAGTGAAAGAGTGGTGGGAGGCAAAAGTTGGCCTTCCTTGGGTTATCACAATATTTTCTTTGAGAGGTGATTAGAAAAGACTTCATTTCATTCCCTTGGTCAGAAGGCACCGCCTCCATGGGAAGACTTAGTACACATCCCCTACAAGATGGCAAGTCCAAGCTCACCTCCAATAAAGTGCGAATATCACTCATGGATATAGTAGTGGACCTCACAGCCTTCTTATCCTCTTGAAAGTCTGAGTCCTTAGATAAGTTCTCTTTTGCAAGGAAATTATCAAATGTGGAGAGACTTATCTGACTGGATAAATAGGAATATAAGAGTCCACATATAGCAGAGCTTCAAGAGGATGAGCCATGCCACATTGAGCATCCTTCCTTATCCAAGACCAAAGGACACTTGAAAGTGCCCATGAACAAGTTGGAACACTATTTCAAAAGAAACAAAATGAATGTCGTGTTGAAATGAATGCATGTCGGTCTCCATAATGTTGGATGGTGGTATTGGGGTCAGCATATATACCAAGGATTGTTGGGAGGCCTGGGGAAGCCCACCACTCGTACACAAAGGATTAGTGGGGGACCACTCAAATAAGCACTAGTCTCATGGTTAAGCTTATCAATATGAATGCAATTAAACCATTGGATGTCCTTTAGCATACAAAAATCAAGACCTTCGGGCTAAGCTTGCACCAATCATATTTGGTGGTGAATTTTTGGAGAAGCGAGTAGTACACCACCATGATCCTCGGAAGGCCTTATATGAGAGCTACAAGGCTAGTTTATGATTGGGAAACCAATCATGTTTACATATGCAAGGGTAACCAGTCCTTGAAGATAGACTTGAAAACAGGGAAGACTCACTAAATGGATTGAGGTATGCTCGTAAATAAACGAGCTTGACACAACCGTTTTTGAAGAAGCGAGTAGTACACCACCATGATCCTCTGAAGGCCTTATATGAGAGCTACAAGGCTAGTTTATGATTGGGAAACCAATCATGTTTACATATGCAAGGGTAACCAATCATGTTTACATATGCAAGGGTAACCAGTCCTTGAAGATAGACTTGAAAATAGGGAAGACTCACTAATGGATTGAGGTATGCTCATAAATAAACGAGCTTGACACAACCGTTCGATATCTGTGTAGCATGCAGCACGAAAGCTCGAACCACTTCAATTGATATTTGTAGAGCTTGTAACAAGACAACGGATGGTAAAGATGAGGACTCAAAATATGAGCCCCTTCTAGAGCCTACTAATGATTCCGATGATAGGATTCAGATTTTGGAAACCATGGACATTCTTCCACATAAGCTTCAAGGAGACAAGGTTTGCGTAGTATGGTGCTAAAATATCATCCATGTTTGTGTTAGAGGCGTTTGAAACATAAATGATAGTGGAACTTGCTCTTAAGAGTTTCCCTAAGAAAACTAACTATCTATGTGGCCAGCCTTGGTTGACATTGGTGCTAGTCACAACATGTATTATTGTGGGAGACATGGACTTCATTAAGCCACCCACCCCTCACACCATTTGTAGCTACTACTACCGATCCATAATCGTCGATTATTTTGAAGCAAATTTTTAAAATGAGAATAAACCTGCATCTTGCAAGTTTTATATGACCCCCGCAAATACAATGAAAGAGAGCATCACCCTCAAAATGGATTTATTACAGCCATTGATTGCATAATCAGTTGGCAAAGAAGAACCGCTACACTTGTGCTTCCCCACAAAATGGTTACCATACCCCTGGCGACACCCCAAGCCTTTTAACATTGCAAGCCTCATCTTATGCCATCACCTCAAGTAAATCCTAAAACTCAACACTCCTCCTCTTGCTACATTAAACCTTCCCTCGAACCATTATACAAGCATAGATGAAGACCACCTCCCACACATCAACCTTAACAACCCCACAGAGAGGTCACCAAGTAAGAGTGGGCAGCACCTACTTATCAAGCCAAGGAACCTACGATGCTACACCCAAGCAAAAACCCCGTTAGCTAGAACCTATGAGAAGAAATATGCTAAGCAAGGACCTCAAGGAAAAGAGATTTATCCACAAGACGAGCCCACGATTCGGATCCCCATCCAAATCCCCGTCAAGATGCTAGAAGCTGAAGGCTTCTATGAGAGGAACCCTTCCATTTGGGTCATGCACCATCCGTATTGAAATCTTTTAAGCCAGACAATGAGACGGTCGTGAACCCCTCTCTTTTTTATTAATAAAGAAGAAAGAAAGAAAGAAGAGAAGAGGAGGAGGAAAGAAGGAGAAAGAAAGAGGACAGGTAAGAAAAGAGGAGAAGAAGTGAAAGAGAAGGAGAAAAGGAGGGACAAACGAGAAGAGGAGGGAGAGAAGAGAGGAGGAGGAGAGAGAAGAAAGAAGAGGAGGGAGAGAAGAGAGAAGAAAGAAGAAGAAAAGAGAAGGAAAGAGAAGAAAGAAGAAGGAAAGAGAAGAAAGAAGAAGGAAAGAGGGAAGAAAATAAAGAAGAAGGGAAGAGGAGGAGAGAGAAGAAAGAAGAAGGGAAGAGGAGGAGGGAGGAGAAGAAAGAAGGGAACAGGAAGAGAGAGAAGAAAGAAGAAGGGAAAAGAGAATAAAAGAAAGAACAAGGGAAGAGGAGAGAGAAAAGAAAAGGAAGAGGATGAGAGAGAAGAGAGAAGAGAGAAGAAGAAGAAGAAGAAGAAGAAAGGAAGAGGAGAGAGAGAGAGAGAGAGAGAGAAGAATGAAGAAGAAGATACAATGAAAGAAAAGAAAAAAGGAGGAGAAGAGGAAGAGAAGAAAGAAGAAGGAGAAGAGGAAGAGAAGAAAGAAGAAGGAGAAGAGGAAGAAAGAAGAAGAAGAGAGAAGAGGAAGAAAAAGATAAAGAAGAAGAAGAAGAAGAAGAAGAGAGAGGAGAAAGAAGAGAAGAAGGGAGATGAGGAAAAGGAGGAGAAGAGAAAGAGAAAAGAGAAGAAATAAAAAAGGTGAAGAGAAAGGGAGAAGAAGGGAGAGGAAGAAAGGAGGAGAAAAGAGAAGAAATAAAAGGACAAGAGAAAAGAGAAGAAATAAAAACGACAAGAGAAAAGAGAAGAAATAAAAAGGAAAAGAGAAAGAGAAGAAAGGAGAAATAAAAAGAAGGGAGAGAAGAAAGAAGAAGAAGGGAGAGGAGAAAGAGAAAGAGAAGAAAGAAGAAGAAGGGAGAGGAGAAAGAAGGGAGAGAAGGAAGAAGAGAAGAAGAGAGAAGAGAGAGGAGGAGAGAGAAGAAATAAAAACGACAAGAGAAAAGAGAAGAAATAAAAAGGAAAAGAGAAAGAGAAGAAAGGAGAAATAAAAAGAAGGGAGAGAAGAAAGAAGAAGAAGGGAGAGGAGAAAGAGAAAGAGAAGAAAGAAGAAGAAGGGAGAGAAGAAGAAGGGAGAGAAGGAAGAAGAGAAGAAGAGAGAGGAGGAGAGAGAAGACAGGATTGAGGCTTCTCCCTCTCATGAGCTTCTTCTCTATCCAGCTCTTCTGAAAGAGAACCAGCGTGAAGGATATCTCCTCTTTGCCTCCATCTAGGTAAATAAAGTTCTTCCTTCACCTCCGTAACAAAGGAAGCATTCCGGTGTGACAATGGAGTAAGGATGTGATCAACGAACTTGCACACCCACATCACAAAGTTATATTTGTGGCTCTAAGGCAAGGCCAAAGACACTTGTTTCGGCAAAGGCTAAGGTAAGAGCTGTTGTCTTTAACAGGATGGTATGATTGTTTTGTAAGAACTTGATCAAGAAGATCATGGGCTAGAACAGATCTTGGACTAAAGAAAAGATAGTTGCGAAATTGTGTTCTTCAAGGATTCCTTATAAAATGGAAATGGCATCCCTTGTGAGATGCAACTTGGGGAACGGAGTTTTAGGTTCATAAGTGTTATCATGAGTTTATTATCGAGGATGATGATTTTGAAAAGGAGGAGAGAATGTTATGACTCCTTTGATTACACGTGGGCAAAGCATCGGATGCACATGGCAATTATATGTCCTTGCTCTGGCAAAGCATGGACACGAGGGAAATGTGTGGAAAAATCATTGGCGGCATACGAATGCACATCACCACTTATTATGAATAGGTAACGTTTGTGGATGACAGCCAAAAGACCCAATAATTTGTAGCACGGGGGTACAAGCAAGGACACAAGGGACACGCGAGTGTGGTGTGTGCCGAGATAACGTTTTTTGTATGAAGGCTTGAACACACAGTAGGGTTTGATGTATGAGGGCTTTACACTTGCCCTCTTGTAATGAGTCTATAGTCACCTTCTTGGATAGTTCAAAATATTTGATACTATCACCCTATTGGTTGAAAGACAAGGTAAAATTACTTTATGAGCTTCTTGTGTATGTCGTGGTTTTATTGGTATGCATCTATTTAATTATACCTTTTTTGTGTTCCAAAGCCCAAAGGTCTATGGAGATGGAAAGGAGGAATAGTGTTGGAATTAGGAATGGCCTTGAGGCATTGTTAGATTTGAAGGCACGGCTATATCACCATTATATTTTCAAAGTGTAATGTTTCCAAGACAGCTAGAGGGTGGAGAATGTTTTCAAGATGATCGCATGTTTTAAGTGAATAGAATGAGGCAAGATGGAGATTTGGGAAAGCAAGGGATGCACTTTGATCACATCCATTGGATGAGAGGATGGACCATTCATTAAGGTGTTGCAAACGATAGCCACTTATAAGCTTAAAGTTGAGAACAATAAGATAATGGAGAATGTTGAATGCTCAAATGCTTAAATGTGGATTCAATTATGCTCAATTTATAGCCTTATGGTAGATGATGTAAGTGGAGATTGGCTTTTAGTTAAAATTGTGTTTAGTGATGGTGGACCACCATCATTAAATCATGTTTAATGATGGTGGTCCAAATAGAGTGTTGAAAGGAAGAGATTTTGTGCATTCCATTGGAAAGCAAGCTTTATACAAAGCCTTAGTATCAAGATTCTATGTCACATAGTAGAAAAGTGCACCATTTGATGTGCATCAATAGATTGTTACCATGAGAAGAAGTGCATTTGGTAGTATTTTAAACATGCCAAGGAGGATGAGATTCTCTTGTTAGAGACATGGATTGCTTGGTGGGATGTGGGAAAATCGGTTTCTAAGCATATCAACACTAAAAATGTGGTTGATCTAAGACACAGTGTGATTGATGGAGCATGCATATCAACACCAAAAATGCAAAAAGACATGGTGGAAAAGAAGTGTTAGTAAAAAGAGGGGTGCTTCACATTGTATGTTATTTCAAAGACTAATAGCCCCCGCAGTCAATATGCTACGGTCAACGCTCGAAAAAAAACATATTTTTCAACCAATCAAAATAAGGCCAACTTTTAAATCTACCTCATTTCAGTTTTCAAAATCTCTACTATATGCCAGCTTTATCACTAAAATATATGAAAAATCATTCCTTAAAATAAGAGCTACTAAAAATCTCAACTAGTTTTTTTCTTTGTGGCCAGTAAATATACACTAGGATGTTGTTGTTTCTTTTAGCATTGGCTATGGTTACCATGAGAATCTATCAAGAAGTAGAAAGGAGAGGATCGACTCAAGCATTGATGATGGTGCATGCATTGACGATACTGCCATCACACATATTGGCAAACACCCACTCAAAGCATGCTTTGATTACTTGAGTACCACCAAGTGTTGATGTGGTGCACTCATCAACTAAGAGGGAAGCCAATTTAATGCATGGCTCCGTGCACCATGCTTTGAGAGAAGATAACACTCCAAAGGTGTGGTAACGCAATTCATTTGGTTTTGCAACTAATACTTGTTGGGCAAACATGTAATTGGGGCGTTTGGGCATGCACCAAGTGTTGGGAAAGTGGCCATGGTTTACGACTACTAAAAGCAAAGGACATCATAATTTTAGCAGGATTTGCTCTGCAGACTGGAGTGTGGGACAAGTCAAACTTGCATAGTAGAGGGGCAAGATTGAAAACTAACTTCTTTTTTCCACTTCTAGCTTTCCTAAGAACATTTCACTTGCTTTTCCAACTCAAGAAAGGGGAGTGTGGTTGACCAAAACCATGGATGTGATGCACAGGATAAGATTTTGAAGTGTTTATGCTCCCATATAACTAAAAAGGTAATGCAAACCACATCCCACAATAGATAAGGTCAGGTTTTTGATAGCCGAAGAGCTAATCGGAAGTCGGGTTTATTTTGAAAAGAAGTGCAGCAAAAATTTGTGTGAGAGAGAGATCTTTAGAGGGAAATGTCGCCTACGGGGAATATAATGCAAGTACATATCTGTACAAAATGCAGAGGAAGAAAAGCCATAGTGTTCTTTGAATACGTCTAGGGATTCTTTGGTGATGTAAAACTTCTATTGATAGGGACGATTCTTTGATAAAGGCAACAATGGCAACAGATCTACACATCCCTCATGAATGTGAGGATTTTGGGAAGTAGCAAAAGCTGCCATGAAAAATAAACCACAGCTTGCCTCATGTTCATGCGGATAAAAGCATCATGCGTGACCAAGTATCCAATGAAGAGGTGCCCCAACCATAGCAGCGTAATCTTAGGCACTAGCTTCAATGAAAGCTGCAATCTCATAGTGCCTCAGTTCAGAAATAAGAAAGGGTTTTGGGGCTTGGGGGGTGGGGTATTGGTGGACAGCAGAGGCAGAAGGGACAGCAGAGGCAGAAGGTATGATAAAAATGAGAAAGGGAAAAAGTGGGAATGGTGGAAGCTATAATATCACTGCAAGAATCCACATGGCAAGCCATTTAATGATGGACGATAATGTGATGTGCCACCAACTCTTTGACAAGAGAAAAATTCAGTCAAATGCAATGCGAGACCACAGCCTACCTTCGAAAGACAAATAGTAAGCTGCCCACCCCTTTCTCCTATGAAGCATACCTTTCATGTACTCTCTGATGTGCCTTGTCATCAACCCTCTCATATATTTGAGTGTGTGTGTATGTGTGTGTGTGTGTGTGTGAGAGAGAGAGAGAGAGAGAGAGAGAGAGAGTGGTTTCAGCAAGAATTGCATTGCCTAGAATGGCACCTTCACAACACAACTATCGAAGGGCTTGTTTGATCACATTTACCCAACGCCCAGCAAAGCATCTCTTCACACAATACACTGAGCTATCACAAGCTTTCCCAAGCAGTATCATGGGTTCCATACAACCAACATGCAAAGCAAATGCATGTTACGTTTCTTAGCCTTGATTCTTACTAGTGCTAGCATGGGCAATGCTGCATGGAAATGGAAATTGATTTAAAATGCAAATAGAAATGAATCGGCAATGGTTTGGCCATTGGTGACTTCAATCTTGGTTGATTTCTCAGTAAGAAAGAACACCACACAATTGCTGAAGCTACAATCCCCATCATATTATCAAAAATTGCTTCTCAGAAAGCTGTTTTTACATTATATGCTTTCACTCTACAAGGGCCAAGAGATCTCCAGCTTTACAGAAACATAATTTCTCACTGGTCCCAAGGTTCACCTGCAACAGGTAGCCATCATGTATAAGCAAGAAGATTTCCTCTTCCAAATAGAAAACAGGATAAGAAGCACCACATTGACAATCACAATGTGAGGTCAAGCTATTACCTCGTAAGCATTCAAATCCGAAAACAGCACCTTGCCAAAACAGGAAATTAGTGAGACTAGTAAACAGGTGCATTTATTAAAAACAAATTACGATTAGCTATGGTTATTGCCATTATAACAACAACAATAATAATAATACTCTTTGCCAATACAATTGTACACTCATTCACCTTCTGACCCACGCTTACAGCTCCCACTTCTTTACCCACAGATAAAACCTGGTAGCATTAGCACAATAAGCCAGCCGTCCTTGTAAACAATCACTACAAACAACGTATCCTAGTCATGGTACATACTATACATTGATGAATATCTTCTATTTACGGCTGGTTGGACAAATGTAACAGCACATCAGTGAGGTTCCATCCAAAGCGCCCAAAATTGGAGATGGGCAAAGAAATATTCTCTAAAATGGACAAAAAATCTTACCTCCCCACAAAGATAGTGTTCAAACTTGACAGCTGATTTGGGAAGAAGTACTCCACCGACAGATTTCTGAGCAAAAACAACCCAATTGCACCAGCTTCAAGGAACTTAACTTGACAGCATTAAACAATTATATAGAAAGGTATTTGAACATGCTCAAGTCAGCAAAACCAGTCAATTAAGAAGATGTATGCCACTACTTTAGAACAATAATAAAGTAAGGACATACGGATGATAAACTAGCGGGCAGAGAGATGTAAACAGAAGCCAAAAAAAAAGGTCAACAAAATTGCCCCTAAAATTTGGGCAAAACATCACTGGCCAGGAGGTTTCAACGTTTCTTAGAAACATCTCAAGCATTTCTAAATGACAAGACATGGTCCTTTATGACTATGCACGCATATCAAATATCTCAAGGGTGAAAACTGAGGAGAAAACTTACTCTCCACTCAAAATGAGAGCCTGTTGCATGAGAACCACTGTCTACAAGCAAATGCCAATTCAAGATGGAAAAGGACACTTGCTACAAAAGTTTGGGGCTGAAATCTACACTTCTTGGCTGGTCCAAGACTAGAGGTCGGCTTAGGTAAAGGAAAGCTCCTTGCAAAAATAAGGGATTGAGAAAACAAGTGGACTATTTATCTAACAATTTTTGTGGAAAACTTGTAACATGGGTGCTTGCGGAGGAGTGTTTATGAATTGATTGATTGCAATTAGTGCCTAATCACAGCCTTAAACTCATGCACAACTTCTTCTTGAGGCTCAATATGCAGAATAAAGAGATGACCTAATCTACCATGTATTACTAACATGAAGTATACACAATGCTGAATATATATACTCAATGGTAGCACTGCTCCACAATTCTCAATGACTCATTACTGAATGATGACTGATTGATCGATGAATGAATATGTCTAAGACCTAGACTTCTATTTCTAGTGTCTAATGTTGATGAGTTGGCTTCATATAATACCCCAATGACTCTCTCCACACTCGCTGCTCATGGGGCTCTTGGACAATATTACAATCAACTGGTACAATCGCCCTTAACAAACACATGAATCCGGCCGCGTACTCGACCTCTGAGTTGGCCAATAGGTAGAAACATGTCCACATCCCACCCGGGAGAGCATGCATGTGACATCCCCTCCTACTTAACTTGGAGCATGGGTGCAAATGATGCTCCATCACTCTCTGTCTCAATACGGATCTTTTGGCGAGCTCTCTCTACTCTACACACCGGTCCAAACTCCAATAGCATGGCTACTTATCTTTTGGCAAACTCGCTCTCTACTCCACACATCGTTCCGAACTCTAATAACATGGCTATTGGAACTGCTGTCTCCACCACTGCCTCCTTGGGAACTGCGGGCACTGGAACTAGCCCCTTTGCCTCTGGATGCTCAACTAGCATGGTAGACCCCACTACGGAATCGCTCATCTCATTCTCCTCCTCAATGGATTTGGAGATAAAAGTCTGCAACTCTCTTGATGACTCCTCCCTACCCTCAAAAATTCGAATGAACTCTAGGATGGGTCGTCCTCCATCTGTTTGGATGACCTCCAAGCCTCGTAGTGTCTGCTCCTTGATCTCAATTCTCCAGAATCTGCTCCATACTTGGAAACTCTATCACCAATACCACTTCGTGTCTTGAAATATTTCCGGCATCCTTGGACACTCCTTCCTGTTGAGCTTCATCTATGGTGTATGTGCTCTGTTTCTTGCCTAGATCTCTTGTCGGCAAGCTGCCAACTTGCTCTCCAACTGCTGGATAATCTCCTCACACCTCTCGAGTCTCTATTCTATATGGTTCCAACCATGCTCTTGTAGAGATGGACGTTGGTGAACCATGTTTGCTCCCAAGAAACCAAAGCTCGTTGACCTTTGCCGAAACTCCATGTTCTACACACGTGTACCTGCCGCCGCAGAGCTACATGAAGAAAAAACAAACCCACCCGTGTGACCAAGGACTAGACGAAGGTTTCATCCTTGCGCAATGGAGAAGGATGGGTGTAGCCAATTGGCTTGGGCAGGGAAGCTGCACATACCCAGATATAAGCGCTTCCCTGTCTGCCCCCTCCATCCACAAACTAGCCAGCCTGTAGCACCGCCTTGGGGGCACCCTTCTCATGAATTTTATTGCTGTGGATAGCCGCCTACAGAGTGTTGGCCTGCAGCCTGAATAGGGCTGCGTTTTCACTGAATCTCACCGCCCTTATTATCTCCCCAGATCTGGTCTTTGAGTGCTCACCACTGGACTCCCCAAATGTGCCTTCTTCCACCCCCGTCTGGCTGTGTTTGAAGCACCAACAAGCCGCCTTACTTGCTTGCTCTGTCCGGCCTCTACTTGGTGCGCTTGGCCCTCTTTCTTGCCCTTTGGCTGAGTGCCCCTCACACACGCAAGAGCTGTCTTATACAAAATTTGCAAAACACAGCCTGGATGAAAGAAAAAAAAAAAGCAAACCTAAGTGAAAACGCTGATGATGATGTGGTTCTTCACAAACTCCATGCCTTTATGAGAGAAAAATTACAACCTTTCTTCTGTCAAAACCAGATGCTTTGGTACCACTGTAACATGGGTGCTTGCATAAGCATGTTTATGAATTGATTTATTGTGGTTAGCGCCTAATCAAAGCCTTAAACCCATGCACAACAAACTGCTTCTTCTTCGAGCTCAATACACACTAGAGAGAGAGATGACCTGAAACAGAATGCCACCCTGAACACCACAGAAATCTTCTTGGCTCCGAATTCCCACACCAGCATGCAGTAAACTTCAAGTATAGAATGATCAGTTGACGGACACATCACGCCCATAATCTCCCAAAAGTGGACTGTGAACACATCACATCCCAAAACCTCGAACAATGAACATGGAACACATCCAATTCATAATATGTGCTACACCAAGCAATGAATTTGAAACGCATTCAATCCATAGCACCAAAGTTGACTGTGTTTTGCCATATTTTTCCATGCTTGGAAGTTGAGGAACTCCGACTTATAGTTCCCATGCACCAAAATTCGAATTGTAAACAGCCCCCTCTCCTGCCCACAAGCCTCCTCTGGCTAGCTGCATGTGGGGGGAACCTGTCCTTATGGCTAGACAAGCACACCGTCCAAGTCCTCTTGAGCCGGGAGGGCCCTAGGAGCACTGGAGGTAGAAGAATCAGAGTCCCTTTCAAGTTTCCTATTCTTTGTCCTTGCCCTTCTTCTTTGATGAAGACTTGTCCTTAACATTGGCTTTGTCCTTCTTCTTGGACAAACAATCCTTTGCCAAGTGACCTTTCTTCCCACAAGAGTAGCACCAGCTCCGACCTTTCTTATGCACTGTAGCAAGTGCCCAATCTTGACCATTAAGAGACAAACAGACCTTACCCTGTGCAATGAGGATGGACCGGACCCGCAAAATCAGCTTCCAATAAGCATTGGTAGTTTCGTCGAGCGTGTCCTCCTTATTCGCAAGGGGGGGCCCATAGGGCCATACTCCACAGCAATAGTCCACCTTGCGCAAGCAAGCGTTTGAACTCAGTGAATCTCAGCACTCCAAGACCAATCTACAACACTCTCCAACAAAACAAACCATGAGGACCGATCAAAAAACTGATCGGCCCTTGTGGTCACTGAATCCCATCACTCCATGACCAATCTCCAACACTCTCCAACAACACGAGCCACAAGGACTGATCAGCCCCCCTCAGAAAACTGAGGTAGAGAAGAGGTTGGACAGTAGCAAAACAAGCTCCAAGACCGATCAGCCCCCCTCAGAAAACTAAGGTAGAGAACAGGCTAGGCAGCAGCAAAACAAGCCCACAAAACTCTCCAGGAAGCACCCAACGGGAACAGAGGTGTCACGTGCACCCTGCACTGGGGTACACAGTGACACACTGGCATGATCATCAGTACAGCAAGGCTTCCGCGCATGCAACATTGGTATCAGAGCATTCATGCTCAGCCCACTAAGCTATGTCCCAAGGAAGGTGCACAATTCCAGCAAGAAGGATGCAACAAGGTAGCAGATGGAGTGGTCTGTAACAAGCAAAGCTAGAGGATGCAGTCCCTGAGGGTAGGTACGCAGACCCAGTACCTCAATAAGCTCTCAAATCAGTTCCAAAGGCCTAGCAACAGGGATGATCAATTCCGGCAAGTGACCCCACCGATGTGTCGAGGTTAAGGGAAAGCAAGCATGGGGACAACAGTGAACAGATGCTCATTTCTTCATCAAAGACTGGGAAAGTGGAGATTAGGAGTGAAGGTGTTCAGACCCAAAAATATCAATCAGTAGAAGTCAATAAGCAGTAGAAGTCAGTAAGTAGTAGAAGTCAAAGTCAGAAAGCAATAGCAATTTAAAGGTCAAGTCCAAGGAGGAAGGATGTCAGAGTTCCACCCCATCATCAAGTTTAGCAAAAGGAAATGTCACGTGCACGCCCGTGCCCTGTCATAAACCTTAGCATGAACAGTCTTAATCCCTAATCAGTCAGTATCTTAGTCAGAAGCATCAATAGCCTCACATCAGCATGGTCATCATGTTCATCATCAACAGTAGCACCATTCATCTTCATCATCAGCATCAAGACCATTACCTGGGTCTATAGCATCATTAGCATAGGCAGCACATCATCAACAATATCATCATGGAAGCATAGGGCTACTGTCAGCTAACTGTACACACGCTGTCGGCAACCAGCACATCAGGATGGACAGCAGGCAGGCTTAAGAAAGGTCCAACAAAAAGTGACAAGTAAAAGGGATAAGAAGCGCACTTTAAGAAAGGGGATTGGGTATATCTCCGCATCATGAAACAACGGCTAAAGCAAGTGGGCAAGCGTTGTCCCAAACTATCATTCCGAAGTTTCAGCCCATTTCTAGTCATTCAAAAGTTAAGTGATGGCTCTTTAAAGTTAAAGTTGCCGAAAAGTTGGACTATGCACAATGTCTTTCATGTTTCTTTGTTGAAGCCATATGTAGATTGTAAACCGGCCTCGATCTTCAAACAAGACCAAAGGGCGGTGCAAAAACAAACTTGCACACAAAACACTTCAACACCTTTGAAGACCTGGGAAAGGAAAACAAACAAGGGGAGCTAGAGTATGAAACATCTGGAAACTTAAGAGAGGCCCATAACTGTAGGTCGCTCTACTCCTTTCCAGCAGGAAGAAAACAATCTGCTCCATGAGCATGCAGCCATGCAAGCTTGCATCACTCCCATGCCACGAAACACATTCAAGTGACCTATACTTGCAGCCGGAAACCCAAGCACATAGCTGAATTTGCAGCAAACCAAAAACAGCCCATAAACCATCTCAAAACTGTCCTCTGGTCCTCCTGCAGTTCTGCCCGCCCCTCTTCCAAACAAGAGAAAGAGAGAGAGATAAGCCTGTTCATCTCTGTGCACTGCCTGTAGTCTGGCCACCCTCCTTCCAAAAGAGAGAAAACACAGTTCAGCCCTGACAGTCCTCAAAAAGAGAGAAAAACGCCCCTTACTGGCTGCAGCTGTTCTCAAAGAGAGATAGAGAGAGAGAGACCTGCAGTCCTGCACAGCCTTCCACAAGAGAGAGAGAGAGAGAGAGAGAGAGAGAGAAGGTGCAGACCTGCGCCTCCCCTCCTCCAACCGTCTGCAGCTCGCCAATAGCCAAGAGAGGAAAGTACACATGCTGCAGCCCGACCTCCTTCCCAAAGGCATGGACAGCCCTGCGCTTCCTGCAGCCAAACTGCTAGCCTTCCAAGGAGAGAGAGAGAGAGAGAGATAGAGATCAGCGTGCCCTCCTGTGTACCCAGCCGAGCAGCCCTCCCAAGCGAAAAAGCACCTTTTCATCAAAAGAGAGGCGCCTCTTTTTTGCCCGCCAGCCCCTCTTTAGAAAAAACACACACGTGCCCTGCCCACCAAGAAAAGCCACACCAAAAAGCATATCCTTCAAATCAGCAGGCGCCTCCCAAAAAGCATGAGATAGAAAGAGGCGCATCCTCCAAAAGTGGAGTAGCCTCTCAAATTAGCTTTTGGGCCACCAAAGGTTATAAAACCTTTTAAATTAAAATCTCTTTGTCCCCTTCACACTTGGGGTAGTCCACACATGGGTTTCCTTTTCAACTCCAGACTGATGCCCTTCACACTGTCCACCATGTCCCCGTGCACACGTGCATATTGTCCAGAGAAAAACACAGGGTCGTAACAGAGATCCAGCATTGTAGGATATATCTGAAGAGCAACAACCAGATATGATAGACGAAGCTGAAGTCATAGAGCTAGAGCAAATTCTCCTGCACAAGTGGAAGCATGGTTCCAATCGAAGAATCCAACAGTTCTATACAAAGTTTGAAGACCGTGGAACCCATGAAGCAGTTTGGCTAGATGAAGAGTTCTTTCAAGAGTACCCCCAATTGTTGGCGGACTACTAGGAGGCCCTAAACCTGCCGCCAAGTTAAACAGGAGGGAATGTCACGTGCACCCTGCATTGGGATACATATACATAGTGAAACACTGGCATGATCATTAGTACAGCAAGGCTTCCACGCATGCAACAGGAGGGTAGCCAAGGAAGAAGCAGGACCGTCGGAGCCACTTTTCAAGATGCACCACAACCAAAAGAACAGCCCTCCACTGCTGTCCTTGCTATAAAACAGCCCACACTCCTCATGACATTGTTGCAAAGCTTGAGAAAGCAAAAACGCAGCACCCAGCACAACACCTTGGAACCTAGCAGGTGAAAACGTAGACGGCACAAGCACAACAAGAGAAAACACTGAGGAATCAAGGGCGATTAGGAGAAAACGCAGCCAGCCACTGCTTTCTCCAAACAACGCAGGAGGAAGGAGGGGAAAGATCGCAGATGAGGCAACCAAGACCTAGAGCAATGTTACCGTGTTAAGAGTTATACAATGCAAAAGTAAAACAGAGCATAGAGGGAGCGAGAGAGAGCAAAGAGAGAGAGATGTCAGACAAGATCAAGTTGTATTATAGCAAAGGGTTAACATGGGCTTATACTCGCCAGCAAATAGTCATTGACAATATGCGTTGGGAAAATGAATGATTACAACAATGGGGAGGAGGCCTTTAAATAGACACGTCATGAAGCCTCACGAGCTACAAAGATGTATGCCGACTTGCACCAACTTAATAAAAGGTTTAAACCCACATAAGACCCAGTTCCCACACACTATATGAGATGCACATATTTTAACACAACACCGAAGACGGATTGTGCACTCTGGTAACGTCACCAGCAGGAGTTACTGAATATGACTCCACAAGCTGAAGGAGCTGGAAATTCCCAACCTCCGATCGTTAATATGGTGGTCATTAAGCCTATTCCGACAACAAGGAAGAACATCTTCACGTGCTCATAGTTACACGGTCAAAGGGTCCAACATAACTGTCCGCTTTAGGGGAGTTTCTCGAGAGGAAAGACAAGTTGGTTGGATGGAAGGAGCAAATGCAAGTCACCAAGATGATTCAGAAAACTCAAGGTGTTGACCAGAATTCCTATGAAGGTTCAGGATGGATAGGAAGCTCCGCCCCTTTTGAATGAGAAAATTAAAGAGAGAAATGGGACCCCGCCGAGGAAGGAGACCATATTGCATCTGGCAAAACCTAGAGATAGGCAAAATATCCGGAGACATGTGGCATTAGTGGAAGCACCAAAACCTCATTATACCGGAGGCACCCCAAAAGATAGTAGTGTTGGAAACTGAACAACCCGTTAGGAGGTCGAGGAAATAGTGGGTAAGAAACAGGATAAAGAGGGAGTGTCACAGTACAATCACAATCACAATCACAAAAAAAAAACGCTTTTCGTCATTTCGAAACTTAGGAAACGGAGAAACTTCTTCACGAAACCAATTTCGCCCAAATTTAGGTCGTGTTTATTTTTGCCCTCTTTTGGTCATGTTTTCATTCCACCCAGTTTGTGCTCATTTTTTCTCCATTCTTGCTCATGTGCTCTAGCGAGCTTGCACCTCTCCTTTCGAAATCTCGAAACCTTTCAAAAAAAACTTTGAAACCTTCAAAACCTCAAAATGTTTCTTGTGACTACAAGTAGGATATGTGGGATGATCTAAAGGATATAAAGTTGAACATGACACTAGTTCAGTTGTTGTGCTTGGTACTAAATTATTAGACACGGTTGACTTGGAAATTAGTGGATAACGAAGTAATTACGGAAGAACAGCCCCATAAGACAAAGATAATGAGGTTACGCAAGATAGCACAGCTTTCAAGGTGCAGCCAACCATGGAGTGGGATGTGGTGGTTTCAAAAGTCACCGTGCACTTGTGGGAAAAGACCATCAAAGGAGTGGTTTTGGATGGTAGATTTGGAGCAAACATCCTTTTAGAGGCCAACCGCAAAGAATTGGGGATCTCAAGAATAGAACTAGCTTCGTTCTCTACCGAATGGTGGACCAACCAGTGTGAAGCCTCTCAGTTTGATCCGGGCTATGCATATTCAGATAGCTAGATGTGACTTTCCATTAGTCTTTATTGTTATGAAAATGCAGGAAATTTCCGGATCATGTCCAATGTTATTGAGCAGCCCATAGCTGCGTCAAGCAAAAATTAAGCTTGATATGTGCAAAAGGCTTGAATTAATCGGAAGAGGTAGAGATAGACGAGGAGGAAGAAATCCTCAAGCTGGATCCGGATCTAGTATCATTGTTTGAAGTAGATGTAGACCGGATCGTGTCTCACTATACCCCAACAAGTGACCAGCATGCATCACCAACACTGTCCTAATATCCAGGGTACAATGATCTCCGTAGATATGCCGTAGCAATCAATCCACCCGATATGTGCAAAAGGCTTGAATTGATTGGAAGGGGTAGATATAGACGAGAAAGAAATCCTCAACGAATTTGGATCTAGTATCATTGTTTGAGGTAGACATAGACCCCATCTTGTCTCAGTATACCCCCCCCGCATGACTTGCATACATCACCAACACCATCCTAACTCTTGGATGATGCAAGTATGACAAATGATATCAAGGTTGTTGTGACAGCACAAGGAAGCACATGAGAGGGAAATGCAACACACCCATAAAGAGTCGAGAAAGATGAGTTGACTCTTGGAGATGAGAATGATCCGAAGATAGTCCGAGTTTGTGCAAAGCTGAAACCAAAATTATGAGTTGTTACACTCATATATGGATGTGTTTGCATAGAGCTACAAAGACATGAAAGGGTCAATCTCCAGTTTTATTAGCATCACATCAATCTCAAAGAGGATGCAGTTCCGGTTATGTAGCAGCGCTACACTGGCTGAATTCGAATTATGCAAAACAAGTAAAACAAGAAATAGATAAATTATTGAAAGTAGAGTTCATTTACCCACCGGATAAGGTGACTTAGTTGTCACCCATTGTGATAGTTTTGAAGAAGAACGATAAGCTAAGGGTCTCTATGGATTAAGGAAGCTTAACGCAACAGCGAGAACAATTCCCACTCCCATTTACACATTCTATGCTTGATGTTGAAGCAAAACATGACATGTATTCATTCTTGGATAGCTTCAATGGGTCTAATCAAGTCCTGATGGCTCCAGAGGATTGGGAGAAGACACCTTTTGTCACCGAATGGGGGACATTCGCTTGTAATGTGATAACCTTTAGTTATAAGAATGCTCTAGCAACATTTTAGAGAAAGGTAGACAAGATATTTTATGAACACCTAGTAATATTCATGAGGATAGTTTTAGATGATTTCAATGTTTTCAGCATAATTGAGCACCTCTTTAATCCCACGTAAAACACCGCCGTGAAAAAGAGGTGCACTTGATAAACTTGACCATTTGCCAACCATGTTGACTGTAAACTCAACTTTGAGCTTAGGGTGTGTGCTCATCTATCACTGCAGGGAAATTGAAGCTCGATGAAGAAGGGGGGCTTGTGTTTGTTTGTGTATATTTTTTTTGTGGGGGCAGGGGGGCAGGGTTGTTTGAAGGACCTGAGAGACTCAGCATTAGGGTTGGCACTGGACCATTCCTACCAACTCAAAAAGACCCTACGGATGAATTACTGGCAACCCAAAAGGGGTGTTTTCCACATACAGAATGTTGTAGACAAAAGTACCTCCTGTGTTAGCTTAAAGCTTCTCGAATAGCAGGGATACAACACATGAATGATGGGGAGAGAGAAAAGAGAAAATACCTCAGGAAGCTCTTCTAATCTGATGAGGACTCTGTCAGCTTGGGGAACTACCTGTTAAGTTCCAAAAATGAAAAAGAAGCAGATGGAGATACCCCGCTTCATTCTCGAGCTCAAACCAGGGTGTAAAGCAAAATGCACATGTATAAGAAAGATTACCTTAGACACATCCACTTCTTTTACAGCAGCAGTTAAGGGCAGCAGCGTGCTTTTTTGGGAAGAAATCCTTGTGGCATTTGTACTGAGTCTGAGAAAGCATCTCTCTTTCCCTGCACGAGAAGGGTAGTGGGTCAGAAACCTGCAAAATTCTGATACAGCTTTACCTTATCAGATGAGACTAACCAGCGCGCATTACCTTGGGGTAGCAAGAGCCCTCTTACGGGCAAACGGGGAGGCAGAAAACGGGGAAAATGAGCGTTGGTAGCAACCACAGAAGAGGAGGATAGCACAGCCATAACTTTTATGTTTTCTTTCAAGAACCCCACAAAACCCTCTACCCAGCACACACAGACACACAGAAATGCCCCAAAGATGCTCTCCTCCTCCAATGCTTTGACATTACTAGGCCTCTTCACACCCAGTCGGATAACTCAAAGTCCAGAACTATCCAAAGGCTGTCCACCCGGACATGGCAACATTGTGGGCAACTACAAACAAAGTCTTTACTGACTACAACAAAAAAATTGCGTGATAGGCATAGCCTCAACAGTGCTTTAAAAAAAACGGCATTCTAGTGTATTTGTATCGACCAAAATTAAGAAAAATCGACCGAGATATTAAGTAGCCCTTATTTTAAGGAATGATTTTTCATATTTTTTTGTTATAAAACCGGCATATAGTAGAGATTTCAGGAACAAAAACCGGATAGATTTAAGAGTTATCCTTATGTTGATTGGTTGAAAAATATGTTTTTTTCAAGCACTGGGTGGGGGAGTGTCACAACGTGGGCGCCACCCCACAGTAATTCTCTCTCCTACACGGCAATAAAGACTCTTAGGGTCTTTATAGATAGGAGTTGGATGAGACAGATCCCCCCACCCATGAGGAAAAGGCAGATGAGATCTTCCCTTTTCACGGAACGGGATTAACCCTTAGAATTAACAATATTAGGTTTATCTATAAAGCCGAATGAGATCTTCCCTTTTCATGGAAGGGGATTATGTCCATAAAGACACTTATAGTAAGCTTATCTATAAAGGCAAATGAGATCTTCCCTTTTCGGGGATTATGTCTATAAAGATCCCTAGGATTAACAATAGTAGGCTTATCTTCTTCCCAGCATAGGTGGGACATTGACAATTATAAAAACACAAAGGCTAATAGAAGACCTCATTGGCTAAATACGAGACAAAAATGAAGGCTTTAAGTTCACAAGTGCTTGGCCAATGCCCTTGGGGAAGATTTCAAATCACATCCCAAATAAAAGTAAGTATTAACCCATGTTGCAATAAGGATAAGTAAGCACCTTCATGCACACCATGGAAGAGAAAATAAGATGTTCACAACCAATAAGGGATCCATTAACCATTTTCTTAACATTATATCTAAGTGTTAGAGGTGGGGCAATTAAGCAAGCTATGCATGACCTTGTAAAAGGACAAAGCCCTAGATATTCTAGTTTTCCCTAATTTTCTGTCAAGTCAACATTCCTCAATGGGGAGCTAAAGGAGAAAGTTTATGTGGAACAACCCCCGAGATTTCAGGTTCTTGGCTCCAAAGGTATGGTCTATAGGTTGAAAAAGGTCTTGTATGGTTTAAATCAAGCCCCCATGGCTTGGTATGAGAAGATTGATGCTTTCTTTCAATAGAAGGGTTTCAAGCAATCTCGTTGAGACGGGCTGATCCAAATCTCTACATGTATCCCAAGAAAGGGTTATATACTCTTATCATTCTCTATGTGGATGACTTGATCATCACAGGTAGCCATATAGCGCACATTGCTCAAACAAAAGTTGCCCTCAGTCATCAATTTGAGATGACATATCTCAGGTTACTTCATTTCTTTCTTGGATTGGAGATTTTTCAGTGCTTAGATGGCATATTCATTTCTCAACAGCAATATGTGACAGAGCTATTAAAGGCCTTCAGGATGACACATTGTAAGCCCCATCACTTTCCCTATGGATCCTGGTATTAAACTCAGAGCAACATGCCCTGCACGTAATCGTGCTAACAAGTAACTTTATAGATATGTCTTTCCTCATCCCCATGGCCCATCCCAAAAAGAAAATACCACCTAAATCCATGGCCATAGCATGCAACAAAAGCAATTTGCTAGCAATGGTTTAATGTTAACTCCATCGCACATGATGAGTTAAATTGTTCAACCATATCAAAATCTCTCTTAAAAAAACAATCTTGACACGGGATCTCAAATAAAGAATAATACAAAACTCACATATACAACAAAGACTAAACCATATAATTGAATTTAAATTGACAAGATGAGCATAAAATAACATAAAAACAAGAAATAGAATAGACATCACCTTGAACATAGTATTGGGTGCAATCTCCGCCTCCAAGAAGTGTCGGCATCCTCCCACTTCTTGGGTATTTATATCTTTATTCATAAAAATAGCCCACATGCCAAAAAAAGTTGCACGCTTTTTGCTTGGGCTTGTCCTTTACAAAAATAGGAGTTGCTTTAACCAAAAGCTAAGATAAATTCTTCATATCTAAAAAATAATACAAAATATCTCGTAGTAAATACTACGACCAAAATATATCGTAGTAAATAGTACAGCCAAAATACAAAAAATGAGAACTTTCGCAGTAATAATAGCTCATGCCATATCACCGCCATCACGTCCCAGCCATATCGGCTTACGAGCACAAAGCTCATCAATCTCACTAACCTACAGGTTGTCTATTCAAACACATTACACATTAGCAACAACACATGTTAAAGTTGCACAATAGTACATAAGCATTAAATCTAAAACCTATCAATAACCCTTTTCAATGTTATTACTGTAAAAAATATGGACATATTGAGAAAGATTGCCAAAAAAATAAGCCGATCTGAAAGGGAAATCAGTTAGCTATGCTGAAGATGGCAGCTCTGACAGTTTCACAAATGCCAGTACTTTTCTCTCTATTAAAGAGATCACAGAGGCCAATCATGTAGACCATGGCAGCAAGTAGGAACCATGGTGGATTGATACTAGGGCAAGCTTCCACATGACTTCTCATGCTGAATATTTCTTTAAATTGGATTCTACTCACTCATGATGGTTTCATTTATACTGCAAACAACACTCCTAACTCTATCTCACAAGTAAAGCAGTAGTTTTCCTTGAGGTGACCACAAGGGAAAGAAAGCAGCTTGGAGATGTCCTCTTGGTGCCTTTACTCACCAAGAATCTCCTCTCACTTGGAGACATGGTGGATAAAGGCTTCAAAGTTGAATTTGAAGGTCAGCACTGCCTAATCAGAGATCCTCAACACAGCTACGAAGTCGTCGAAAGAGGTTAGAAGCAAGGCAAACTCTTCAAGTTGAGTGGATCAATAGCAACACTGTTAGCAATGCGTGATGATAGGTCATCCTCCTTCAGATTTATGGCATAAAAGGTGTGTTCATCTGAATTTCCATAGCACGTGTTTGCTGAAATCAAAAGGTACGATGTTGGGCATACCATCTCTGCACAAAGCTGACAAAGTTATCCTCCCTCCATTAGATTTATGGCATAAAAGGTGTGGTCATCTGAATTTCCATAGCACGTGTTTGCTGAAATCAAAAGGTATGGTGTTGGGCATACCATCTTTGCACAAAGCTGACAAAGTCTGTGAAGCTTGTTACATTGGCAAGTAGTCCAGAGCACTATTTTCTAGAAGCACCAGTAGAGCGAGAGTTCTTGACTTAATTCACACAAATGTCTGTGAGTCAACCCACACTCCTTCACTTGGTGGTAATACATATTATGTTTGTTTCATAATTACTCCAGATACACTTGGGTTTTCTTCATGATATCTAAAGTTGAAGTATTTTTCAAAGAGTTTCATGTTATGGTTCAGAACATGACCAATAGCAAAATCAAGGCCATCAAGTCAAATAATGGAGGAGAATACCTTGCAAAAGACTTCAGCAAACATCTTCTTGAGCATGGCATCAGAAGGCAAATTGGCCTACAGCTATACACCTCACTAAAGTGGAATTGTTGAGAGGAAGAACATAGTACTGTTTGAGCTAGCCAGGTGTATGCTGAAGGAGAAGAACCTCTGCAACACCTACTATAGTCAATTTATCCATTGGGTTTTCTCCCGTGTGTGTAAAGTTCTTCTCTTCCCCAAAATCCGGAGATTCTTTCTTTTTTCCTCTCCCGCGTGTGAACTCCTCTTAATAGGGATTAATTTTTACTCATAATTAACTTTTAATTATGATTAATCAAAACTTAATCAAGTATTAACCTCTCTGATTAACAGAGAAGAGAGAAGAGAAGGAAGAGGTGGAGAGTGATTTTTTTTTAGAGAAGGAGAGAGGAGAGTGGAGAGGGAGACCCTTCTCCCTCTCTCTCAATTTTGTGCGCAGCCGGCGGGGGGGGGGGGGGGGGGGGGGGGGGCGGCTCTCTTAGAAAATTTTTGTAAAAGCTTTGTATTAAAGCTTTTAAAATAGAAGCTTTATTATTTTTTTAAAAAAGTTAAAAAATCTTTAAAAAAAGAGATTTCTTTTTTATAAAAAAAGCTTTTGAAAGCCTTTTAAAAAAGCTTGAAAAAGGGATAAGAGATTTGGAAAAATTTTACTTCTCTGAGATATTTTCTTTCCCTAAAATATATATATTTTTAATCCAAAAATTTAGAAAATCCATTAAAATTATAATTTTTTTATGGATTTGAAAATTGTCAAACGGAATTGGAAATTTCGTGAACGATGGTATTCTCAGGAAAAATTAGGAAATTTTTCGAAATTATTTTTAGAAATCCTAGAAATTGGTAATTTTTAAAATATCAATGGTATTTTGGTAAAATTAATTGCTAATTTTTAAAAAAAAAAATAGGTTTGGAATGCCATAAGATAAGTTTGGTGGAATTCAAAATTATCATATTTTGAGGCCCTATAAAATTAGGAAAAATTAGGAAAAAATCATGATAATTCTTTTTCTCGAGACTTTAATATTTTTGAGGGTTATTTAGTGTTGAAGTACGTGTTTACGTGCTGACATTAGATAGATGTGGGTTATTCACATATTATTAATACGATTATACCTCGTATTAGTAGATATTTCTGTTTGGATTATTTCTGAACAATGTTTTCATGATTTTTTACCATTGTTTAGCCATTCTTTTTGGACATGTTCCTTACTTTCTTTAATGATGGCTAGAATTTGCATTCAAAGTGTGTTTCACCTTCGGCACTTTTCCATGATAATTTATTTTGGACTTGTTTAAGTGTGGTCTATGCTTACTTTTCTAGGCCTAAGAAAAATCCTATCATGGGGTTGGTTGGTCTGTTTATTTTGGTGGATTTTATTGGATGTTTTCCAAGTTTTATTGGACTCATCAGGTTCTGCCTAGATCACTTGTGTCTAGGGGTTTTTTATTGAGTGCTACACACATGTTTCACTTGCTTACTTTGGAGTTTTGCTTTAACAACAACATGTTCATATACTCCGGATTGATGAGTTGGCCACCAACTTTAATGCTTCTTTTGGCATGATCAATGTCCATTAGATGTCATGCATTGATTGTTATGATCAATTATGGTTTTCATGGATTCGAGGAGCTTCTATGCTTTTATCCATGGTTTTATAAGGATCTTTTGATCTTTTGGATAATTTCATGTGCTTTGAAGGTAGCATTTGCCTTCGTTTTTTGCACATAATTTTAAAGTATATTGCTTGTACTCTTGTACATATTCCAACTCGGATACCTAGTTGCTTATATATCTAGGTGAGTTATTTTTCTATCCTAACTTTATTGTGTTTTGGGTAGTTATCATTAGAAAGGCGCCAATAATTCAATTTCTTTTCTAATGATGTACTCAGAAAGAGTTTTTTCTTGATGTAGTCTCAGGTATATAGAGACAGGTTTTACTATGTGAAAGTCTAGGATAAGGCCATTTTATTCCTTTTATACATGATTTTATTCATATTTCCTAGACAGCATACTAGGGAGTTTCAAATTGGTAAGGTATGCATGGGTGGTATCATGGTGGTATGGGACGTTAGCGATCCTCACATATATTATCTTATGGGATAATTTGGGCTCAAGATTGTTGCTTTGCTAACATCACTTAGCATGTTGACCTCAACATTCAAAGACAATCTCATTTTTTGAATTCATTTAAAGTTGTAGTGTAGGCATTCTCTAGATAAACTTCTTTTAGCTATAGCCTATATGTTTTGATGAGTGTAATCTCGTCGGCATATTCATTTGTTGAAATCTCTTTCTTTAGAGTTCAACGAGTTTATCTTGTTGTATTTAGATTAAGGAAATTTGGATTTTTCCTTTGTTGGCAGTTCTTTCTCTAGTTCCATACTTTAGGTGATTTATACAGTCAACCTGATGGTTTACGGATGGACATATTGACTCATCGAGACGTTAATGACTCTCTATATTGATATGGGTAACTCGGGACGTCGATAATTCCATGAGCAAATGTGGGGTACATTGGGCCGCTCATGGATACCTGGTTCCTACTGTTATAATGCCATGTTTTCCTACTTTATTCCGAATGGTTTACAAACGAGGAAACTACTTTGAGTGTATGAATTCCTATGATCATCCGTAGTAGTCTGATGGGGAAACAGAGCGTATGAATTAGATTGTAGAGGATATGCTTCGTGCATATGTCTCTGGAAAAGCATCAAATTGGGAAAAATATCTTTCAATGATGGAATTTGCTTATAATAGTTTTAAACATACGGCTATTGGTTTTAGTCCGTTCATGCTTATGTATGGGTATTAACCCAGGGCACCTATTGATGTCGGTCTTAGGGACATCGAGCTTGATGCATCGAGGGATTTCTTACGTGATATGCAAGAAATGCTGACCAAAGCTCGGGATTCTATCAGGAGTGCTCAGGATAGGGCACGGTTCTATGCTGATAGAGGATGCTCAATTTGGTCTTTTGAACCAGGAGCGTTGGTTTATTTAAAAGTTCCTAAAGATCTTCAGGCTTTGTCAAAAGGAAAATGCTCAAATTTATCTCCTAGATATTGTGGTCCATTTCGATTTATACATCGGATTGGCACGATTGCGTATGAACTAAAAACTACCTCCACATGTTAGAGTTCATCCAGTCTTTTATATCAATAGATTGAAAGGGAAACTTGGAGGTGAGGATAACACAGTTACTCCTCAAGAACTCGTTGAAGTCAAAGAATTATCCTATGTTCCACATGAACCTAATAAGGTACTTGAATTCAGGGAAATGAAACTTTCTAGTTGACTAATCCCTGAGGTTAATATTAGGTGGAAAGATAGGGAAATAGAGGATTCGACTTGGGAGTTAGTTGAGATTGTTCAGCGCAGTTCTCCTTCTTTTCATTGCAAGAGTGAAATGTTTTGAAAGAGGGGAAGTATGTTATATGCACATTATGTGTGCATATACTAGGAGGCTAACCCACATTAGGCTTGTGAGCATGAGAGCATGGGAACAAGCTCTAGTGGAGCATGGGTTAGGACTAACCTTAAGGATTAAGGTTAGGGTCAGGCATCCAAGGGTCACACATGAATGGAGAGTCAAGAGTCACTCGAGGGGTGTGAACTCCTCTTAATAGGGATTAATTTTGAATCATAATTAAGTTTTAATTATGATTAATGAAAACTTAATCAAGTATTAACCTCTCTGATTAACAGAGAAGAGAGAAGAGAAGGAAGAGGTGGAGAGTGAATTTTTTTTGGAGAAGGAGAGAGGAGAGTGGAGAGGGAGACCCTTCTCCCTCTCTCTCATTTTTGCGCGCAGCCCCGTATAGGGGGGGTGCACAGCAGCCGCCCCGCCGGGCAAAAATCGCCCCCCCCTTAGAAATTTTTTTGTCAAAGCTTTGTATTTTAAAGCTTTATTATTATTTTTAAAAAGTTAAAAAATCTTTTAAAAAAAAGAGATTTCTTTTTTATAAAAAAAGCTTTTGAAGGCCTTTCAAAAAAGCTTGAAAAAGGGATAAGAGATTTGGAAAAATTTTACTTCTCCGAGATATTTTATTTTCCCTCTGGAAATTTATTTTTTTCTTGGAATCTCTTGGCTTTCTGCATTCCCGGGAAACCTTTTGGCTTTCCGAATATCGAAAAAATCTTTTGACCTTTTGGATTCCGGAAACTTTTCACATTCCGATTTTTTTTGTCTTTTCATTTTCTCAAAACTGTTGGCTTTCCATATTCCGGGAAAACCATTGGGATTCTGAAATTTTTGACCGTTCATATTCTAATGCATTCGGGGAAAATTAAAAATTTCAAAAAAAATCCTGATGCAGATGGTGGTATGTTTGATCTTAGAGGATAGGTGGCGCTTAGGCAAAGTCTATGTAAGGGATTAAATGAGGCTTTGATACCATGTTAAAATGGTGAGGAGAGGAAATGTGACATAACCAACAATAATAAGATGGAATGAATAAATTCAAAATTGAATCAGCACTATGTTTATTACTGAATTAGAAGAGATACAATAATAATAAATTTGACTCTAATTAGTGAATGGGTTAATCCCCAAAACCCTAATCCCAGCACTAATAATGAGCTCAATCATCTCAGATATGAGAATCATACAATGTTGTGACTGTCAAACTCAGACTGCACTCAATTGTTAGCTTATGCTTATTAGTGGAGGCTTTAGTTCATTGCACTCACTGTAGTTGCATATAGAATTGGCTTTTATAATGAACCAGGAGAAAAATTTGTCACCGCATCGTGCTTCATCTATGCCAATGTAATATTTTTAGTGAGTTTAAAATACTGTAGTTGAATTATAGTGATTAGGTCACCTAATGCAAAATTAGTTCCTGAGAGGCCATTGACCTAGTGTTCATTCACCAACTGTTTACCAACTATGCAGCGCAATTCTAAGGTTTTGCAAACCTTTGATGATATGTATCTTGCATGTTCTAACATATTTTGGGTTGAGGCCATTAACAATGTAGTGTATATCCTTAAAAAAAGTTACACAAAGGCAGTGAAGGGCATGACACCCCTTAAGAAGCTTATTCTAGTAGGAAACCTTGTGGTTACGTATTTTAGGACATTTGGTTGTGACTTTTTTTTTTGCATGCTCTAGACTCATTTAGAACTAAGTGGGATTCCAAGAGCATGAAAGGTATCTTCTTAGGGTACAATATAGAGTCAAAGGGGTATTGATGATACGACTTAGAGGAAAGAGAAAAAAAGATAATTATGAGTCGTGATGTGGTATTCATGGAAAAGCCTTATCATGTGTACCAAATATACGACCTAGAGGGCAAAGAAGATAATTATCAATAGCCATGATGTGGTGTTCATGGAGCAGCCTCAATAGGTGGAGAAGAAGGCTCTATCCGCACTATCCTTCAACAAAGAATTAGACACAACCATCAACAACATTACCAACTCCACACAAGAGTTGGAATCATAGATGATAAAGAAGAGAAGCACGTAACACCACCATACAAGGGCACATAGCCTAAATGGGTGAAGAAGTAGCTCTTGGATGGGAAAAATCAACCAGCAAAGCACAAAAGAGCCATCAACTGTTTATAGATCCAAGAGAATGATACACTGAAGCCATTGTTTATGCTTAAGGGCCAAGGGAGAGTACTCGTTAATGCTCAATTTGGAATCCCCAAATTTTTGTTGATGTAGCATGATCAATTTGATGCAAAAGGATTTCTTATGAAAAAGCCCCAAAAATTTATCGGTGTAGGGTCTTTAATTTGATGATTTTCTCAACATCTAATTTGATGCAAAAGGATTTCTTGTGAAAAAGTCCCAAAAAGTTGTTGGTGCAGGGTCTTTATTTTGATGATTTTCTCAACATTTGAGAAAAACTACAAATTCTTGATAGAGTAGAAGCTATATTTAGGTCAACTTTGCCCTAATTTTTGGAAAGCCCCAATTTCTTGTGGCTCTGAGAGCTTCAATTTGTTGATTTTTTCCATATTTGGCAAAATCCCCAATTTTTTGTCGAGGCAACGCCTTTGATTTGATGATTTAATTATGTGAAATCCCCAAATTGCATTTATTGAAAAATAACTTTTTTTTACAAACTTAATGAACAAGAGCTTTGATTTTATCACGTGTGGTAATTGTTAGAGTGAAGTACAAGTGAAGTGACATGATAAGATCACTTACAAACACTTATAAGAGTGTGCATACACAGCTCGGGGAGAAAAGACAAAAAAACAAAACTAGTAAAAAATAATGTCTCACAGCCGCATGCATGTTCTTGCTCGTTAGGGTTTAGCAGAACACTGAGCTACCTCCTTCTCCTCCCACTTGGTTGGGGGTGCTTTTTATTGCCATTTCTTCTCAAGCAAGCTTCCCCCCTCCTGTGCATGGGCACGAGTGGAGGGGAGTCCAGTCTCTAAAATAAGGCCTCAAGCTAGCACAACTAGGCTGTATATAGGCCAATCTATCCTGCAGAAGAGATCCCCTATCTATCAACTGTTTCCCCCTTGGCCCCCATCTATGGCACATAATAGAGAAACCCCAGTTGGTTATGATAGCATGGTCGAAGACTTCTTGGCTACCAAATAATAGCTGCAGGAGTCAAGAGCAAGAGTGGAGGAACTCAACCTATTGCTATTGTAGAAGCAAAGTTAGCTTGAAGAAGAGGACCTCCACACCATGCCAACGGAGAGAACAACAGCTACATCAGGTAATCTATGTCCCAATGTTCCCCAAGTCTGTCTCCCCACAGAGTTGGTGAATAAGCAAGAAAGCGATTACTCAGCTAGATGTCTGGTTGGATTGCTATTTGGCCCTAGTCCACACGTGTAGAATTTATGAGGGGTTGGGTAAGAGATAACTAGGTTAGCATAGGGATTGAAGTGGAGGTGATTCAAGCCCTCCCAAATGGCTATTACATTTCCTTGTTTAAAGACCCTGCTATGGCTTTGAAGGTGTTGGGCTCTGGCCAGTGGATGTATAGGAATCTTCCCTTCTATTTTTTAAGGTGGTCCAAGGACTTTAGCCCCTCTGGTCCTAAACCCTATGCGTGTCCTGTTTAAGTTGAACTCCCTAACCTACCTTTTTATCTTTATCCCTAGTCAAAAAAATTATAGCTCCCATAGGAAAAGTCCTTGGTCCGAGGCCTAAAAATGACTATAACCCTGCTTGGCATCCTCAAATTCTAGCTGAGGTAGACCTAGATAAGCCCCTAATTGAAGAAATAGAGGTGAACTATGGTGAATATATTTTAAAGCAGCAAATACTTTATAAACACCTCCCTAATGCCTGTTTTCGTTGTGGGGCTCAGGGGCATGTGATTAGGAATTGTCCTATTAGATACCCTAACCTAAAAATCCCTAGCCCCCACGTTCCTTCTCCTCCTGTATCCAAAACGCAAAGCAATGAGGCCAGTACCTCCCAGAACCCCCCCTCCAGCCCTTGCTCTTGGAAAAGAGAGAAATGATGGCTTTGCTGCCCCCCCTAATACAAGGAAAACATTCAGGCAACCAAGGACCAATCACCAAAGGTCATTTGCCAACTCTTATGCCCTTTTGGACAACCCCTCTAACTCTAATGACTTGGAGGATACCTAGGGAACTACCATCATCCCTAATCCTTTGGAGGGGAACAGACTTACTGCTGAGGTTAATCAGATGGATCATGATCTGAATAATGAATAAAGGTCATTTGCCAACTCTTATGCCCTTTTGGACAACCCCTCTAACTCTAATGACTTGGAGGATACCTAGGGAACTACCATCATCCCTAATCCTTTGGAGGGGAACAGACTTACTGCTGAGGTTAATCAGATGGATCATGATCTGAATAATGAATATAACCCTCTGGATGATGATCAAGCTTAGGTTAATCAGATGGATCATGATCTGAATAATGAATATAACCCTCTGGATGATGATCAAGCTGAAGAAGCTTAAAACAAGGTTAACCTTGACCCGACTGACCCTGATGCAAGGATGATGAGTGAAATGGAAGTGGCAAAATAACTCAAAAGGATTCACTCTTAGGTTGAAACCTCAACCCGCCAGTCAGTTACCAAGAATGGCTCTAAAAAGCCACATCCTCATAGGAAGATTAAATGAGGTGCTCTACCTCGAATGTTAAGGATCAACAGACCCTTCCAAGGCTCAAAAGGTAGAAAATGGTTAAAAAGGAAAGGGAAAATTGATTTTATTTCTCTCACAGAAGTTAAAGCTAGTGGTGGATAGGAACTAGAAAACAGGTTGCAGGCCATCTCCAAAGATCATATATGGATATACACTGCACATTCTCAAGGTTCTGGGGGAGTAGTAGTAGGAATGCATAATGACCACCAAGAAGACCTCAAGGATGTCCAAGTGGATGTGTATGACCAATGGGTTGCTTTTGAGTTAACCACATTCTCCTTCATAGGCATTTATGTTGCAGGCCCCCAAGCCAATAGGGTTAAAACTTGGAGAACCTTGAGACAGGCCCCAGCTCCTATCATTCTCATGGGAGACTTCAATATGGTTGAGAATAGAGAGGAAAGGTTCAGAGGTGCTGGGCAGATTCTTAGAGGGGCTGAATTGCAGTCCTAGCAGATTACTTCGGACTACTTTGATCTGTGTGACCTGGGAAATGTGGGTGATTTCACCTGGCAGAACTATGCTGTGGGGGAACTTGCCAAGAAGGCTAGATTGGACAGAGGTTATGTCAGCAAAAGCTTATGTAGCTCCTTTGTGAGGACTGAATGTAAAACAGACTTCTCCACATGCCTATCTGATCACCACCCCATCACACTCCTAATGGATAACTCTGATAAAAGGTCCTTAACCAGTGGTTTCACAGACCCTGCACTGTTCAAACTTCCTTTTTTTTTCTCGGGAAGAAAAAGATCAAAGAGAAAACAACCACAAAGGACTAAGTACGACCACAAAGGACTAAGTACGACCACGAAGGGCTAAATACAAACTCGCCTATAAGGGCGAGAAACAAGTGATCATAAGGGGGAGAGATGCTTCTCCTATGGGGCTGGTCGCTCTATGAGGAGAAGACTATCTCATACAGGGGGAGGGGGGGAAACAACCACACAGGTGGTCTGTAATGCCAAATGGAGTCACCGCCTCTATCTGTGAGGAAAGCACTAGGCCTCCAAAGTCTCAAGAAGGCTTCCCGCTACTTCTGCATGTGGTTAGAACCTCCTAGCTTCCCCCACTGACTGCAGAGGGTGTGAATGATGTTAAGCCATATGCTCCTGATGGTCTCAGTCGGTGGAGTGTGGGTACCCTCAATGGCCTGGCTACATCTAGCATGCCAGATGTGCCAGGTTGCTATGCTACTGCAAATCTCCCAGCATTAGCATGAGCCTGGATGCCAAACACTTGTTGGAGGTGGGGCTGTGACTGGTACTATTGCAATACGATTGTGGGAGACCTGAAGGGCATGGCCTCCCCTATCCTCCTCGTAAGTCCTGGCCACTCTAGCCTTGGTAGCCCATGCAACAGTACCCCAAGTGATAATCTGGGTCGATGCCCTGTCCATAGCAAAGTCCATAGCAAAGATGCGGAGAATCCGCTGCCGAATTTGCTGAGCCTTTGAGCAATCCCAAAGGCAATGTCGGTGAGACTCCTGGGGGTGGCCGCACCTCGGGCAGGCTGTTGACCGCCCTCTGACTGCCGCGTGGCCAAGTACCCACTGCTTGACTCCTATGTGCCATCAACCATAGGAAGAGAGTGATCTTCCTCGACTGAAAGATGTCCCAAAGCCTCTTCCAAAAATTTGAACCAAAAATTTGAAAGAAAACGCCATGATAGGCCCTGAGACTGCCAGTGTGCTGTTGTTGCCGGTGTGCCATCTATCTCTGACATCTGGATCCTGCAAGACCGAGCCTCACTGTATATGCAAAGAAAGGGGCATCCAGAGTCTCCACCCGATCTGTGGGATCATGCCACGTCCACTCTCCAGGGTCCCACTAAAACCACGTGAGTTGTCAGCACTCCCAAATCCATAACCACCAAAATATCTCCCTGGCCATCTTGGTCGGTGCTGGATCTATGTGCCATGCATGTGCCCGAAAACCAATCACCCTCACCCTCTACAAGGTGCAGCCTTTGAAATCCTCCAAGGGGTGCTCTGATCTCTCTAATTTGCCATGTAATTCAATAGAAAAAGTGAGCAGACAATTGTCCTCATCTGCTCCATAGACCGCCACAAGAATATCATGTCTGGTGAACACGCTTAGCCACATCGGGGCGGTCGGGTCTGGAATAGGAGTCAGCCACTCCGGAGGAATAGCTGAGTCAATGTCGATGCTGAGCCTATCTTTACCCCAGATCCCTATCAGGCCTCTCTCCTGCTCCTCCTGTGGTAACTGCCTGTGTGCAACCCAATCTCCAAGAGACCTGGCTGGTCCCATGCTCAAGGTGCCCCAAGATATGTGCGGTTGGGCCCTTAGCATGTGGGTAAACGGATCAAGGGGTTCCAAATCAAAGGCTGCCAAAGCTGCTCCTCTCTGAGGCCACTGGAACAGTATGTCTGAGGGCTGGCTTGAGATGATCCCAAGCATGAAGTAGACTAGCTGCGAATCTGTCCTCAAAGGTAGGACTAAAACCACGGGCTGGCATCTCTGTGAAGATCCATCTAGTACTCTACGGCCACGGGCCTCCAAGGCTCGGAGTGCGGGCTGAAATCCGAGGCCAAGAGGAAATCCTTCCAAGACTCACCACTGGGTTGGAGTCCTCTGTCAATCAACTTGCCCAACAGGGCATGGCTTTGTATATCTAGATCAATGAGACCTAGCCCCCCTCAACTACGTGGCTGAATGATCACTCTCCATGCCTCCTTGGTCCTGGCTGGCCTCCCATCACTTCCAACCCACAAGAAGTTCTGGATCAAATGCTATACCTGGCCAATACAAGCCCGAGAAAAGGGCCAGCATGAGGTGATGTACCACATGGTGGCAAGCAGTACTTGGTTCGCCACCACCACTTTGCCTGCTAGGGATAGCCTTGCCGAGCTCCAGTAGAGAAGCTGCTTCCAAATACTCAGAAGAAGCGGAGCGAGCTGCTGCTCCTCTTGGGAGAGATATCAATGCCAACCTGGCAGCCGATGTATTTGACTGGAGTGCCCCTCGAGATCCACTGGAAAGCCTCAACTAGTCACCAAGTCGGGGTGGGTGATGAGCCTACCCAAAAACCACATGACGTGCTAGTTGATCTGTGCTCCTGATGCACGACAGAAAATCTCTATCGCCTCTGCAAATCTCTGGAGATTCCCAACATCTCCAGCAAGGTAGGCTATTGTGTTGTTTGCAAACTCTAAGTCCAGTAGCTCCTCCTCCTGCGTGCGGAGGGGAAGGCGCAATCCCTTAAGTCTAGTCTCCTGGGCGCGGTGAAGAAAAAACTACTCATGGCCTCGATGACAAATAGAAAGAGGTACCGTGCCAGAGGACAGCCGTGTTGAACCGAGCGAGAGAGGGGGATTTGTCGCCTCCTCGGGCTCCCTGAGATACTGAATAAAGTCATGAGACTTCGTGAATCCACTCCATGGGGAATCCCATCTGGCTCATAGTTCCCTCTAGAAAGCTCCAATCCACCCCATCATAAGCTTTCTCAAAGTCAAGGAGTAGCACAATGAGGTCCTACTGTCGCATCCTAGCCAAAGCTATCACCTCCCAAAAGGTAAAGATGTTGTCCAGAATACTCCGATCCTGAACAAAACTAGTTTGAGTGTCATGGATCAAGTCTGGGAGGGAAGGCTGAAGTCGCCTACTAATGGCCTTGGCCAAAATCTTGTAGTAGGCAGTTCCTAGAAGAGTGATGGGTCTCCACTGCCAAATCTCCAATCTATCACCACCCTCCTTGGGAATCAAATGTATCAAGCCCTCTGTGAGCCTCTCTGACGTGGCACCTATGAGCATAATCTCATTGAAGGTAGCGCGAAGGCCACCTTCCATGAGGTTCCAATGGCGAAGAAAGAGAGAAGTAGGAAGCCGGGCATTTTCCCCTAGGTAATGCCTTCACCACCTCCGCCAACTCCTTTGCAGTGTGAAAGGAGTCAATAAGAAAGACTGAAGGGAGGGGGGAACCACCTCTCTCGTGTGTCTCCATACTCTCTCGCGTGCATCCATCACCTGGGGGGACAATGGGGCACCAGTGAGAAGAGACCGAACGAAATCCATGGCGATGGCTCTCACATATGTGGGGGATTGGAAACAATAACTCCATCCTAGCCACGTAGCCTATGAATACCGTCTCTCCTCCTGTGAGGGCCGGCTATCTCAAAAAAGTCTCCAGTAACTCTATCACCGGCTTGAGTCTAGAATGAGGCCTTGGCATGGTATCTATACTCCACCCTCCTCTCCTCAATTGACCAAATCTCCATGTGGGTAGCATCGATCTGACTCTCAATCCACGAGCTATCCGGGGAACTCTCCTCAAGACACTGTAAAGAGTCTAGGCCCCTCCTTAGAATCCTCTCCTGCTGTTATGGCTCACCCTTACCCTCCTTGAAACATATCCAAAAAGATATTACCTGGTGAACAGCAAACTGTCATGAAATGAGAGGATCTTTCCAATGGCCGAGCTCATAACCCTTGAGGTCTCCAAGCTCTACAACTCCTTGAGAAGCAATTCCACCACGTCTCCCGCGAGCGTTGTCACACCGCCGCGTTGCACTATGGGTCCTTGTCCCTCCTCTCACCTCACTTCACTCACACACACTCACTAGCATGCATTAGGGGGAGAGATTAGCAAGAGGATTAGCAAGAGCAAGACTCAATTGCACAATGGGAGAGTATGTTGTACTATGAGAGAAACTCACTTATATACATGGCCATAAGTGTTCACACTCACTTAAACTGTGGGGCCAACTAGGCACTTTAGGCTCATAAGAGGCCTAATGCTATTACAATGACTACTCTCATAATATATCCATGAAGTACATCACTTAGGACTTCATCCTATCTTGCTGCCATACGCTCTTGAAGCGGAAACGGCCATAAATACTCTGTGACACCATTACGGGTGCCTGCCCAAGTTGTAGCTTTGGACACTCTGGCTTCATATCTTGAATGTATGACCCTTTGGTGTATCTACCGTGACACCTTGATGTAAGATAATGGTGGTAGCTCTTGTTAACCCTAGAATTGGGTTCAATATTCCTCCCCTCTTGATGGTGATCGCATCCGTGTGATCACGTTGAAGACCGTTGTGTGGGGAGAATGAACAAGCTTTGTCGATGGCATTGATGTTAAATGACGTTCGATGGTCTTTGTTCCTCGGAAGAAATAAGAAAAGCTAGTTAATGAATGAGTAGGTTAGTAGTGTATTGGGAATTCTTAATAGGGTGGTGGGTTTTGTGCGAATGATTAAATTTTTATATTTGTGTGAGTCTCCTTTTTTTTTTTGCTCACTTTGTTTTGGCAATCATCGGCAAGGTTACATTTGATTTTTGTTAGTTGTGGGGATACTAAGAGATGTTAATAATGGGAGAGGAGAGAGAAGGATCCGGAGGAATGTAGACTTAATCATCAGAATGAGATGGTGATTCTCACTTCCTCATTTGATTCATTGAAGCAACATTCATTATTTGAGGAATTTGACCTTTGATGATGTCCCTTTGTGTGGCAGGATTCTTGTCAAATGTTGTTGAGAAGGACATGTTCCTGTCTTCTTCTGCACATGTGCTTTTTATGTTTTTATGTATATTTAAGAGCTCTTATGAAGCAGATTTACATGAAGTAAAAGAATTGATTCATATAGACTCTTATTGAACTGCTCTTTGTTGAAGTAGCCACTTGAGCATTGAAAGAATTACGTCGACTTGCGAGGCTAACATAGGTATCTTCACTAAGGATTGAAGATCATTGACTTGTGAAGATGGTGGCATCGTTTGGAAAGGTTTGTAATTTGAAGGAAAATTCTAGGTGATGGGTTGTACCATTGACCAGGCTTTCACCCACCATGGCCCCCCCATCCAGGGATGTACTTGGAAGTTGTTGATAGTGAGGTGTTGGTGCAAATGTTCTCCAGTGCATGAGTATGGATATGTACTCATGGAGCAGCTGTTACATTAATTTAGCCAAAAGAATAGTAAGAAATAATCTTAACAAATATATAGTGGCTATTACGTGATATGGCTTAATCCATGATGGGGCTTAAATTGTGAAAGAGCAAGTTTTTAAGCCGTGAGACTATAATTTATGAGAAACCTGAACTCGTGAGATTGTAGATTTTTGGCCGTGAAGGGTTATTTCGTGAAATGGCCTAATTCGGTGAAGTTGCAGGTTTTGACCCCTGAGGGTTTTTTTAAATAAATTTTATGGGTCATCTAGGTTATGACTTGCAAACAACAGCATCTTATGCACTTATTTCTCACATCCAGAGGGGTGACAAGAGCATTGTTATTTTGTTCTTGATGCGCTCATATGTCTCCATTGCAGACGTGGGTATTGATTCTTGAATTTGTTGCTCAACTGTTGTCGAGGCAGTAGGGAAGACTGCTGATTGTTTGCTTGAACAGACAAGCTCTTGTGTTGGTGCTGATGAATGCACGAGAGTGGTTGAGTGATTTGTTTGTCGTTGCTTGGGCCTCCATTCTTGTCAAACTTTAGGTGAAGTTGTTGGGGTGGTTTTCTTCACATTGTTCGATTTTGGTAACCATATGATGGAATTACCAGCATAGTATCCTTGTTGTTGAAGCACAGGCACATGCACCCATCTTTGATGAACACTGTAAACTAGTGGCCGATGTGCTTGGTGCTGAGGCTTTCTTCTTTGTGCAAGCTTAGGGGTCTTTGTGATGCACTTGGGGACCCAAGCTTTGGTATTTCTTTGGTAGTACCCTTGTGCGTGCAGAAGTGTTTTTGGCACCCACACTTGATGACTTGGTGCAAGCTTAGGGGTCTTTGTGATGCACTTGGGGACCCAAGCTTTGGTATTTCTTCTTTGTGCAAGCTTAGGGGTCTTTGTGATGCACTTGGGGACCCAAGCTTTGGTATTTCTTTGGTAGTACCCTTGTGCGTGCAGAAGTGTTTTTGGCACCCACACTTGATGACTTGGTGGAGATTTTTGAGGAACTTGTATAGGCTTTTGTGGACTGTGTTGCGGAGTACTTTTCCTTTTCCTTGGCCTCTGAGTGCTACATTGAGGAAGAGGTTTTGACTGTTGAGGCACCCAAATTTGATTGGCACCTTCATAGTAGCCTTGAGCTACAAGTAGCTGCTTCTCCACCCACATTTTGAGACTATTAAGATATCGTGAAGTCTTGGTGGAGTTTTCTTTTGGGTTGATGTGGAAGGTTTGGGGCTCTCCTTGACTTTGGTTGGCGCTGAGGTTGCAAGTTTGAGACTCATGGTGGGCATTGTTGATGATGATGAGGTTAGAGTCTCTTGTAGAGTGGCTATCGATGTGACGAGGCCTTTGAGCATGTGGTTGTCTCCTTTGGTGAGTGTTAACCTATGAGACGGACATTGAGACATACTATGTTTTACGTCATGTAATTAGTTTAACTATTCTGAGTCATGGGCCGGGCTTGTCGGCACCATATGCAAAGGATAAAGGGATTAGGTGATCGCCGATGAGAGGCGCACCTTGATTATCAATAGGATAAGGGTTAGGATCGACCGACCATGTATGGTGGGCGCCCATGTGTGAACGGCTAAGTCAAATGTAACCCTAAAACCCTCATTCTCATGTGTTGAATACAAGAGTGCTCTTGCCTTATCTCCTTGGTTTCCTTCTCCTGCGTGTGTGTGAGAGAGAGAGAGAGAGAGAGAGAGAGAGAGAGAGAGAGTGAGAGAGCGATCGAGCACTGTGTAGCGGCATGGCAGCGGCGAGGCGGTAGAGCGACGACGGTGGCTCCTCCTTCACTGCTGCGACGTGGGAATTCGACGGCGGTTAGAGTGGTGAGTGACATACCCTTGCATTCTGTTTGAGCTTGCTTTCCCTGGCTGTATGCTTGCAGCCATTCGTGGCTCGCATACGGTGTTCGGCAAGTCCCCAGCTACGACCTGTGCGACAAAAGTGCACATTTTTGGCGCCGCTACCGGGGAGATGCCCTGCACCAAGCTCCAGTTTGCAGCTCGGGCTGCTGCGTGAAGTGAAATTTACACTGTAGGAAAGGCGACTGTGTGTTTGTTGTTGAGGTGTTTCCGTGTTTTGAAATCAGTTTCTGCAATTTGTCTTCTGCAATTCTATTTCTTTTGTTATTTTTTCGCTCCGCGTGCGTTCTGTTCTTTGGTTTTCTGCGTGTGAGGGGGAATTTCTGAAATCCCAGCGCTGTGTGCGAATTATGCCGCGGCAAAGTCTGAACCCTAGAAAACTTATCCCAAACAAAAAAAAGAAAAAAGAAAAAAAATTAAATTTGCAAAAAAAAATTAACTTTTTAAAAAAGAAAAAAACCAAACGTGTGAAGAGGAAAGATTTTTTATTTGGAGAAAAAATTTTTGAAAAGAAAAACCCCCAATCGACCCCGGCCTCGGTCTCAGTCTTTTGATATATATATATAGGAGAGTGAGCCTCCATAGCTTTCTTTCAAGTGAGAGCTTATGGGAAGTTGTGCCTTATATGTAGCCCACTCCCCAAGGAGTGAAGTGAGCATGTGGGATAAAGCCTTCACCCTTTCCTCCACAAGCAAATAGGCCTTCACCCTTTCCCCCACAAGGAAACAGACTGTTTTGAGGACCACAGGAGCTTTGGATAGGCGAACACGGTGCTATAAAGCACGCTAGGACCCTTTAAACGATACGCTCGTTTCGAGCTATCACACGCCCTAGTCCAGGTTCGACCATAAGTAAGGGGGTAAAAAACGAGTTAAAAATAATATAAAAACAAGTAAAAACGGATGCGAAACACCTAAGAAACCCCTTGTGTGAGCTTCAAAGGTAGTCACCAATGCCCATAGGGTACCCATGTCACATGCATCTACGCTCTGGTCGGGTGCTAGAGTCTGAGCCACTAGAAAGTGTTTCAGTTTACGCAGGCTCACACCATCCCTCCATGTTAGCATCTTGGCCTTCCGCTGGAACCCAAGGAAGTGCAACCCAAGATCCACGAATAGCGGCTAGTGACTCGTCCTCTGACTCAGAAGCCATGGAAGGGCACCCTACCAAGAACCCTGAGGAGACAAGCCAAAACATGCCAGTTTGGGCCCCACAACCCGGATCTAGCATGTTTAGTCGTCTAATAGAGACCTTTAGTAGAGCTACATGCTCTGAACATGCGACAAGCGAAGTAAATGAAGAAGGAGGGGTAGTAGATTCGCCATTCACATCTTATGTAGACCCTACCGTCCCAAAGAGTGTCCATGTGGATATTCTACCCACTTCGTTTAATGAGGGCCCTACTGAGCTACCACCTTCCGACGCGCCTCCTAAAGTAGAGGTCCCTAGAAGCCAATCCATAAGAAGTGACATTGCATCCACTTCAAGAGAACCGTTTGGCATACCAAGTCTGGATGGGATATTTCTCAATGAAAATTGGGAATATGATCTACACACAGAGACTCTAACTGACCTATACACGGGTTACACATACCATGTAGGTTGGTTAGAAGTCCTACGATCTACATCTAGCGCCACTAATCTAGAGGAACAACAACACATGATATGTGAGGTTATTCATAGAATTATCCAAATTGAGAGGCAAAATAGGGGAGTGAACTTAGGTTCCACTGGCCCTATGAGATTTTTGGATACAGGAAAGGCCAAACAACCAACCCTATCACAATTGGAGACTCTCTCAGTGAGTCCCATAGACCCTTCATATGTTGTTTCGCCTGGGGTCTCAATGCAGGTTGAGCCCCACGAGCAGTAACTTTAGCTTTCCAACCTTGGCTCAACTTTCCATTAGGGAATCTACAATGCCTACTCCAATGATGAGCATGATGGAAGGCGCACCTGTTACCGCTGTAGTTAGTACGACGCCGCTACCTAGTGGAACAGTACCTACAATAGTGCGTGCTAGTGCCTATCGACCATATGTACCTATCGCTACTCATGCTCATGTAGCTCCTATGCCTCTTAGCATGCCAATGGCGTATGCTCCACGACTGCCTTATCACAACCCTTATCCAAGAGGAGCTAGGCCTAGTCACATATCATATCCTACGTCATTTGCCAACATACCCAGACCAACGCCAACTCCTATCAGCCAGGCTATCCCAGAAGTGCCTCCACCAGCTATGCATGCTCACTTAGGTGATCTCGCAGCATTTGCTCAGACGATCGGGCGATCTATTACGGAAAACATGCGGGGCATGCCTGAGAGAGAACCTAGAAGCAAGGCAGTACAAGTGGCTAAGCTCACTCAAAACTTCAGTGGTAACGAGGATGTTAGGAAGCACATTGAAGTCTTCGAACACGTGTGTGATTCCTTGGAAGAGCACAATGAGCTGCATAAGTGTAAAGCCTTAGGCTTAACCTTGAGTGGGAAGGCCGAAGATTGGTATCGAACCTTGAGGGTTGAAGAGCGCACTCACTACCCCACTCTCAAGAGATTGTTCTTGAAGAATACATACGTGAGGGTGTGCTTTGGGGAGTAGCATCTCAACTCCAAAAATCTAAATGCGAGGAAGGGGAGTCAGTGAGAGACTTTATAAGTCGATTGAAGCATCTAAATTCTCGCTGCACTCCCGATGAGCGCTTCAATAATAACCAACTGCTCGATAGATTCATTCGAGGATTGCGCCACGAGGACATATACAATGGCCTAGTCATTAGAGGTCTTACAACGTGGGAAGCAGTCATCACTGCCAATGCAATCCAGTTAGAAGACAACTTGATGATTGCAGGTAAAAAGGTGTCTTCGGAGACAAAATCCGTTAGTTCCCAAGTATCTGGGCACGAGCCAATGACAATAAAACCTATTGCCAAGGAGCCCAAGATATCCGAAATGTCTGTGACCGACCTTACTAAGGCTCTCCAAGAATACTTTAGGGGTAATCGAGCTCCTCAAAATAGCCATATGTACCCAAGAAGAGAGCAACAATGGTGTTCGGTTTGCTTAGGACCACATAGCACGAGTGAATGTCCCACATTCAGAGTCAAATTCAATGGGAATTGCAATGCATGTGGTAAGTATGGCCATCAATCTAAAGATTGCCTAGTACTTAAGCGAATGTTGGCAAATCAGGCACCACTAGCCTGGTCAAACACACCTCAAGTACCCGCACTAATGCTTGCACAACCTATCGAGCAACCGTCTCACAGCACATAGTTCCAAGGAATCCGAATGTAGTCCAGTCTGTGCCGTTACCACCGCCAGTGCTAGGACCACAACCTCCACATCCAAGAATTACCCCAATAAACCAGATGGGTTGTGAGTCACATAGTGCGTGTGGGGATTATGAAGAGGAGATAGACCCCACTGTTTCATATGGGATTGATACGTTTGAAATGATTCCCCAGTACTACATGGAGGATCATTTCGGGCAAGTCAAGCCTGTATATCAAGTGGCTGCTCTCGCCAAGAGGGCAAAACCTTAATACCTTGGTGAAAGGGATACTACATCAATTGCTCGAGCAAAGAAAAAGAAAATGCGGCAGAAGAGATCGCTTAATGCCACGAGCTCCAAGCCTAGTTCAAAGACTACCATAGGGACAGGAGACGACCCCGTGTATATGAATGATCCTGAAGATGATTCTCATTCAATAGAAACCATGGGGACCAAAGCCACTACCTTAAGGGAGGAACCCACTCGGGGAGCTCAACGGAGGAGAATCAAGAAACTTCCTCGGTCCCACAACCAAGTCAGTTAATGCCCTCTCGACCACCCAAACTGACTGAGACTCCCCAAGACAAGCCACGTGGGCCAAAAACCCTCAAGAAAAAGATTAGAACTTACCCAAACCCAGTTGAGGAGATTGAACAAGTGCAACACTTAAGGGGTTTGGTGGAAGAAACACAAAGAGAACTAGAGCCAAACCTGAGAAAAATCAAAATTCCAGATATAGTGTTTCCTACGCAAGTTCAGCCTCACAAGAACCATAAACCGTTACCTAGTATCATTCGGGAAGAAAGTGAGGATAGGACATCAGGAAGTGGCAAACACCCTTTATGCTTGAAAGAATGTTTAGTCAGGGAATGCCTGACCCCATCGAAGAGGAAGTGATTCCATCTTCACCAGTCCCTAGGGGCAATGTCTCGAAAAGCACCGTTGAATGTGTCTAAGCTAATGGATTTCATGTCCTCCCTCTGAAATCAGAACCACGATCATATCCAAATTATATGGAGATCCTGAGCTATTCTTAGCTCTTCGGGCATTTCTCAATGGAGAACTAAAGGCGGGGCTACCACAATTTGCAAATATGGATAGACCCGACACGCTTCAAGATGAAGGGGAACATTGGGATCTACAACCCAACCTAGATGACTCGGTCGTTGAAATACCTGTGAACAAGTTGGGACAGTACTTTGAAGGTGACGAATCTAATGCCACCCTCCCCATTACTACCAAGGGATTAACTCTAAAGGGAATCCTTGATAGTGGTGCTGGAGTGAGCATTGTGACTAAAAACTGTTGGGAATCCATGGGAAGACCTCACCTCGAAGTCACAAACATAGTGGTTAAGATGGCAAACGGAACTATTGCTAAACCTATTGGAATGTTAAGGGACCTTAAGATCAAGGTTTTGGGATACAAGGTAAGACATACCTTCATTGTAATGGATTTCTCCAAGCATCCTATGTCATATCAAATGATCTTAGGACGTCCTTTCATGAGGGAAGCACAAATGGTGTATGATTGGTCAAAAAACCATGTCTACCTACAATTCGAGGACTCTGTCATTCGAGTTGATCTTGAGAATGGTCGTGCACATCCTTTAGGAAGCAAGGTTATCATTGATAATCGATCGGATACCACTATTCACTCCGCCCCATTAAGGTATTGCTATACATGCAAAAAAGAGACTTATGATGGGAAAGATTCTCCTTATATGGATGTCCTACCGGGTATGACTGAGTCAGATAACGTGGATTGGGTACACCTAGCGACAACCATAGACACATGGGAAAATAGAGGCACAAGTTGGGTAACACCTGAGGGGCAAGATATGCCACCGTTAGTGCCAATAAACATGATAGGTGTTATACACTTGACTCCTGATATGGCGAGAAAGCGACAGAGCCAACTTGGGAATTACGCAAGTATTTTTCGAGGAGGCAGAGGAGGATTCACTGGAATTTGACCCACCTCTAAGATACCCAATTGAGTTACAGAGTCCTTACGGGGAGGTGCTGTATAATGCATTATTGGATACAGGAGCTCAACACAATTTGCCATCATATGGCGTGTGGTGTCAACTTGGAAAACCACCTTTATCCAAGAGTGCTATCCAAGTTCAAGGAATCAACAAGAAAACCCCTGTCTCAGGAATTCTGCACACTCCGGTTGCCTATGACAAGGGGACTGTAATTCAAAGCTTTTTGGTTATGCCTGCTGGTACCATGGAAGGCACTGTAAACTTAGGGCACAAATGGATGTTGGCCACCAAGTGCAATATCGATTGGGCAACCATACGAGTCACAACGCAAGAACCAACACTCAGTATGACCGCTCAAAATCCCGCTCCTAGGCCATCGACTCTGGACAAAATGTTGGATAACGAAAAATCACAAAGTCCAGTGGCAAAACCATCTTTGATTGTTTGCCACCCCTCTAACGCTTCAACGCCAAGAGTGGAAACATGCAGGGTGGCCTCTAAAGCTCCGCTTACTATGCCAAAGAGTATATACAAATGGGTCCCAAAAGCTTCGTTAACAGCTACTTCCCCTGCTCAATCTCGTTCAGACAAGAAGCCTCGTAGGAAGAAAACAGCTACTTCCCCTGCTCAATCTCGTTCAGACAAGAAGCCTCGTAGGAAGAAAACAGCTACCCACCCGAGAAAGGGCAATGTAACATCACGATGGATCCCTAAAAAATTATTAGTAGTCCAAGGGTATTACGAAGGGAATGACCAGATTTGGGTCCCTAAGCATAAACTGAATCCCTCTACATCACCTGTAAAAACTTGCAAACCAATTGTTGCCACCCCAACGACAATTCAAGACCGTGGTAAGGGAAAGGTAACAGAGTGCTCCGCACCACTTCTTCCAGAGTTAGTTTGGATTCCCAAACGATATCGATCATTACCACCTAGCTCACGAAGGGGGGAGCCACATGAAGCTTCTAGCTCCTCATGCCAGGCACACGCTAATATAGAAGTTTCTACATGCTCTACACCTACTCTTGTCAACACCCAACAAAAGACCGCCCGATGAGTCTACGTCTCCCCTTGTAATAGTATCGGCGAAAACCATTTCCTCCATTGGTCAATGGGAGCGTACACTAACATCTCTGCAATTGGATGTGGCCACAAGGGTCATAAAAAGCTATCTGCCCACATCACATCCTATGACCCGTTGGACAAATTGGTTCCAAGAGGCTGCAACATCATTACAAAAAATATGATCTACCTAAGGAAAGGGGGAGCATGTACTCACGCTCGACATTCTAATGCTTCCTCCTTAACCTTCTCTCTTGACCATGTAATTGCCAAATTCAAGGGGATGTATATATATAGCTTCATACACAGAAAAGAAAAGAAAAGAAAAGCAAAAAATAGTAAAAAGAGCAAGAGCATGTTAAGAGCAGAAATATCCGTATATACAATCAAGAACTAGATTGACCTGTCATAAACCTACTGATGCTATATCTGTGTTTGCAAATATGACAGATGCACGATCATCATACACTTCATCCACTCCCACCTTTGGTGAGAGGTATCATCTGTACCTTCTCAGATATTCCACATGTGCTATCTTGTAATTGAAACTGAATGGGATCATATAGATGTACTAGCCAGAGAGGAAAATGTTGAGGAATTAGAATGGCTAATTCGCCTATTGACCATGACTGATCCCTACTCCGTAGAGGACATATCTCCATTAGCCCAATGCTTTCCTTTTCCGCAAGATGACTATCCTCGCATGGTTACATTCTTGATGAGTTTATGTGGATGGGAAAATGAAAAGGAAATATCTGACAATGATGAATGGACGGATGAAACTTATGGCACTATTGAGGTTGACTTTATTTATTTGGATGATGTAGATAGAGGCTTAGCCTTAGGGCTAGAGCCAAGACTATCCTCAGTAGTAGTGTGGTGACTGGTAGGTAGGTTAGTGTTTTCAAGTTTTTTCTAGTTTAGATTCCTTAAACAAGTCTTTAATTTTTCACACTGATGTACCTCTCGAGGTATAGTGTTGTTAGTTGGTTGTACAGGTGGAAAAGTTTGAGGTGGGTTCGCTTTCAAGTCTTGAGATAGCCGCAACGCTCATACATAAATATCTCATCAAATTGCAGGCATTTTTCTCATCGAATCAAGGAGATCTCCAAAATACAGGTGTAATTCTTCCATACCCACTCTCTTTCGTTTTTACTGTTCAATTAATTGCATGAACTATAATGCATGACCACATGGAAATTGTCAATGTACTACTTAGTTTTTGAAGTTGCCTGCTGACGTGCTAGTGTGAATCATTAATGAGTTTAACCTTATTGGATATATTCTTGAGAATGCATGCAGTCTTTAGTTAACCTTGGAATACGATTGTCTTAGGTCTAGGGTCAAACCATCTTAATGTTTGACACCTGGCCATGTGTGTGTTGACCTCTAGGACATAGCTTTTACCCCTTGTCGAAAGAATACAAGAACACATTACAGTTCAGGAGCGAAGATCAAAAGAAATATATATATATATATATATATATATATATATATATATATATATATATGTTTAAAAAGAAATAAATATATATATATATATATATTCTTGAGAATGCATAGGCTCCAGGGTCTTTCCTTTGAGCTCCTTGTGAGAGATAGATGGTTTGGCTGTGGGAACTTCTTCAAAAATAGCTATTGATTGCGAGGTTTTGGCATTGAACTTCGTAGAGGATGGTGGCTAGTAGTGTTATATGCACATTATGTGTGCATATACTAGGAGGCTAACCCACATTAGGCTTGTGAGCATGGGAGCATGGGAGCAAGGGAACAAGCTCTAGTGAAGCATGGAAGCAAGGAAACAAGCTCTAGTGAAGCATGGGTTAGGCTAACCTTAAGGGTTAAGGTTAGGGTTAGGCATCCAAGGGTCACACATGAGAAATGGAGAGTCAAGAGTCAAGAGTCAAGAGTCACTTGAGGGCCCTCCTATATAGTAGGGACATGGGGCACACTCAAGGGAGGCTAAGGCTATGTTATCTTGAGGCTAGGTTATGATATGATGTTCTCTTGTATAGAGGATTATATCTACTCACCTATCATTTCACACTATAGCTACATGCTATTGGATTGGAGTTATACATTAAGGTAAAGGTATGATGTACTTCATTATAATTCATGTGTGCATCCCTTGGGCTCGGGGGTGGTCGGGTGGATGAGATTATGCTTGATTAATGCATGTTTATGCATAACAATTATCTAGAGAGATCTTAGGGTTTTAACAGTGGTATCAGAGCAATCTCTAGTTAATTGTTGTTAATTTTTCTTTATTATTGTAAATTTTTTTGGGACATTTTTTGAAGTAAATTTTAATATTTACTAAATAAAAATGTTATTTTGTTGATTTGTGTTGATGATTTGTATGTGGATTGTCAATATGGCAATTGAACGCGTGTTACTACTATTCAATGGATGAATCGACATTGCGGGGGAATTCTGTGAGTTTAATGCTATTTTTTTCTATTTTTATGGTTTAAAATAAGCATTAATGAAAATTTTTACAAAAATACCACATATTTTATTGTGGATATTTTTGGTAGAATGGATTTCCTAAATTTTTATAATTTTTAAGAGGAGAGAGGAGAGTGGAGAGGGAGACCCTTCTCCCTCTCTCTCATTTTTGCGCGCAGCTGTGGGGGGGGGGGGGGGGGGGCTACGCAGCAGCCGCCCCGCAGGGAAAAAATCGCCCCTCCCCTCTTAGAAATTTTTTTGTAAAAGCTTTGTATTAAAGCTTTTTAAAATAAAAGCTTTATTATTTTTTTAAAAAAACTTAAAAAAATCTTTCAAAAAAGAGATTTCTTTTTTATAAAAAAAGCTTTTGAAAGCCTTTCAAAAAAGCTTGAAAAAGAGATAAGAGATTTGGAAAAATTTTACTTCTCTGAGATATTTTATTTTCTCTCTGGAAATTTATTTTTTTCTTGGAATCTCTTGGCTTTCCGCATTCCCGGGAAATCTTTTGGCTTTCCGAATTCCGAAAAATCTTTTGACCTTTTGGATTCCGGAAACTTTTCACATTCTGATTTTTTTTTTGTCTTTTCATTTTCCCAAAACTGTTGGCATTTCGTATTCCGGGAAAACTATTGGGATTCTGAAATTTTTTGACCGTTCGTAATCTAATGCATTCAGGGTAAATTAAAAATTTCAAAAAAAAATCTTAAAAATTAGACAAAAGGTTATTTTAAATTTAAAAAAAATGTGGGGTTGGTGTTTGGCATGTGTGGTGTGTCCATTCGAGCGCCCGTGACCATTCAAATTCCTTTAAGAATATATTTTTTGACCCAAAAAAATCAGAAAATCTATTAAAATTATAAATTTTTATGGATTTGAGAATTGTCAGGTGGAATTGGAAATTTCGTGAACGATGGTATTCTGAGGAAAAATTAGAAAATTTCTAGAAATTATTTTTAGAATGTTATGACCCATGTTATTTGATGAATAATAATCATGGTCATTTAAATTTATATATTTTTTATGATGCCTATTTCTCATGAACACGTTAGGATTGATTGATGTGATGTCAATTGATTGTTACTACTTACGTGGTTTATGTTTATGAGTTTAGGTGATGAGGTGTGCAAGGGTACTGATTTAGGTGTTGCACAGTGCGAGGGTACCGATTTAGGTGTCGCACGGATGGTGGATTGAGTCATGGCATGTGGATAGATCTCATTTTGTGGCTGTATTATGGTGATTGATATTATTTTGACATCAGTATGATGTGTGTGTGTGCACTCGTCAATTTATTGTACAATGTGCGTACGAGCATTTGTTGATTTATTTTGTAATGTGCATATGTGCACAAGCTAGATTATTGAATTAGAAAAATTATGCAAACCTTAGAAGGTTTGAGGACAAAGGTTAATTGAGGACAAAGGTAAATTGAGGACAAAGGTTAATTGAGGACAAAAGCTAATTAAATGGCAAAGTCCAAATATGGATGTATACTTAATTTTTGGCTGAAAGCCTACTTTTTGGAATATATAAAAATACCCACGCGAGAAGAAGCCACTCACGTTGGGGGGGGGGAAGATTGCACCTAGTCTTGTGTTGCCTTGTGTTGATGTGGTATCAGAGCTTTGGTGTAATTTAATTTTCTTGAAGGCGGTGAAAAGAGGTGAAAGAGACAAAAACAGAGGACTCACATCTAGCTCGACATTCCATATGAGTATTCAGGAACAGCTTGACACTGAAGAGGTTAACGCAGTTGACACACTAACCAAAGGTGGAGGTATGTGTTAAAAATTATTTATTGTATACAATTTCTTGTTTGCTTTTGTATTTGTCTTCTGAATATTCTTTTCTTCTAGACCTAGTTAGAAAACTTTAGCTCCTGAAAAGAATTTTAGATACAGTGACCTAACTAGAAAGATCAAGACAAGATTAGTAAAAGTTATCTTCAAGATCTAGTTGCCCAAATTCAAGTAAAAATGATTGCTAGACATTTCATAAAAGATTAAGACCAATTTGAAGATTCAAGGACCAAGCAAGTTTCTCCAGTCTTTGATTCAAGTTATCAATTGCTTCACCATCGAATTTAGTGATGATGAGAAAAGTAAAGAAATAGCTCTCAAGTGATGAGAAAAGTAAAGAAATAGCTCTCAAGTGACTAGAAGCCAAGCTTAAGTTATATACCAATCACAATTATGAAGTTTATACCAATTCAAGTAAAGTTTTGTTTAAATTTTCAAGTGTTCTAGTTTAAGATCTATCCAAGTACAAGATTCTTTCTCGACCAATTCAAGTAAAGTTTTGTCTAAATTTTCAAGTGTTCTAGTTTAAGATCTATCCAAGTACAAGATTCTTTCTAGACCAAGAATTGATCTAAGTCAAAGATATATTTAACCACAAGATTTAAACCCCTTAAGAACAAGATTTATTCAAGAATTGCAATTATGATTAATTAAAGACTGATCTCTCAATTTTCGTCCATTCAAGTATTTTTAATCTAAGCCAAGACATTACTAGTATATCAAGTTCTTGCTATCAACTAGGATGGAAGATATCTATTTTTTTCAAGTTTTGATTTCAAGTTTAAGATTAAGCTTAAGATCAAGATTCCCTTTAGGTTTCATTGCTTACAAGTAAGATTCACAAATTCAAGATTAAGCTTAAGATCAAGATCCCCTTAAGATTTCATTGTTTACAAGTAAGATTCACAAATTCAAGAATTATATACCTATTCAAAGATTATAGTTTTTGAAATTTAGTCAAACAATTACAAGATTAAGATTAAGACCAAAAAATAACTCTCGAGACTTCATCAAGATTAAGATAAAAAACAAATCCCGAGAATTTAGTGAGACAATTACAAGATGAAGATCAAGAACAAATCCCCAGAATTCATCAAGTTATTGACAGTAATGTAAGCGATTATTTTTTCAATTCTAAGTTGATAAGAATTTCCATTTCGACCTAATTTATTTTTGGAATAAGACTTGTAGACTAATTTTGAGGATAGAGAAAAGTTATGTCGGAATGAAAGTTTCAGAGGGAATTAGCTACTCCGTCTCAAACTTCTGTTCTTACGGTAGTGTCGTGTGGAATTAATCTATGGTATGGGACATTAGATTGGTTTTACATACCTACCCCAGACGTATCTATGTCTTCTATCTTTTACCAACGAGTGTTTGTATGTGGAAGATACCTCTGTGGTATGGGACACTTAGATCCCTTTTACATGTGTTCATTTGTTTGGTTTTATTTTTAGAAATTGTTTGATGTGATGATCTTGTCCTCCACTTGTGCCATGAAGCCATCCACTCATTGATTACCCAACTGAGGACAGTTGATTCCCAACAGGGAGGACTGTTAATGACCCATGTTATTTGATGAATAATAATCATGGTCATTTAAATTTATATATTTTTTATGATCCATGTTAATGACCCATGTTATTTGATGAATAATAATCATGGTCATTTAAATTTATATATTTTTTATGATGCCTATTTCTCATGAACACGTTAGGATTGATTGATGTGATTTCAATTGATTGTTACTACTGATGTGGTTTATGTTTATGAGTTTAGGTGATGAGGTGTGCAAGGGTACCGATTTAGGTGTTGCACAGTGCGAGGGTACCGATTTAGGTGTCGCACGGATGGTGGATTGAGTCATGGCGTGTGGACAGATCTCATTTTGTGGCTGTATTATGGCGATTGATATTATTTTGACATCAATATGATGTGTGTGTGTGCACTCGTCAATTTATTGTACAATGTGCGTACGAGCATTTGTTGATTTATTTTGTAATGTGCATATGTGCACAAGCTAGATTATTGAATTAGAAAAATCGTGCAAACCTTAGAAGGTTTGAGGACAAAGGTTAGTTGAGGACAAAGGTAAATTGAGGACAAAGGTTAATTGAGGACAAAGGCTAATTAAATGGCAAAGTCCAAATATGGATGTATACTTAATTTTTGGCTGAAAGCCTACTTTTTGGAATATATAAAAATACCCACGCGAGAAGAAGCCACTCACGTTGGGGGGAAAGATTGCACCCAGTCTTGTGTTGCCTTGTGTTGATGAAAATTAAAGGTCCGGTTGCATAGAAATCCTAAAAATTGGTAATTTTTAAAATATCAATGGTATTTTGGCAAAATTAATTGCTAAAAATTTTCTAGAAAAATATAGGTTTGAAATGCCATAAGATAAGTTTGGTGGAATTCAAAATTATCGTATTTTGAGGCCCTATAAAATTAGAAAAAAATCATGATAATTCTTTTTCTCGAGAATTTAATATTTTCGAGGATTATTTAGTATTGAAGTACGTGTTTACGTGCCGACATTAGATAGATGCAGGTTATTCACATATTATTAATACGATTATACCTCGTATTAATAGATGTTTCTGTTTGGATTATTTCTGAACGATGTTTTCATGATTTTTTACCATTGTTTAGCCATTCTTTTTGGACATGTTCCTTACTTTCTTTAACGATGGCTAGAATTTGCATTCAAAGTGTGTTTTTCCATGATAATTTATTTTGGACTTGTTTAAGTGTGGTCTATGCTTACTTTTCTAGGCCTAAGACAAATCCTATCATAGGTTAGTTGGTCTGTTTGTTTTGGTGGATTTTATTGGATGTTTTCCAAGTTTTATTGGACTCATCAGGTTCTGCCTAGATCACTTATGTCTAGGGGTTTTTTATTGAGTGCTACACACATGTGTTTCACTTGCTTACTTTGGAGTTTTGCTTTAACAACAACATGTTCATATACTCCGGATTGATGAGTTGGCCACCAATTTTAATGCCTCTTTTAGCATGATCAATGTCCATTAGATGCCATGCATTGTGATTGTTATGATCAACTATGGTTTTCATGGATTCAAGGAGCTTCTATGCTTTTATCCATGGTTTTATAAGGATCTTTTGATCTTTTGGATAATTTCATGTGCTTTGAAGGTAGCATTTGCCTTTGTTTTTTGCACATAATTTTAAAGTATATTGCTTGTACTCTTGTACATATTCCAACTCGGATACCTAGTTGCGTATATATCTAGGTGAGTTATTTTTCTACCCTAACTTTATTGTGTTTTGGGTAGTTATCATTAGAAAGGCGCCAATAATTCAATTTCTTTTCTAATGATGTACTCGAAAAGAGTTTTTCCTTGATGTAGTCTTAGGTATATAGAGAAAGGTTTTAGTATGTGAAAGTCTAGGATAAGGCCATTTTATTCCTTTTATACAGGATTATATTCATATTTCCTAGACGGCATACTAGGGAGTTTCAAATTGGTAAGGTATGTATGGGTGGTATCATGGTGGTATGGGACGTTAGTAGCGATCCCTCACATATATTATCTTATGGGATAATTTGGGCTCAAGATTGTTGCTTTGCTAACATCACTTAGCATGTTGACCTCAACATTCAAAGACAATCTCATTTTCTGAATTCTCTAGATAAACTTCTTTTATCTATAGCCTATATGTTTTGATGAGTGTAGTCTCGTTGGCATATTCATTTGTTGAAATCTCTTTCTTTAGAGTTCAACGAGTTTATCTTGTTGTGTTTGGATTAAGAAAATTTGGATTTTTCCTTTGTTGGCATTTCTTTCTCTAGTTCCATACTTTAGGTGATTTATACAGTCAACCTGATGGTTTACAGATGGACATATGTGACTCATCGTCGAGACATTAATGACTCTCTATATTGATATGGGTAACTCGGGACGTCGATAATTCCATGAGCAAATGTGGGGTACATTGGGCCGCTGATGGATACCTGGTTCCTACTGTTATAATGCCATGTTTTTCTACTTTATTCCGAATGGTTTACAACGAGGAAACTACTTTGAGTATGAATTCCTATGATCATCCGCCGCAGTCTGATGGGCAAACAGAGTGTATGAATCAGACATTGTAGAGGATATGCTTCGTGCATATGTCTCTGGAAAAGCATCAAATTGGAAAAAATATATTCCAATGATAAAATTTGCCTGTAATAGTTTTAAACATACGGCTATTGGTTTTAGTCCGTTCATGCTTATGTATAGGTATTAACCCAGGGCACCTATTGATGTCGGTCTTAAGGACATTGAGCTTGATGTATCGAGGGATTTCTTACGTGATATGCAGGTAATGCTGAGCAAAGCTCGGGATTCTATCAGGAGTGCTCAGGATAGGGCATGATTCAATGCTGTGATAGAGGACGCCCAATTTGGTCTTTTGAACCAGGAGCGTTGGTTTATTCAAAAGTTCCTAAAGATCTTCAAACTTTGTCATAAGGAAAATGCTCGAATTTATCTCCTAGATATTGTGGTCCAGTTCGATTTATACATCGGATTGGCACGGTTGCGCATGAACTAAAAACTACCTCCACACATTAGAGTTCATCCAATCTTTTATATCAATAGATTGAAAGGGAAACTGGGAGGTGAGGATAACACAGTCAAGAATTCGTTGAAGTCGAAGAATTATCCTATGTTCCACATGAACCTGATAAGGTACTTGAATTCAGGGAAAGGAAACTTTCTAGTTGACTAATCCCTGAGGTTAATATTAGGTGGAAAGATAGGGAAATAGAGGATTCGACTTGGGAGTCAGTTGAGATTGATCAGCGCAGTTCTCCTTCTTTTCATTGCAAGAGTGCAATGTTTTGAGAGAGGGGAAGTATGTTATATGCACATTATGTGTGCATATACTAGGAGGCTAACCCACATTAGGCTTGTGAGCATGGTTGCATGGGAACAAGCTCTAGTGGAGCATGGGTTAGGACTAACCTTAAGGGTTAAGGTTAGGGTCAGGCATCCAAGGGTCACACATGGGAAATGGAGAGTCAAGAGTCACTTGAGGGTCCTCCTATATAGTAGGGGCACGGGGCACACTCAAGGGAGACTAAGGCTATGTTATCTTGAGGCTAGGTTATGATATGATGTTCTCTTGTATAGAGGATTATCACCTATCATTTCACACTATAGCTACATGCTACTGGATTGGAGTTATATTTCTTGATGGTATGGGACATCAAGGTAAAGGTATGATGTACTTCATTATAATTTATGTGTGCATCTCTTGGGCTCGGGTGGTCGGGTGGATGAGATTATGCCTGATTAATGCATGTTTATGCATAACAATTATCTAGAGAGATCTTCAAATCAGCCCTATTACTCCCCCAAGGCTGTATGAAAACGTAGTGTAAAAGACAACCATGGAGGACCCATAGTTGCCATGAAAACTTCAAAATAACCTTTGAGAGAAAAAACTGGCCAGAAAACTGCTCGGGCTATTTGCCCAGAAATGTGACTTTTTTTCATGCAGGACATCAAGACAAACTTTTTAGTGGGTAGATATCAAAAGTGGATTGAAAAGACCATATCATCTAAGGTTGTACAAAAACATATTGTGAAAAACAACCATGGAAAGCACGTAGTTGCCTTACCATCTTCAATATATACTTTTATAACAAAAATCGGCAAGAAAGCTGCCATAAATTTTTGTATAAAGAAGCTATGCTTAGCAAAGAAGTCCACAGAATCATATCCTACTCTAGTATGGTACAAATAATGCTTAGAAGTCACCATTTAAGATGACCAAAAATTTATTTGTTGTATTTATGCCCAATATGAAAAAAGCATTATAACACCCAAAAAGGGCCTAAACTATATCTATAACTTATGCATCCTAAAAGAATTGTTGAATATCATTTGTCACCCTTTATGGTGGTAAGCCCTGGAAATGACCCCCGGACGTATAGAAAAGTACACCATAAGAGCTTAAACTACGGATCCAAAACAAGAAATTATAAAAACCCGCTAGAATACCACCAATACAAGCCACCAATACAAGCTAGTGACTAGGTATTCTCTTCAAGAAAATTATGATCAATCCACAGCTTCCGAACATAAGACTAGAACCATACCTAGCTAGAAGGTATGTTCTACCAAAATCACACATTCTTAACAGTGGTATCAGAGCAATCTCTAGTTAATTGTTGTTAATTTTTCTTTCTTATTGTAATTTTTTGACATTTTTTGAAGTAAAATTTAATATTTACTAAATAAAAATATTATTTTATTGATTTGTGTTGATGATTTGCACGTGGATTATCGATATGGCGATTGGAATGCGTGTTACTACTATTCAATGGACGAATCGACATTGTAGGGGAATTCTGTAAGTTTAATGCTATTTTTTTCTATTTTTTATGGTTTAAAATAAGCATTAATGGAAATTTTTATAAAAATACCACATATTTTATTGTGGATATTTTTGGTAGAATGGATTCCCTAGATTTTTAAAAATTTTAGGAATTTTTTCTAATTTTTTAGAATTTTTTTTGTGTATTTTTATGGTAAAAAATATATTTTTAATGCATTTTGCGGGTTTTCCGTCGCGGGTATGTTTTCGATTTTCTGCCAATCTTTTGCTGAAAAGCAGTTGGGGCAGTCAATTGATGCATTGGGTTTTCTCCCGTGTGCGTAAAGTTCTTCTCTTCTCCAAAATCCAGAGATTCTTTCTTTTTTCCTCTCTCGCGTGTGAACTCCTCTTAATAGGGATTAATTTAAAATCAGAATTAACTTTTAATTATGATTAATCAAAACTTAATCAAGTAATAACCTCTCTGATTAACAGAGAAGAGAGAAGAGAAGGAAGAGGTGGAGAGTGATTTTTTTTTTTTGGAGAAGAAGGAGAGAGGAGAGTGGTGAGGGAGACCCTTCTCCCTCTCTCTCATTTTTGCGCGCAGCCAGGGGGGGCTGCGCAGCAGCCGTCGGGCAAAAATCGCCCCCCCTAGAATTTTTTTTGTAAAAGCTTTGTATTAAAGCTTTTAAAATAAAAGCTTTATTAAAAAGTTAAAAAATCTGAGATTTCTTTTTTTTATAAAAAAAGCTTTTGAAAGCCTTTCAAAAAAGCTTGAAAAAGGGATAAGAGATTTGGAAAATTTTACTTCTCTGAGGTATTTTATTTTCCATGTGGAAAATTATATTTTTCTTGGAATCTCTTGGCTTTCTGCATTCCCGGGAAACCTTTTGGCTTTCCGAATTCCGAAAAATCTTTTGACCTTTTGGATTCCGGAAACTTTTCACATTCCGATTTTTTTTTATCTTTTCATTTTCCCAAAACTGTTGGCTTTCCATATTCCGGGAAAACCGTTGGGATTTTGAAATTTTTTGACCATTCGTATTCTAATGCATTCGGGGTAAATTAAAAATTTTAAAAAAATCCTGAAAATTAGTTAAAAATTAGACAAAGGTTATTTTAAATTTCAAGAAAATATGGGGTTGGTGTTTGGCATGTGGTGTGTCCATTCGGGGGCCCGTGACCATTCAAATTTCTTTAAAAATATATTTTTTGACCCAAAAAATTAGAAAATCCATTAAAATTATAAATTTTTTATGGATTTGAGAATTGTCAAGCGGAATTGAAAATTTCGTGAACGATGGTATTCTCAAGAAAAATTAGGAAATTTCTAGAAATTATTTTTAGAAATCTTAGAAATTAGTAATTTTTAAAATATCAATGGTATTTTGGCAAAGTTAATTGGTAAAAATTTTCTGGAAAAATATAGGTTTGGAATGCCATAAGTTTGGTGGAATTTAAAATTATCGTATTTTGAGGCCCTATAAAATTAGAAAAAATTAGGAAAAAATCATGATAATTCTTTTTCTCGAGACTTTAATATTTTTGAGGGTTATTTAGTGTTGAAGTACGTGTTTACGTGCTGACATTAGATAGATGCGGGTTATTCACATATTATTAATACGATTATACCTCGTATTAGTAGATATTTCTATTTGGATTATTTCTGAACGATGTTTTCATGACTTTTTACCATTGTTTAGCCATTCTTTTTGGACATGTTCCTTACTTTCTTTAATGATGGCTAGAATTTGCATTCAAAGTGTGTTTCACCTTCGACACTTTTCCATGATAATTTATTTTGGACTTGTTTAAGTGTGGTCTATGCTTACTTTTCTAGGCCTAAGACAAATCCTATCATGGGGTGAGTTGGTCTGTTTGTTTTGGTGGATTTTATTGGATGTTTTCCAAGTTTTATTGGACTCATCAGGTTCTGCCTTGTGTCTAGGGGTTTTTTATTGAGTGCTACACACATGTGTTTCACTTGCTTGCTTTGGAGTTTTGCTTTAACAACAACATGTTCATATACTCCAGATTGATGAGTTGGCTTCTTTTGGCATGATCAATGTCCATTAGATGCCATGCATTGATTGTTATGATCAACTATGGTTTTCATGGATTCGAGGAGCTTCTATGCTTTTATCCATGGTTTTATAAGGATCTTTTGATCTTTTGGATAATTTCATGTGCTTTGAAGGTAGCATTTGCCTTTGTTTTTTGCACATAATTTTAAAGTATATTGCTTGTACTCTTGTACATATTCCAACTCGGATACCTAGTTGCTTATATATCTAGGTGAGTTATTTTTCTACCCTAACTTTATTGTGTTTTGGTTAGTTATCATTAGAAAGGCGCTAATAATTCAATTTCTTTTCTAATGATGTACTCGGAAAGAGTTTTTCCTTGATTTAGTTTGAGGTATATAGAGACAGGTTTTAGTATGTGAAAGTCTAGGATAAGGCCATTTTATTCCTTTTATACAGGATTTTATTCATATTTTCTAGACGGTATACTAGGGAGTTTCAAATTGGTAAGGTATGTATAGGTGGTATCATGGTGGTATGGGATGTTAGTGATCCCTCACATATATTATCTTATGGGATAATTTGGGCTCAAGATTGTTGCTTTGCTAACATCACTTAGCATGTTGACCTCAACATTCAAAGACAATCTCATTTTCTGAACTCATTTAAAGTTGTAGTGTAGGCATTCTCTAGATAAACTTCTTTTATCTATAGCCTATATGTTTTGATGAGTGTAATCTCGTCGGCATATTCATGTGTTGAAATCTCTTTCTTTAGAGTTCAACGAGTTTATCTTGTTGTGTTTGGATTAAGGAAATTTGGATTTTTCCTTTGTTGGCATTTCTTTCTCTAGTTCCATACTTTAGGTGATTTATACAGTCAACCTGATGGTTTACGGATGGACATATGTGACTCATCGAGACGTCAATGACTCTCTATATTGATATGGGTAACTCGGGACGTCGATAATTTCATGAGCAAATGTGGGGTACATTGGGCCACCGATGGATACATGGTTCCTACTGTTATAATGCCATGTTTTCCTACTTTATTCCGAATGGTTTACAACGAGGAAACTACTTTGAGTATGAATTCCTATGATCATCCGCAGTCTGATGGGCAAACAGAGCGTATGAATCAGATTGTAGACGATATGCTTCGTGCATATGTCTCTAGAAAAGCATCAAATTGGGAAAAATATCTTACAATGATGGAATTTGTAACAATAGTCCATTTATGCCCCAAGATCAAATCTGCTTCCAACACATGCTCAACCACAAAGAACTTGCAAGTGAGGGGGTTAGTTTCAATATACATTGTATGTTCAAAGTACCCCAAACATGGCATGTTCAAGTGTTGTGTAAAGGTAATCCTTTCACAGAATGTGCCGTGAGTGTTGGTTGACCTAATAAATCCCATAGCTCGAGGGTCATGAGATTGTGTTCTCATGTTGGATAAAGCTATGCTTGAGTTGTGATGATTTTATTTGAAATTTTCAATCCCACCAAAATCCTAGGGATCTTTTTAGTAATATATGTTGGAAGTTCCAGCTCTTCAAGGTTTCTTCCTAACGTAATAACAATTGTACATTTCATGAAGAAGTGTTCAAGGCGACTATTTGCATGGATTCATCTATTGAATACAACGATTAACCTATCCAAGTTCTGCCTAGGACGACATCATACTCAAGGGAATCTAGGGTAACATGGAATGCAAATTCCATATCGCCAATCGATTGGTTGAGTAGTGTATCTAAAGTAATCTGGAACTTCAATGTTTTGTCCATTGGCTCCTTTTGCAAGATTATTGCTTGTAGGGATGAGTTTAGGTTGTCCCAATGACACCCAAGTGTCTATTGTCGTGATGTTATGACTAGCCCGAGGGCTAATCAATGCGCGTTTGCGCTTAACATCATTGCCTATAGGGAAATCAAACCATACCATGATAGAATCTTCCAAAGGAACCATGGGTGTTTCGGTTACTGTTTCGGATTCAGATCCTATTTCTGTTTCATACTCCCATTCACTTTCATCCTCATTTTGGCTTTTAGCTTTTTCAAGAGTATCCAATGCGTACACTGGCACACTTGGCCCTTTGACAATTCTTAATGCGGTCTGTTTGGAAACTTGTGAATCCTCACAATCTTGTTTTATGGAGTTATTTATGTCTTGGTATAACTGAGGTTGAGCCCTTAAAGGTGCAACAAGTGCTGATGTGATGTTGGCTTTATCACATGAGAGAAGAGCATTCCTCCGAATGAGGTTTTGAGAGACCGTTTTAATCTTGTAAGGGAATTATTAAATTCCTCACGTGCTTTCTCAAGTGTATAGTTCGTACAATCTATCTCAAATGACTCTTCTGTGTGGAGAGTATGTCCTCTTGAAAGGGGAAGCGGTACTCCTCTAGGCTTTGTATTTTGGTTGCTATTTTAGGATTGGCATTATGAGGCTCAATCACAACCGGTGACCCTGTAAGACATTCAACCAAGTTAAGCATGCTCTCCTTAGCTTACTTTTTGTGTTTTTTTATATGTCATGTGATCATTTTTATCCATTTGGGGTGGTTGGTTGGATGATATAGAAGATTCATTATAAGATTCATAATGTACATGTTGGATACTATAGAAGTTTCTTTATAAGATTCATAATGTACTATCTAAAATTGTTAGATCATTATATAACTATTTGATATTTTTTGAATAGAATGAAGAATGTCAGCAGAAGGTATATGATGAATGAAAATAGCCAACATGTACTAATATGATGGTACATGTTGGATATTGTAGAAGATTTGTTCTAAGATTTATTATATCCTATGTTGAAATTTCTAGATCATCATATAACTATTAATATTTTAAGAATGGAAATAAGAATTTCAAAAGGCAAATGATGAAAATTAAATAAGCATTCGCAAGTGCACTTATCTTGAGACCACCAAATTGGGATCTCATCTCCGATGTACATATCGATGCATCAAACTTTGATATTAGATGTGTATTGGAATAGCCAAGAGTGTACAAATTAGATTATGTAATGTGCTTTACTAGTTGGGAATTGAATAGCAATTGAATGATGTAAAGATGAACTACATAACTGTGAAAAGAGAAGGATAGGCCATGGTTTAAGCTGTTAAAAAGTATCAATGTTATCTTTTAGTAAATAAGGTTGTATCAGTGTTATCTTTTAGTAAATAAGTTTGTATTCTTTGTGGAAAATCAAACTTTATTATACCTTATAAGAACAAAACCATACATAAAAAGTCATATCATAAGATGGTTGCTTATTTCAATTTATTATTATAGTAAGGAAAGGTTCACAATATGTACTTGCTAACCATATTTCTAGAATTCCAACTAGGTATAAGAGTTGTGGATGATCTACTTGGCACTCCTTTATTCAAAGTGGATTTAATGAGATTTAAATTCTAGTGGCACAAGTCAAATTGTATGTGAACAAGTATAATGATGCATACATTTGTAAATGAAGTGTGTATAAAATGATTCACGTGTATAGAATGATATGATGAGCTCAAAATAAAAATCAATGGCATATAAGTACTATTAATATGTTGTACTTTTCTAATGGTATGCATATAGAATCTAATATCATGCATACTTTAAAATTCCAAACAAGTAGTCCAACATATAGTTTCAAATTGTACGCATACTAATACAATTATATGCCATACAAGTCTGCCATTTAAGTTCAATGTACTGACCCAAACTGTTTGCACTCCATTATGATCTAGTCGATGGGATTATGTACAATAATAAAAGGTGATACTAATGGACAGACCCAAACTGTGTTCATGGTCCATTACAATCCAACCGATGGGATTGTGTAAAATAATAAAAGATGATACTAATGGTACGTGTCCCGGATAGTCCTTTCATTCTTTACTCATTCATTTTCAACACTAACCCTCTCTTTCCTTCAACATCATCACATAAGCACTTCCAAGCATTCATTGACCATGGTGAGACCATGGCATTTTTCAAGGAGTCAATCACCCTAAAAGCTCTAAAGGACATCTAAATGCAATCACACCCGCTCATACTTAACTTCAAATCATGGTGTTGAATGCTCCAAGATGAAAATAGCAAGCGTTACTCTAGAGCTAGCCAAAGATCCCATCCTAGAGGAGGCATTCACCACATGAATCACAAGTGAAGGCTAGAAGGCAAGTAATAGTAGCCACCTACCATGTACAAGTTGTAAACTTTACTAGCTACCATCTAAGGGGAATGCTCTTATTGTTACAAAAAAGGTTGTACACTCACCAACTTCAAGTTGGCCAAGTGTATCTCTTTGACATTGACATGCATGTGACATTCTATGGAATTTGATGATGCCCTTAACTCTTTGGATAGTGAAGACCATGAAGACAAAAACACAGGAGGAGATGGCCCATCTAAAGAAACCTTGCCATCACCTAAAGACCATGGTTGCCCAAATTTACCTCTTTTGATAACACACCACACACATAAGACCCACCACCTACATAATGACTTATCTTCTTCTTCTAATCTCTATGAATATCTCACTACTAACACTCTTAAGTCCTTGAAATTCTTTGATGTTTACCAAGATTTGAGCTTGGATGAAGATATATTACCTCCGTTTGAGATAAGCACGTGTAGGAAATAGGGCCAAAGAAAACAAGGGGGAAATAAGAGGAAGATCCGCACTTCAAGGTCAATGACCCAATTTTTAAGCCCAATTCAATGCTGCTCAAAGTACTCTAAGAAATTGTGCCAATATTTTACATTAATCCACTGCCTTAATCAGTTTATGTCAAATGCACAAATCTCATAAGGTGGGCTTTATCCACTCAAAGGCCCAATGCTAGATTGGGAGGAGTTGTCCACCTCAAAGACACCAAGTATCCTTGGAAACATGTCACAAAATTCAACACCTTCCTTAATGATGTTACATTATTTTATCTTTTGGAAATCAAAATCATCATACTAGTGGTCTAGCAAAGCTTTCCAACATGGAGAAATTAAAATCTAGAGGAAACTAAAAATAGAAATGTTTATATTTAACTGAATTGGTCCCCCTTGAGCTCTTAGGATGAAGTATCTCAAATTAAAGGACTATTACAATCATTATATGTGTGTTGAGGTACTAAGGAATATTATAATCATTACGTGTGTGTTGAGGTACTAAGGAGGATGAAGTATCTCAAATTAAAGGACTATTATAATCATTATATGTGTGTTGAGGTATTAAGGACTATTATAATCATTAGTGTGTGTTGAGGTACAAAGGAGGATCCCACTTGTTGGACGTTTTGGAGTATAGTGTCCATTAGTAGTGTGTGAACACCCTCTATAAATTATTGTGACACAAAGATGGGGGTTTTACTTTAGTCACTTCTCAAAATCCAAAACATATTTATATGAAACCTCAATACTTCCTCTCTCTCTCTCTCTCTCTCTCTAAGTTAAGATGAAAATGAATACATCAAACGGAATATCATAATTTTTGGTGTCACATCTTCCCCCCTCCTCCAGCAGATCACCATGCATGTCAAGGGGGGTCTGTTGGGGCCATGAAACTCAAGGATAGAAGACCTGCACCCAATACTCATTGGTGTGCCTCAGAATGTCTTTGACCATTTGTATCTTCCAAAAAATAAGTGTTGTTCTTGAACTTCCTTTTTACTTTAAAAGGGCCTTTCCATCATCGAAGAAGTTTTTTTATCCAATCGTTTCCTCTTCTTTACTAACTTATCATGCTTTGCCTTGCATCATTGTTGTGTTAACTCTTAAATTTTGAAGTGCTTGAAGCCACTTCTCATCCAAGACCTTCAATTATACTAGGCATGGGCATGGTTCTCTCGTTTATCATCCCCATGTGCAAAAGAGGTGCGAAGGCTAGCAATCTCCAACTCTATGGGAAGAATGGCCTCCACCCCATAAACTAGCTAAAAAGGTGAGAAAGCTTGTGAGTCCAATAAGCCCATATAACCTTTGATAAATGTACATACCATCTTCTCTTTCAAGCATCCACTAGCTTAGACAAAGACCATCTTCTCTTTGATAAATGTACATACCATCTTCTCTTTCAAGCATCCACTAGCTTAGACAAAGACCCACAAAGTAAACCATTAGTCTTCTCCACTAAACCCTTGCATTAGGGATAGGAAGGAATTGACACATCATGATTTATTTTAAGATTTTGTGCTAAATATTCAATTAGATCATTCCTAAAACTTCCCTCCATCTATAAGGATTTCCAATGGACACCCAAAACAAGCATATATGTGCTGAAACGATAAAACAGTCATTGCTTTATTATGGCTTTTGCTTTAGCCCATTTGATTGCATAGTATGTGGATCTACAAGTATGTAATACTTCCCATGTGAATAACAAAACAATGGTCTCACAAAATCCTTCCCATGTGAAGAACAAGACAGTGGTCTCCCAAAATCCAAAGCACACCTTTTAAATGGACCATATGTGGGAATAGGATTCAAGTGTCCGTATCAATTATTGGTGCCCATACACTTGAATAGGATTTAAGGGTTTGGATCAATTATTAGCACCCATACACTTGGCACATCTCACAACCTTTTCATCACTCGTAGACATCATAGTTAAGCTGAGGCCAATAATACCATGCATTAAGGATTTTGTGAGTTGTGCTAGTAGCTGACACAAAGTGGCATGAACATTCATGACACATTTTTGTGATTCTTCTTGATTCTTCATAACTCACCAACCATTTTTAGAACTTGATCCTTACCTTGATTATAGAGAATATCACCCAAAATGGTGTAATGATGATCCCTGCAAGCCTTTATTTTGTTGTGGATTTAAGCCTTGAGGAAACTTCATTCTTCAAATAATATTCCAATCCAAAAATATTTGCATTGTATTCCACTACATTATTTGAATTTGCATTCATAAATTCCTTACCCTCAGCCCATACCTCATTTCCCAATGGGTCACACAAAACCATCATCCCATCTTTGCATTGCTTAGAGGGACTAAAGGCTCCATCAATGTGAAGGATGAAAGAGGTTGGTGGTGTCTCCAAATCTTCACCCACTTCCTCTTTCATATCTCTCTGCTCCTCTTTCTTTTCTATGAGAAGATCTACAAGAGTGGTCCTTGTTTTTTCTACAACAAAAGAGAAAGATAACTCCAAAGCCATGTGAGGAAGAAGAAAGTCCTAGGCCTAAACTTCTTCACAATAGGTGGGGAAGAATTACAAAAGGTAGGTTGTGAGGTGAAGAGGAAAGGCCTAGGTCTAACTTCTTCACAGCAGACACAAGTGATAAACCTTATTTTTCCAACTCGTTATACCTTTCCTCTAAATCATTAAGTTGTCGACTTATATAGTAAATTGGTTGCATACACCCTTGCTCTCCTTTTTGAAGGATAATTATGGTCACCATTGAATGCATAGACACACTTGGATTCACATAAAAATCGTCCTCCCACCTTGGAGGCTACACAATGGGACTCTGACTCATGCATTAAGCAATGTGACGGAATGACTTTGATATGGATCCCATTTTAAAACACACATTTTTCTTTGTTAAAAGATTAATAGGGAATACCATTTCGGAGAACATGTCAAAAAAGTGTTGATAATACTTTATTTTCCCCGATATCTTTCTTACCCCTTTGACATTGGTAGGTGGTGGGAGAGCCAAAATAGCTTGCACCTTTTCTAGATCCATTTTATGCCTTCCTCTAAGATTACATGCCCAAAGAGAACCACTTTTCTTATGAGGATTAAAATCCACATCTTCATGCTTGGAAGATGAAGCTTCTCCCACTAAAGTTCCCTCTAGGTATTCTTGATCCATGCTAAAGCCTAGAGTAAAGGTAACCCTTTCCACATCTCCCTCTCAAATGGAGTCTTTTGAGTTGTGAGTTGTTGCCTCCTTATCAATTGACTCTAAAAATAAGAATCATTAGAAGTTGAAGAGTCTTCTCTTACCACTTCCTTTTATCAGCTCTGATGTTGTTGCTATCGTCTTAAAGAATAAGATCACTGGTATCCCAATTTTGAATTACTTCACTTTGTGGAGCCAAGGCCTTCCCAAAATTAGTGGGTAAGCCCTTGCATCTAGCTTGGTGGGAATTTCCGGAAAAGTTATAGGTACCACGATTCCACAAACATCTACCTCCAAATTCCTTACCACTCCCTAGGTTTTCACCCTAGTGTTATCTACAAGTTTGATGTGATATGGGAAATTTGTAGAGAAGACAACTTTAAATCTACATCCTGCATGGTCTTCTTGCTCATGATGTTGATTGAGGCACCTCTATCAATGTATGATTTAGAAATTGACTACCCACATCAATAAGGACATCAACCAACCATCGGCACCTCATCTCCCATATCTATATCCTTTTGGGCCATAGGCATTACATCATTATCAGAGGGCCAGCATTCAAGCATACAAACATTGCACTAATAACATAATCTCGTCATCATCAGTAGACGAGCATCATTCAAGTATACAAACACTTCCCTAATAAGATAATCTCTTCATCATCTTCAACTTGTAGATTCACATCAGGTTGAGAAGATTTAGAGATTATTGTAGCCATTTATATGGTAGTGACGTGTGGACGTAGGCTAGTAATGGACCAAGGTACTTTTCTCCTCTTAGAAGGTTTTTTCCCCGAGCATATGTACGCACTCTTATGAGTGTGTGTAAGTGACCTATCACTTCACTTGTACTTCACTCATTCTCATCAATCTACTTTAAGTGTTGTGCATCCATCTATCTCTGCTTGATTACTACATTTGTATGGGTTGCTACATTGATCTCCACTCCAACAATTGGTAGTTGTTTCCCTCTTAGGAGGTTTTTCCCCCCGAGCATATGTATGCACTCTTATGAGTGTGTGCAAGTGACCTTATCATGTCACTTCACTTGTCCTACACTCATTCTCATTAATCTACTTAAAGTGTTATGATTCAACCTATCTCTCCTTGCTTGCTGCATCTATGTGTGTGCTACATTGATCTCCACTCTCCAACAATTGGTATCAATAGGCCAGGTTCTCTTTGCCCTCACCCCCTTGTCATCTTCTCCTTGAGTTTCTCATTTGATTATCTTAGATTAATCTATCCTCTTATACCCTATAGCGTGATATTAACTATGTTAACAAAGTTTTTATAGGTATACCCTATAGTGTGATGTTAACTATGTTAACAAAGTTTGTACATGTTTCGAAGTGTTTCGAGCATGTTTCGGGGCTTGTTCACATGTAAGGTTTTCGCAAGCATATCGAGGGAATGTCAATTTGAACTTTATTATTATTATTTTGGTTTTTCTACATAGTAACAATAGAAAACAACAACATCAGCATTTGGTGCACAAACAAGGCCATCATCATCTTCGACATTGCATCTTCGAGCTCATCTTCTTCAATAGCTTCAACAGCATTGTCAACACTACCATCAATTTCTACATTTCATTTCCATACTCTACACTTTGTAATTTTTCATGCACTTTGCAAGTTTCCATCATCATCTTAGTGATCTACCCTGGTAGCTGCCATTATGATTGTATTCACTGGTGGGCATTTATAGTACCTACAGGTAGTTGGGATATTTGCATTTAGTGGACATTGATAGTGCCTATAAGGTAGTTGGATATTTGTCTCAGAGAGTAGCATTAGTGATGTATTTGGTATGGAAAAATGGTAGGCAGTGATGTATTTGTAGGTAAAATGGAGCAGTGATGTACTTATAGGAAGAATGGTAGGCAGTGATGTATTTGGTATGTTTTCCATTGAGGATAAGCTTAATGGACCAGCTACGCATTATGGTACTATATGATATACCATGTATTAGTCACCAAAGGGCTTTGGAATGTTGTTATTGGCATTGAGACATACCATGTCTCGCCACAGCGCAATAGCATAGTATAAGTACTATGCTATTGGATAGTATAGTACGAGTACTTTCGATAGTGATACGAGTTCTGATGTAACTATGGCATCCACCTCCCTCAGCGGAACAAGCCAAGTGGGTTGCACATGCACGTATTAGTGGCACCACTTTCAATGAAAAGGAGCATTATTCCTCACATTTGCTCATGTAAAATTGCAAAGCATGCTTGGAATACGCTTGTTGCCACACTTTACCGTCTACATAATGAGGCACAAGCGGTCTACTTATGCAAACAATTAGAGTATAAGAATATAAATGAGGGAGATTTAATGGATGATCTCCTCACAAGGATTAAATATCTCAAGGAGTAGCTAGCATGAATTGATGAGACCTATCTGGATAGTTATTTGGTATCTATATTCTCATAGCTCGACTAGATTCATACCAAGGTTTTTCATCTACACTTTAGCTTATAATAATGATGAAGGGTAACCCCAAAACCCTTACTTTTGATGATGAGTTGGTTGCAGTGCCCTTATAAGAAGATAAATCTCAACAAAATCAATCTAGTATGCATGTGGAACATCAAGCATTTTCTACTAATCAAAAATATAAAACCAATGTCTTTTCTCAGAGCAACCTATAAGCCAAAGGTAGAATCAGCCCAATCTTCTAGAAAGGATGCCAACAAGAAGGGGGGTGATAAGATTAAGAAGAAAGGCAAATGTAACTACTAATGTAATCCGTGCCATTACATTAACGAATGTAGAAAAAGGTTGGAGAAGGAGAAAAAGAAAGAAGTTGGCATGGCTATGGGGCAAATGCATCGTCACCAAGTATTAAAAAGGAGGAGTCAGGGAGATATGCACATGATGATTGGGCATTCATTATGCATTGCAGTTATGATCCTTCTACTCATGATGTATGCACGTTAGTGATGATAGATCAGTATGTCTGGTACTTTGATGGTGGTGCTAACAAGTACATTACTTCTCAGTGTGTGATTTATTGTCCTCACTTAAGTTTTATCCTCAAGGAGGAACAATCATATGTGCAAATAACTCCACGTATCTAGTAAAAGGCGTTGATAAGGTTGTTCTCACTGCTATAAATAGTGGGACAATCACTCTCAAAAGTCTTCTTTATGCTAGGCATCAAAAAGAACTTATTGTTAATCTTTACCATTGCTAGGGCAAGCCTAGTGGTCAGATTTATTGATGACAGCTGTACAGTTTATGACTGAAGTGGTGGAGACATCATTGTGGTATTCAGTACTCTAAGACATGGGCTTTACAAGCTGAAGAGGTATGAGAGATTGGCACATAATACTTGCTCAGTTACTACCACACCTATTATGATGAGTGATGCAGAGCTATGGCATGCCCACTTTGATCACTTGAATTTTCGTAGTTTGTTGTGCCTTAAAAGATAAGAGATGGTATCAGAGTTGCCAAAGCTTGAGGCCCCCATCAAACATGTATGTGAGGGGTGAATTTTGGCAAGATGCAATGGGCATCATTATCAAAAGACAGATCAGTTAGGGTTGTCCAAAAATTACAGTATATACATAGTAATGTATGTGGTCCCATGAGGACACATCAATCATGGTATATCTCTACGTTGTGACTTTGATTTGCTGACTACTACTAGGCACACTTGAGTGTATCTCTTGAAGGTTTTTACATGCTTTAGACACTTTGTTTCTATGGCTAAAAGTGTGTCTACATATAAGTTAGCACCCTTTGTATAGACCAAGGGGGGGGGATTATATGTCAAAGGAGTTTCACGTATATATAGCTGAAAGAGGCATAAAACATCAATGCTGAATAGAGTGCCTTATACACCTCAACAAAATGGTGTGGCTGAGAGGAAGATAAGATCTCTCATGGAGATGGCACATTGCATGGTTAAAGGCCAAGATTTGCCTCATGTTTTTTGGTTAAAGGTAGTTTGTGTGCCACTTATGTGCTAAATAGATGCCCTACCAAGGCCTGACAATTATTCCTTATAATGCTTGGAATTAGCAGAGAGTCCTTTGTTTCTCATTTGCATGTTTTTGGTTGTCTTGTTTATACTCTTGTGCCTAAGAAACAACACAATAACCTGGATGATAAGGTAGTAAAATATATTTTTAATGGGATACAACTCAGAGAAAGCAAAGGGTATATACTCTACCATTCAACCACAAAGTAGATTTTGGTAAGTAGAGATGTTATCTTTGTTGACAACTTAGTTCATCCCATTATTTTATGTAAAAAATAGCAAAATTTATGCTCATAGGACATACTTGATACACTCCTAACTTTGTACAATGCGAGGCACCATATTTGGAGCAAATGAATGCTCAAAAAAATGTTGTGAATATGCCCATACTTGCTGAAAATCAACTCGAATTTCAGCCAATAGATCAGCCTGTTTGATGAGGTAATCATGGATGATGCAGGATAAGGAAAGGGCAGTCATACAAGCATCCAAGAGTATGCCAAAATGGCTTGTGAAAACATTGCAAGATAGCAAATTAGCTACTCCTTTACTTTGCAAGACACATACATGTTCTCATCATACATCTTATTCTTTTATGGATCATGCTCTCATTGCTAGTATATACAATGAAGAGGAACCTATTTCCTTCGAGGAAGCATAGAAAAATAGAAGTAAGCCATATAGGATGAGTACGATCTCAGGGGGAGGGGGGGATCACTCAAAAATATGTAAGATAGCACATGAGTTCAACAGAAGGGGTTTTTTTCTCTTATGGAGTTATAGAAAATTTACATACATAAGGGTATTTTTGATTGAAATGGTGAAAATTTTGGTACATAAGGGGTACTTTTATTGTTGTAACAAATGTTATAGAAGGGACGTTTTAAAAATTTTTAAATCCATAAGTAGAGGGTTTTTTAAATACCCCTTGAACGCACGTGCTACATAGGGGGTTAATAGAGTAAACCCCCTGAGAGTACGACTCAATCCTCAAAAATGACACTTAGTATTTAGCAGATTTACCTTATAGTAAAAAGACCATTGGTACAAAGTGGGTTTATAAGCTTAAGCATAAAGCTAATGGTAGTGTTAATTACTACCATCATGCAAGGCTTGTTGCAAAGGGTTATGCCCAAGAGAAGGGCATAGATTATGATGAGACCTTTGCACCCACATCTTATATGACTATGATCAAGTGTATTATTGTATTGTTAGTGCATCATGATTGGAATGTACATCAGTTGGATATCAAGACTGCCTTCTTGAATGGTGACTTGCATCCATGAGGAGGTTTATATATCTCAACCTCATGGTTTTATTGAGAAGGGGCACAAATCTAAAGTATGTCGGTTAAGAAAAGCTTTATATGGTCTAAAGAAGGCTCCTCGAGCATGGTATTAAAAGATAAATGCATACTTAGTTCTAAATAGTTTTTGTAATAGTCCAGTTGAGAGTAGCCTCTACCTATATAAAGAGGAGTAAAGATTGTTTTTTGGTCATCATTTTATATATTGATGACATGTTGCTCAAAGGCCCTAATGAGAATAAGATTTTAGCCTTCAAGGCTAAATTACGTGTCATTTGAGATGATAGATTTGGGCTTATTACATTATTATTTGAGCACGTGATGGTGGTATTGTGATGTTACGGTCAAAGTACATATAGAGGCTTCTTACACAGTTTGCTCTTGATGAAGACTGTAAGCCTATTGCTATACCAGTAGAGATAGGTGCTAGGCTTAGTCTCCAGGATATATGTGAACTATTTGATACATCACTTTATCAGTAGGTTATTGGGTGCCTCATCTATCTATGTGATACGAGGCCAAACATCCAATTTGGGGTCTCCCAAATTGAGAGTAGGTTTATGCACAGTCCGAGAGGGTGCCAAGCGGTATTTAGATACTTACAAGACATTGAGTCCCTTAGCTTATTCTAAGGGGGTGATGTTCAGCTATATGCTTTTAGTGATTTCAATTGGGTTGGATGTTATGACATGCGAGTGTCCCACTAGTGCTTTTACTTTCACCATGGTGAGAAACAGCCCACTTACAATGGCCACTTTGACCTGTGAAGCTGAGTATAAGGAAACTTTTATAGCAACAATGGAGTGTGTAAGGCTTAAACACCTTTTATCAAATCTCAGTGTTGGACAATAGTCCCCCACCTCGATCTTCACTAAGAGTGCATTAGCCGTTGGTGAGGAACCCATTGTTTCACGCTCGCACAAAGCACATTGATGTACATTATCATTCTATCAGGGAGAGAGTCATTGCAAGAGAGATTAGCTTGTGGCTTATGTCTTTAACGATAGTGTGGCAGACATATTCTCAGGAGAGAAGTTCAAAGCTTTTTGTAAAGCTTTTGACTTATTGCCATTTGGGGATAAATTAGCCACATGATCTCTGTACATGTTCACAATAATAATCACTAAAGAGGGAGATTTGTAGCCATTTTTATGGTAGTGATGTGTGGACATAGGCTAATAATGGGCCGAGGCATTTTTTCATCTTTTTTTTTCTTAAAAAAAGGCTATTATATTAAGAAATTAGGAAGGAGTTACAAAGTGTAAAGAGCTTTGACCTGACATCATATCTTTAGTTACAAATGTCTCTCTTAACAACATGAGATCCTGAATTGAACTTATCACTCTCATCCTTCTTAATCTGTGCCTTCTTGTGCAACTCTAATATCTTGGTGTCCAGATCCTTTACCCTCTTGTGCATGTACCTTTCACCTGCATGAATCAGATGGTCTTTCAGCCAAATGTGCTGAGTAGGAGAGCTGTTAAATATAAAATCCAATCTATTTAACCACAGCAACCATAATAGTTCACATCTCAACACATACCAGAGTTCCATAGTGCAGCCTATACATTCTCCCAAGATCAGATCTTTCCACCCCAAGGATAGACCATTCCATGACATAATATAGTTGGCTAGAGAGACAAAACACTGTTGGGCCTAAGGACACCGAAGCATTTAATACTTTGCTCAGTGTTGGAGACCATTGCATTGGTATCATCTGCAAACATTTGTGTACATAGTTTCTTACCATTAGGTGGTAAGGCAACTCCCTGCATCTTCTCTTTATCCATAATGTCCTTGATAAGCCAATTCAGTCCATTTGTAGCAGCAATAGCATAAAGTAATGGTGCCAGGGGGGGCAAACTTGTCTAATGGACTTGGTCAAAGGGAGGGCATCAGAAAGCACCCCTTTAACATTGATCCTTGTAGTGGCATTACCAGAAAGGGTTCTCACCATCAGAATGAAATGTTTACCTGCACCCATGTTTTTGAGAGATTCCAAAACATAATGCCAGCTTAATCTATCATATGCTTTATCAAAATCATTTGAAAAAAATATAGTCCTTATTAGATTCTTCAGCAAATTCCATGCCCTCCTAGAGAGTAATTATAGCATCAAGGATGTATCTGCCTTTTATGAAACCCTTTTTATTCTGGTCTAATCCAGCTTTTCAAGTGACAAGATTGTCTCAAAGCAAGGGCTTTGGCAAAAGATTTTGTAGGCACATGTGAGCATGGTCATAGGTCTCTAGTTACCCAAGTTGTCTTTTTCCCCCTTCTTGCGAATAAGTTTGATCCATCATTCATTAATGGTTATGGGGAGAGCTCCATATGACAAGGCCTCTTGCCAAACATCCAAAAGGGGACCTACCAAGATCTCCTTGAAAGTTTTGAAGAATTCAGAGGGCATACCATCTAACCTTGAACTTTTCTTTCCCTTAAGGTTGTCTATTTCCCTTCTAATTTCTTCCTTTGACAGATCATTCTCCATTGTTTTGGATATGGGGATGGTGGGTTTCCTAGCTTCCCCTATGAGTGATGCATTGAGTCTGATCCTTAGTGATCTCTCCCCCCTTGCTGAAAATATTCCTAAAGTGATGGAGGGCCACTTTTCTATTGCCTTCCTCAGAGCAGCACTTAGTATCATTATTATCTTTGAAGAGAGGAAGTTTCTCTTTATTTTGTTTTACTTTAAGCACTGTCTTGAACATTTTAGGGGAGGGCATATCACTTTTTCCTGCCCACCAATCTCTAAAGAAGAGGTTGGCATGTTGCAGGGAGATCTCTTCCTCCTTCCTGATCTGGGCTCTAAGCCTACACACCTCATCCTATATTGTGGGCTCCATCTCCCTCGACCGAGGCTTTTGTTACCTACCTTTCATTTTCCGAAGTGGACCTATAGCTTCTCGCCTACGACTGTCGCATCCCTAGAGGCCTCCACTCTGGTATGCAGGATTGTCAATAGCCGCCCCACACGTGGCCAATTCAGAGATCTTCTTTAGGCTAGCCTCCTAGGTGCACCAGCACAGATCGTAGATATTCATCCTTTGGGGTGCAGCTACTACCAGGTTGAGTTCGTCTCACCACAGGGGCATCTCATGGTGGCATCATGGCTTCGAGACCCATTACCTGGAGTTTCAGGCTTTTCCGTGATAGTCTGCTTTCCAGGCCTCAGGAAGAAATACCTTCCTCTTCTCCCAGCAGTGATTGGTGGTGCCATCAGGAGAGTGATTTAATCCCCCCCACTGCTGCCTTAGCCCTCGCATGAGCAGCGGGGATTCCATCTCTCCGCATTTGTATTGCCTTGTCGGATTCTGTGTCTCACATGATATCTATTCCCAGTCTTCGGGGGGCGATCCCATTATGCAGCGAGTGGAGTATTCTGGCCTTCTAGGCCAATGGTTTATTTGCAGACAGATGGGTCATTTGGACAGAGTCTGCCCTCGTCAGCGTTAAACTAGGTGACCGTCCCCCCAGTGGTTCCCCCTACTACTTCCCACTCAAATCCTCATCAGGGGGCCAAGGGAGGAGCAGGTTCCCAGGCCGCAGAATACCAGGTTCCTAGTCATCCGACCTAGAGCTGAGCGTCTTCGCCGTGTGCGCCAGGCTGGCAACATGTAGGAATATTCGGTTCTGTTTTCGAGCACTCACACAGCACCCACCCGTAGATGGCTAGCCCCTCCAGTCTCACGGAGAGGGTCCCTCCCTCCACCCCCCCGCCCCCCCGCCCCCCCGAGGTAGTGGTCGATTCCTTGTTGCGACTTCTCCTCTGGCCTTTAGTGCCTTAGTGGGGCAGGTTGACCCCACCCTTGCTTCGTCGACCCTTCCCCAACAACCTTCCTCTCCAATGGATACCTCTTAGTAGCATCCCTCCAGCGCCTCTCTGCCTTCCCACTCCCCCTCGCCTCCTCCCCCGCTGCCTCCCCCCCCCTCCCCCACCCTCGCCTCTGACTCTTCCCACAGTCGCTCCATTTGTCCCTTCCTCTTTCTTCGTGCCTATGATCCCTCCCCCCTTCGCCTCTCCAAAGCATTCCCGTCGGCCCCCTGCAGCCCTTGACCCAGAGAGGAGACAAACGGTGAGTACCGTTCGCCGCCTGATTCATCGTTTCTTAGAGCCGGTGGAGGTGACCATTACGGCCTGACCAGTGAGGGCTCTCCCACCTGAGTCCCCAGGCGGCCCCCCAGGATCTTGGGCCAGCCTGTGGATTATAGTTTCTTTGAGTTTCTTCCGACAGAAGGGACACACAGGTTCGAGGAGACCATAGCCCCTATTTGGGTATGTGTGGTCTTCCACCACTCCAGACCCTCTACGCAGAGAATGGCACGATGATCTTCTCTTTCCCCTTGAGCGTAGCCCCCGGGACAGAGTGGGATCCAGAGTTGGTGGCCACTACCATACAGGATCAAGCAGTTGAGCTATTGCATCATCTGCAAGATCTCCAGATCACCAATGTTCTTACTCATTTATGGCCTTTGGCCAAGATGGAGCTTGGTGGATCAGCCCACAGAGACCAGGGAGGGGAGATGGTGACCTCTAGCCTAGAGGTGTTGCTTTTTGTGTTCATGCATACCTCTTCGCAGTACCTCTCCCCCCTTCTTACAAATACCTCTATTGTGATCGATGGAGCACGGAGTATGCACTCTCGCGCTCAGGAAGAGTGGTTGTACATGGAGGGTAGGATCCACGCCCACTTGGCATGACTCGATCATCCCAATCCTCATTGTGCATATATAAGGCACATGTTCTTCTATACTGCATATATTGCAAAACCTTTGACCATGATACTAAAAAATGTCCCCCTTCATCCACAATGCATTCAAAACCTCCATCTCCCGTACACCAAACATAAATAGTCCAAAGGGTAGAAACTGCTCAAGAAGCAGTTAATCGAACACTTCAATGTTTCTATTGTTCTTGGACCTCACAAGGTGGCAGACTGCATAGTTTGGAATACTTCTATGCCCATATTTCACTGATACCTTGCGAGCGACCAATGTGTAAACGATGTGGCATTGATCACATGTTCCAAGATTGTCCAAGACGAGTTGCTTCAATGCAACTTGTCTCACAAAATATAACTCTTAACATCTTAAGTGTACAAAATGGACAATTGTCCACAGTGCCCTTGAATGTTCTTACACGCTTACAAGCCAAGGCATGAGAAACAGTCAGAAGGAATGCAAAAGACAACACCTCAACATGGGTAGAAGAACATGCTTTAAAACAAAACCCAAAAGAAGAAGTAAAACCTTCTAAACCTAAGAAAAACAAGGAACAACAAACTATCAAAACCAAGGTTGAATTAAAGGACAAGGGAAAAGGAGCCTATGAAGGACATAAACCCAAAAGGGGACATAAACACAAAAGAGCCAAAAGCTATACAAGATGTAGAGGCATCCACATCAAAAGCCACCACAACACTCATATGTGGGCGACACAGAATACAAAAACCCAAAAGAAAATTCGCTCGTCACATGGGTAAATATAATGAAAAAATGACAAACCAAAGAAAGTCAGAGAATGAAACAAGTTCTAGTACATCACTAAGTGAGGAAGAAACAAGTTCTTACTCTTTGCTCAGTGCACCACATAGACCAATCAAGAAACTAGAACCCACCCAACCACCTAAAATGGATAATAGTGATCACATGACATATGCGGAACACAAAAAGCAAGCTCTGGAGAGTATGCTTAGCTTGGTTGAATGTCTTACAGGGTCACCGGTTGTGATTAAGCCTCATAATGCCAATCCTAAAACAACAACCAAAATACAAAGCCTAGAGGAGTACCGCTTCCCCTTTCAAGAGGAGGAGGACATACTCTCTACAGAAGAGTCATTTTTGGAACAGATTGTACGAACTATACGCTTGAGAAAGCACGTGAGGAATTCAATAATTCCCTTACAATATTAAAACAGTCTCTCAAAAGCTCATTTGGAGGAATGCTATTCTCTCATGATAAAGCCAGCATCACATCAGCACTTGCACCTTTAAGGGCTCAACCTCAATTATACCAAGACATAAAGAACTCCATAAAACAGGACTGTGAGGATTCGTAAGTTCCAAACAGACCTCATTAAGAATTGTCAGAGGGCCAAGTGTGCCAGTGTACGCATTCGGTACTCTTGAAAAAGTTGAAAGCCAAAATGAGGATGAAAGTGAATGGGAGTATGAAACAAAAACGGAATGTGAAGCCGAAACAATAACCAAAACACCCATGGTTCCTTTGGAAGATTCTATCATGGTATGGTTGGATTTCCCTACATGCAATGATGTTAAGCATAAACGCGTATTGATTAGCCCTCGAGCTAGTCATAACATCGTGAGACAATAGACACTTGGGTGTCATTGGGACAACCTCAACTCATCCCTACAAGCAATAGTCTTGCACAAAAGGAGCCAATGGACAAAACATTGAAGTTCCAGGTTACTTTAGATACACTACTCAAACAATCGATTGGCGATATGGAATTTACATTCCATGTTACCCTAGATTCCCTTGATTATGATGTCGTCCTTGGCGAAACTTGGATAGGTGAATCGTTGTACTCAATAGATGAATCCATGCAAACAGTCATCTTGAACACTCCTGCAAGCAATGTAAAATTTGTTGAAATTTGAGCATAATGATGAGCTATGGTGGATCAAACACTAGAATCAACATCATTAACAAAGTGATTAAGAAATGATTAAGATGTAATTAGTGAATAATTAGCAAATAGATTAATGTAGGCATGGATACTCAAAAACCAGCAAATTCTCATTAGGGCTATGCCTCAATTTATAGAGTTTACATCAAGCATCAAATCCCATTGATTTCTCCATGATTCACTCCACCTCTTGCCTGATTCTCTCCACCTCTTCTCTTTTCCCTGAATATCTCCCAGAATATCTCCACACTCCTAAATTCCCTCATGCTACCCATTATTCTCTCCGAGTAGATTCTCTTAACCTTTTCACAGGTTCTTTCACAATTACATCTCCTCTTTTACAGTCTCTATCCAAGAGCTTGTTCCCACACACACCCTATTCACTTGTATATTTCAACACCTCCCCTCAAGTGAATACTCCTAGTACACCTAGACCCTATACCAAGTTTGCCTCCCCTTACTTGATAGTCCGCGACCAGTGTCTACTCCTCCCCTCAAGTTATCTCAGCACACCTAGACCCTATATCAAGTTTCTCTCTTACTTGATAGCCTGCGACCAGTGCCTCAGATCCCTAAACTCATAGTCCTTGACACTCTCTCTCTCTATGTGTCCAAGGCTTACTATAGTTGCCCGCGACCTTGACTAAAGTGCTCACACATACATCTACCACGTGGCCTACATCATCGGTGGCTCAAAGGTGGTTTTACTTTATTGGGGCAGGTTACATTGGGTTGTGGGGTCTCTCTCTCTCTTTCTCTCTCAGAGATTTTCACATGGCTCCTCACTCTTTGGAGCCTCACATCTTCTCTTGTCTTCAGTCTTCTTGTTGTGGCAGCATCTCTCCACGCGTCCGTCTCTTCTTTCAGTCTTCTCAGGGCAGCTTCTCTTCTCGTGGCAGCTTCTCTTCTCATGTCCATGTCTTCCTTCAGATCTTCTTCTCGGTGTGGATCCTCTTCTTGGGAAGAGATATTCTTCTTCTTTCATGGCTGGGGCCATGAGCTCGTCCATCTCAGGTCATTTTGCTCCATGTGAGCAACATGTTTCAATGTTTTGCTGACAGTTCCTTTGGGCTTTTTATGTTTATTTTGTATCATTATGCAATGCAAACCCAAATTTATGCGGGTCTTACCTCTTGCCTTAATCTGGACAAGGGCAGTGTCTGTTCCCATTTTTACACTGATGCAATGTGCCCAATACATAATGTGTATAGCATCCATTCTCATGCACATTTCAAATGCAACTCTGGCTATGAATAATCTTGAATTTAAGTGAGATTTACAGGCATTAACCAAAGGTTAAATGCAAAATGATGATTTTCACAATTTTATCAGCACAATTTTCCCAGAAATTACATTAAATTAAGGGTAACCAATTTGTACGGGATGGTTGAAGTATCAAACCAACTCCGATTTGAAATCTGAAGTTATAGGGATCTGTATCAGATACCTAATGGTTAATTTGAACCCTCAATTGCACCAAAGTACAGTGATTAGCACTGATTAATCACTGATTAGCAAATTAATGCTCTGTTTTGTGTGCAAAAAAAGAGTATGCGGGGAGTCCAGATCTGGTGCCTTCCACTTCAAATGAGCTCAAATTCTTTCAAAGGCATCAATAGCAATGAGTCTAGTAGAGGATTAAGCTAAGAAACACAAGATTTGACCAAATAATGAAAGCTTAATCTCTGTTTTACCAAAGTCACCTGCAGATTTGATGAAGAGCTTGGATCTCACTGTAGACTTGATGAAACTCAATTCTGTCTTCACCAGCTTGTAGAGCATGCTTGATTACACCTTGGGCTAGGAGGAATTGAATCAATTCGACTTGCACAAGGAGAACTCTTCAAAATGCTTCAGAAAAACGGCGCCCAGCAATTAGCGAAAATCAGCGCATTTTCGTGGCGGTTTGCTGCGTTTTTTGCATAGGCTTGAAGCCATAGATGTTACCTAGCTAGTGTTAAAATCTTATGCCCTAACTCTATGTGTGCAAGGTGCTAGATGTCCTCCACTGGCTGGGGGTGAAGGGGAAGATTGATTTTTTTTGCTAATTACTTACTAATCCTAATTAATTCACTAATGGGGGCTCATAAATCTGGTTGATTCTAGGCATGGCTCTGATACCATGTTGAAATTTGAGCATAATGATGAGCTATGGTGGATCAAACACTAGAATCAACATCATTAACAAAGTGATTAAGAAATGATTAAGACGTAATTAGTGAATAATTAGCAAATAGATTAATGTAGGCATGGATACTCAAAAACCAGCAAATTCTCATTAGGGCTATGCCTCAATTTATAGAGTTTACATCAAGCATCAAATCCCATTGATTTCTCCATGATTCACTCCACCTCTTGCCTGATTCTCTCCACCTCTTCTCTTTTCCCTGAATATCTCCCAGAATATCTCCACACTCCTAAATTCCCTCATGCTACCCATTATTCTCTCCCAGTAGATTCTCCTAACCTTTTCACAGGTTCTTTCACAATTACATCTCCTCTTTTACAGTCTCTATCCAAGAGCTTGTTCCCACACACACCCTATTCACTTGTATATTTCAACAAAATTATTGTTACGAGAGGAAGAGACCTTACAAGAGCTGGAACTTCCAAAATATCTTACTGAAAAGATCCCTAGGATTTTGGTGGGATTGGAAATTTTAAATAAAATCACCACAGCTCAAGCACAACTTTATCCAACACGAGAACACAATCTCATGACCCTCGAGCTATGGGATTTGTTAGGTCAACCAACACTCACGGCACATGAAAGGATTACCTTTACACAAGACTTGAACATGCCATGTTTGGGGTACTTTGGACATACAATGTATATTAAAACTAACCCCCTCACTTGCAAGTTTTTTGTGGTTGAGTATGTGTTGGAAGCAGATTTGATCTTGGGGCATAAATGGACTATTGCTGCCCAAGCACCACTGTGCTTTGCTAGTGATAGAGTCATCATGATGGTCAACGACGACAAAAAGTTGACAATACCATACTGCAAGGAAGAGGATCCAACTTTAATGGATATCTATGATGCTGAATGCAAAAGGATACAACCTCTTCCACTAAAGCATCTACTCCTTCAACCCCATCCTCACCTATGAAGTTCGATGCCAAAACCTCGCAATTAACAGCTATTCCTAAAGAAGTTCCCACAGCCAAAACATCTATCTCTAACAAAGAACTCAAAGGAAAGACCCAGGAGCCTATGCATCTTCACCGATAAACCGCACCAAAGGAGACAACAACATGCTCAAAGGACTCGTATATCGACAGCCACTCCATAAGAGACTCTAATCTCATCATCATCAACAATGCCCATGAGTCTCAAACCTGCAGCATCAGCGCCAACCAAAGTCAAGGAGGGCCCCAAACCTTCCACATCAACCCAAAAGAAAACTCCACCATGACAACCACAATCAAGGTATCTTAATAGTATCAAGATGTGGGTGGAGAAGCACAACTACTTGTAGCTCAAGGCTACTATGAAGGTGTCAATCAAATTTGGGTGCTTCGACAGTCAAAGCCTCTTCCTCAATGCAGCACTTGGAGGCCAAGGAAAAAGAAAAGTACTCCACAGCAAAGTTGCGAGTTCCTCAAAAATCTCCACCAAGTCATCAAGTGTGGGTGCCAAAAACACTTCTGTGCACGCACAAGGGTACTACCAAAGAAATACCAAAGCTTAGGTCCCCAAGCGCATCACAAAGACCCCTAAGCTTGCACAAAGAAGAAAACCTCAGCACCAAGCACATCGGCCGCCAGTTTACAGTGTTCACCATCAAAGAGGGGTGCCTGTGCCTGTGCTTCAACAACAAGGATACTATGATGGTAATTCTATCATATGGTTGCCAAAATCAAACAATGTGAAGAAAACCTCACCATCGACTTCAACCCCAACAACTTCACCTAAAGTTTGACAAGAATGGAGGCCCAAGCAACGACAAGCAAATCACTCAACCACTCTTGTACATTCAGCACCAACACAAGAGCTTGTCTGTTCAAGCAAACAGTTAGAAGTCTTCCCTACTGCCTCAACAACATTTGAGCAATAAATTCAAGAATCAATACCCACGTCTGCAAACGAAGACATATGAGCGCATCAAGAACAAAATAGGAATGCTCTTGTCACCCCTCTGGATGTGAGAAATAAGTGCATAAGATGTTTGCAAGTCATGACCTAGATGACCCATAAAATTTATTAAAAAAACCCTCGGAGTCGAAACCTACAACTTCACCAAATTAGGCCATTTCACAAAACAACCCGTCATGGCCAAAAATCCTGCAACCTCATGAGTTCAGGTTTCTCATTACGAATTATAGTCTCACGGCTTAAAACCCTGCACTTTCACGATTTAAGTCCTATCACACGGATTAAGCCATATCACGCAATAGCCACTATATATTTGTTAAGCTTATTGGCTGTTAAATTAATGTAGCAATTGCTCCATGAGTACATATCCATACTCATGCAGCACTGGAGAACATTTGCACCAAAGCCTCACCATCAACAACTTCTAGGTACATCCCTGGATGGGGGGGCTATGGTGGGCGAAAGCCTGGTTAATGGTACAACCCATCGCCTAAAATTTTTCTTCAAATTACAAACCTCTCCAAATGATGCCACCATCTTCACAAGTCGATGATCTTCAATTCTTAGTAAAGATACCTATATTAGCCTCTTGCAAGTCGACATAATTCTTTCAATCCTCACCACCAACAAGTAGCTACTTCAACACAGAGCAGTTCAATAAGAGTCTATATGACTCAATTCTTTTACTTCATGTAAATCTGCTTCATAAGAGCACTTAAATATACATAAAAACATAAAAAGCACATTGGTAGAAGAAGACAAGAACATGTCCTTCTCAACAACATCTGACAAGAATCCTGCCACACAAAGGGACATCCGTAGATAGGGGGGCCATGGTGGGTGAAAGCCTGGTCAATGGTACAAACCATCGCCTAGAATTTTCCTTCAAATTACAAACCTCTCCAAATGTCGCCACCATCTTCACAAGTTGATGATCTTCAATCCTTAGTGAAGATACCTATATGAGCCTCGTAAGTCGACGTAATTCTTTTAATCCTCACCAACAAGTGGCTACTTCAACATAGAGCTGTTCAATAAGAGTCTATATAACTCAATTCTTTTACTTCATGTAAATCTGCTTCATAAGAGCACTTAAATATACATAAAAACATAAAAAGCACATGGGTAGAAGAAGACAAGAACAGGTCCTTCTCAACAACATTTGAGAAGAATCCTGCCACACAAAGGGACATCATCAAAGGCCAAATTCTTCAAATGATGAATGTCGCTTCAATGAATCAAATGAGGAACTGAGAATCACCATCTTGTTCTGATGATTAAGTCTACATTCCTCCGGATCCTTCTCTCTCTTCTCTCCCATTATTAACATCTCTTAGTGTCCCCACTAGCAAAAATAAAATGTAACCTTGTCGATGATTGCCAAAAACAAAGAGAGCAAAAAAAAAGGACTCACAAATATAAAAATGCAGTCATTCGCACAAAACCCACCACCGAATTCCCAATACACCACTAACCATTCATTAACTAGCTTTTCTTATTTCTTTCGGAGGAACAAAGACCATTGAACGTCATTCAACATCAATGCCATTGACAAAGCTTGTTCATTCTCCCCACTAAACGGTCTTCAACGTGATCATGATTGTGCATACAAGGCACCTATTCTTCTATACTACATATATTGTAAAACCTTTGACCATGATACTAAAAAGTATTTTGCTTCATCCACAAGGGACTCAAAACCTCCATCTTCCGTGCACCAAACAGAAATAGTCCAAAGGGTAGAAACTGCTCAGGGGAGGATAGTTAATCAAACACTTCAGTGTTTCTATTATCCTGGACCTCACAAGGTGGCAGACTACACAGTTTGGAATACTTCCATACCCATAGTCACTGACACCTTGTGACCAATATGTGAACAATGTGACATTGATCACATGTTCCAAGATTGCCCAAGATGAGTTGCTTCAATGCAACTTGTCTCACACAATACAACTCTTAACATCTTAAGTATACAGAACAAGCAATTTTCCACGGTGCCCTTGAATGTGCTTACACACTTACAAGCCAAGGCACAAGAAACAGTCAAAAGGAATGCAAAAAATAATACCTCAACATGGGTAGAAGAACAGGCTTCAAAACAAAACCCAAAAGAGAAAACACCTTAAATTTTATAAAGAAGGCATTTACGTGTCATATCTTTGGGTGAAACTCTAATGAAAGAGTGGGAGAAAGACCTAGAACCTCAAGGCTCTCTCCCATAGAAAGTGGTCAAACCATGTCAAAAGCCACAATGTGGAGTCGATCTTGTGAGCTGGGTTTATCCTAAGTTAACCATGATCAGAAAGAAGCCCCAACAACCACAGTTATAATAAACACGACATGTCTTTTTTGCTGTACCATTAGGGACAAATGTTTCATAGTACACACAACATCAAGCATACATATCACCAAGCACGAGTCTTGCTCTTCTGATTACAGAAACCTCTTTACCAAGGAACCAAGTTTCAATTCTTCTCCATTTGGACAAGGAATAGGGAACATGGGGGGAGGGGTAAGGAACCAATGTCACAAACTACCTCATCATAAAGGGATCCACAAAGGTATTCATAAAACGTGTCCTTATCCGGCACCACAACAAGCCTGTAATCTCAAGGCGAACAGGTTGGTGGAGGGCAAGTGCTATTGGAAACTACATAGCCTAATCCCATAGGGAAAAAGATCATGTACCCTAAACCAAAGGGTCTCGTGCAACCACATACTTATGTTCCACCACCATGTGAATAGGCAGAAGCCATTCTGAGGATGGCTTTTGAAATGGAAAGGAAAGTAACATCTAGAGGTTTTCTTGCTTGAGGCACTGGCTGGTGCTGACCTTGGGGGTGTCCTTGCTACCACTCTAGGCCTAAATAGTTGAGCAGATTCTGTGCCAACTCGTCCATGCTCATGTCCTTAACTAGGATTCTATCTAGTGTTACTTGGGCACCCTTGGTCATTGAGGCTTTGGATGATGTATCCCCTATCTCTCAGTTCAAGTTGGATGACTTCTACGACCTTGTTTGGAAGATTGTCTACCAGTTCTATTATCGTGTGTGTCGGGTAGCACTCATCAAAGTTGTAGTGCCTAGACCTATAGAGATGGTAATGAAGCCTCTTGCTCTTAAGACCGATCATCACAAATCGATCAATGAGTGATAGATCGTCTTGTCTTTTTTGTAGGTGCTACATCTCATGTGGAGATACTTGGTTCATATAGATATGAATTATTTCACCCTCCTCGTGCTTAAGGTTATAGATATGTATAATAGGACTCCATCTGGCTCCATTGGGTGCGAATCCCACTATGAAAGTGTGTCTTAAGACCTTGTAGCTAGCCTTTTCTAGTGGGTTTAGAGAATTGGACCATTGAACTACTTTGCCTTCAAGGCAAAGTCTTAATGAGTAGATCTTGGTGGGATTATTAATTCATGCCATGGCCTCACAAATTTAATTGAGCTTCTTGGATCTCCAGTTTTATCAAATTTGCTCATCATCTTTGAGATATAGATTGGCTTAGTTTTGTCCAGCTCCTCTGAGAGTCCAAAAACAAGAGAGCCATGAGTCATATGAGCAATATGATTCATATGGATATCCAGAGCAATCCCAACCATAGACTATTCCTCTATGTTTGAGGTCATGGTGCAACAAAAAGCGAGGGGGACCTTAATAATATGGCATGTAGGCCACTAATGTAATGCTTCAATTGTAAGGGCCTGCACCATGTTGCCGAGTGTCCTCATAGAACCATCGCACCTAGTGTCTCAACTCCATGCTTGAATCTAGTGCCACCCCAATGCTATTCCATATGGAGGTACATGTTAAAAGTGTAGATTCAAACATGCCTTTAAGGATTGTCCCAGTGGTAGAAACATTAGCCACTTCAACAAGCCTTAGCTTATTAAGCATACAAGGAGAACTTATTTATACAATTTCCCTTAAGGATATCACAAGGCTCCAGACTAAGTAAAGGGAAGTTGCCAAGGAAATCTCCAATGCAATAAAAAACTAGAAAGCTCAAGCTTTGATATCTCAAAGCCACCAACCCAAAAGCCAAAGGTGCAAGCCCCAAAGGCTACATCATCCCCTAAAAAGGCTAATGAACCAGACCTAGAGGTTTAAAAGAATAAGACCTTGAAGAGCTCACATGAAAATGCAATGCACAATTAGTTATCAACAAGGACAACAATGTCATAACCAATTAAAGTAATTCTGATGATATCTCAAAAGCTCACAAAAGAAAATGAGTGATCTCCCATTCAAACCCCCTCTTCCTAAAGAGAAAAAACCCATTAACTACAAAAACCTTCCAAAGAAACTCAAGGAGACCCTACATTGGAGAAAGAGCCAATGAAACAAGACCAAGAGCTTGTGAGGAAGGTACATAGGTTGAGTACTTGAATAAGTGGTCCAGTACGAGCCACTGACCTTGCTTGAGTTGATCCCTGACCCCATCTCACAGCCAATCATAGAACCAATAAGGAAAACTCAGAGTGTGCCAAAGGCCTGATCGAAAGTGCAACCATTCTTAAGAGGCTACAAAAAGAGTCAGTTTCGAAGCCTTTGCATTTGGAACCAATTTGACTAGATTTTGTTTGATACAATGAAGGACTCAGTGGTGGGGGAAAAAAATTGGCCTTCCATGGGTCATCAATCACCATGATGTTATAGGGTGACGACTTCATTTCGACCCCATGGTACCACCTCCTAGAGGGAAGGACCCAGTGCACATCCCCTACACATTAGCAGGTTCAAGCCCATCTCCAAGTGAGTATGAGCTAAGTGAGTATGAGCTAAGTGAGTGTGAGTATCGCACGAGGGACATAGTAGGTCTCATAACCTTTTTGTCTACAGAGATCTAGTGCCGATAACTTCTATTTTGCAAGAAAATTTATAACTTTGGAGAGACTTATCAGACTCCATGAATGGCAAATTAAGAGCCCACACAGCTGAACCTAAACCCAAAGAGGAGGATAAGTCATGCCATAGTGAGTGCTCTCCTTCCATACCCAAGATGAAGGGCATGCCCATGAACAAGTTGGGACACTACTTCGAAAAAAATCAATGGAATAAACATCGCGTTACCTGTTATTTATAAAGGAGTGACAGTCTTCGTAATCTTGGATGGTAGTGTTGCTTTCAACATAATCACCAAGGATTATTGGGAGGCCTAGGGAAGCCCACCACTCATAGGCACAAGCCTCATGGTCAAACTAAATCTTTGGGAATCTAGAAGGGTGCAAAGATTAAGACCTTTGGGCTAAGCTTCCACCACGCATTCGTGGTAATGGATTTTCATAGAAGAGAGTCATACATTATGATCCTTGGAAGGCCGTATACATGAGAGATGCAAGGCTCGTTCGTGAGTGGAAAACAATCACATTTACATATGCAACGATACTAGTCCTTAATAAACTTGAAAGCAGGTAAGAATCATCCCATGGGTAGAGGCATTCTCACCAATGAGAGTGATAACAATCGCTCGCGTCGGACTGCTTCAATTGCAGCTCACACCACGTCGATTTTGACATCTGTAGAGCTTGTTAACAAGATATTGGATGGTGAAGATGAGGACCACGAATATGAGCCCCTCCTAGAGGTTACTGACTTTGAGGACTGGATTCACGTTCTTGTAGCAATGGACACTCTTCCATAGAAGCTTGGGACAAGATTTGCTTGGATGGTACTGAAATCATATCCATGTTCGTACTTGATGTATTTTAATGCATCCAATGGTGGAGCTGGCTCATCTTGAGTTAGAGTCCCCCATAAAGACCACCTAAATGCATGGCCTGCCTTGCTTGACACAAGCGCTAGCCACAACGTGTTGTCTTAGGAGACGTAGACCTCATTAGGCCACCCCTCATCATCTGTAACTATCTATGGCCGTCTCGATTGTTTTGAAACAAAGTTTCTAATTGGATTCAAACCTTTGCCATGCAAGCTTTATGTGACTCCCATCTTTCAAGTACATTGAAAGCGAATATCATCCTTGGAAGGGAATAGATCATTGCCATGGATTGCATTGTCACCTAGTGGACGAGGATTTCAATGCTTGAGCTCCCCTTTAAAATGGTTATGAGGGCACATCAGTATCCCAAGCCCCATCCCTTATGAGCCACCACCTTAGGTTACTTTTACCACTACACAACAATCTCGTCTCGCCATGTCATCGGCCACCCCCTCAAACCATTTTGAAGATCCTAGACCTTGTCTCGGGTGAAGACGAAGAACATCTCCCAAACCTCAACCTTAGCAACCCTTCAAGGAGGTCACCAAGAAATGGGTACCCAAGAGTGCCTTAGCAAGCCAAGGAAAGTACAACACCTATGCAAGGACCTAGCAACCACCATTTGGTCCAAACCCCAACCATGAGCTGCTAGAACTAGAAGCCTAGGGCTTCTACAAAAGGAACCTGCCTGTCTAAGTCCCAAAAACCTCATTGCTCGCAGAATCCTCAAAGCGTAAAAGATCTAAGCAATGACCTCAATACCCATTACCACCCCAGAAGTCCATGCTTCATTGGATCTCTATAAAATGGCTAGAAGCATAAGGATTCTACGAAGGAAACCCCCACGTATGGGTGCCAAAATCAAAGAAACTCGTGCCTCGGACCCCCATAAACGTACCCTAAAACATCAATTCCAAGTGGGTGTGGAGACCCAAAACCATGCTTCTGCTGATGTTGAATCCAAAGCTTAAGTAGGAATGGAGAATAGTGGCTTTCACCTCAACTCTTGTGCCAACATCACGTTAAAAAACGTTGGAAGAGCATGTGGATTCCGAGTGCAACAAGAGGCGACATCGTGCCTATGTGCAACAGGGGCCCTACCCATTCCTGTTCCCATTGAAGAAGAACCACCCATGGTGCCAAACCCCAAAGAGAACTATGCACAACTCAATCAAACACACCAGTAAAAAGCCAGCAGCAGTGACGTCAAGACTTTGGTCTTCAATAGGCAAGTGACGTTAAGACTTTGGTCTTCAATGGGCAAGTGACTCCTAGCCTTCACAGGAAGGCCACACAGTAAACCAAAACCTTAATACCTCGTTTTACATATATAACATAGCACTTCCAATCAATTGTATATACACATATACCTGGGAATGATAAAAAACTTGAAACCCAAAACTAAATAGAACACACACATACACCTATAAGCACACAACACATACACACACCCACACTCACTTGCATGTGGACTCACACTTACACACTTACACATGCACACTCAACCCTCCCCCTATAAACTACCCTTCTTAGGCCCTTTTAATCCCCCCCCTCTCTGATCCTTTAAAATTCTTCTCCTAATTTTTTGAAACACCTCTCCCTAGGAAAAATTTCCACATACACAAACACCTACACATAACCTTAAAAAGTAGGCTCACGTTGTCGCGACATCACTCATTTTTTTTAAAAAAAAGGGAAGTTTGCTCACATCACCATGCCATCACGTTGGCTCACGTCGCCACATTACCACATAGGCTCATGTTACCACGTACACGTCACCATGTAGGCTCACGTGGCCACATCATCACCTCAAAAAAAAAACTTCTAAAAAAAGTTGGCTCATGTTACCGTTCCAATTGGCACTCTTCTAGGAGGAACACTTGATATTCCATTCTTTAGGTTGTTTTTACATGGCAAACTTTCCATTAATAACTAGAGAGCTGTCTTTGGTGTAAATCCATCTTGCCTTAGATGTTCAATAGCTTCTAAGACTTACAACAGTGTATTTGTGGCTGCCAAGTTGGTCAAAGGATCTGGAGCTCTAGAGCTAGCGTATAGGCAGATTTGAGGAGAGGCATTACCTGTGTTACTTGGGGTGACTAATATGGAGAAGTTCACTCTTGGACCCCTTCATCATCTTGTTATGGAGACAAAGAGCTAGACTCGTGCACGCACATAAACCATAAACACACATTTAAAGTAGCCTTGAATATGGAAGGATAAAGGCTTAATCTACTTACTTCTAAGCATGATATTTAAAATAATATGTGCAAGGTGATAAAGACCATTGATCTTGTAAAGAAGAGATGGGTATGGATACCTCATTCCATCCATGGGACGGCAACATTGACAATTGTCACACCTGTTCAAACTACAACTATGTACATTTATATAAATAAACGACATTGACAAGTGTCACATCTGTTCATGACAGCTGCATGAAGCCATAAAAATTTAAAAATTTGTGTTTCAATTATGATTGTGACACTCTTAATTTTTGAATTTCTTAAGATTGCTCTGCCAAAAGAACTAGAGTTCCCACTCGTTCTTTCTTACAAAAATTAGAAATCGGCTAAGCACAGCACCCTTGGAAAGGCCCATTTACTGCTGTAGGCCCAACTTTAGATTAATTTGCTCCTTGAAGGACGAGAAACCTAAACGAGTCTAACTTTATTAGTAAAAACAAATTTAAAAAATCACCATTTGGTAGTAGCTCACAACGGTTACTTATGGTTCAACTAAATACAAGAGTCAATACTAAATGAAGTGGGTTCCTAGATTGTAGATTGCAACATTCATAGGCATTGGAGACCAGGAAAGCCCACGTTGAGTAACATGAGGAAGTAGTTCTTTAGTCTACTCCACAAAGAGGAGCATTGATAGCAGGTGACTTCAGCATGACCACATACATAATGAGAAAAAGGTGTATATACTACTACATAAAGAGTTAGAGAGCATTGATGGATGCATGACGAGAGCACAATCACATGCATGCCTCTCCCCTATAAGTGGAATCGCTACTAAGCATGCCGACCATGAACGAGCATAAGGGCAATAACAATGTGCATAACACAAAGATTTGGTTCCTTTGGAGCTGGTACCTCTACATATTATGATGAGTGATGAGTTCGATAAATGTCTCTATTAGATTCATACTTTGCTGTATGTTGGGAGTATTTATAAGCATGACAAGTGGATCATCCAGATTTTGGACACGACATACGATGACTAATTGGCTTGTACATTCTTATGTACGATTGAATCTTGAAGTTAGTTTTTGAATCTTTACATCTTAATTAGTATAGTTAAGTACTTGGCATGCACCAGTATTATGGACTGTAAACATGACATGTTAAATTTTAAACCTCAATGGATGTTTTACTGTTTGTGGAAACTCGCAACGGTTGTATGATTTAGATTTTTATTTCATATTTAAATACATATATTTTATTAGCTTACAAAATCCCCACGTTCCATACTACACTCGTACAAAATATGTACTCTACATGCCATACCCAACATATGGTTCCACCTGGAAGTGATACACAATTGTGCAAAACCTAAACTGGAATCACTGATTATTGCGTGGACTTCCATGCTAACACTGCTAATGTTGAAGGCCATGTAATACTAGCATGTTCCTTCTGTGTGAGCAAAACTTTTTTGTGAACTCAACTGCAACGCTTCAAATGGATCTTGAATACCATGGCCATGCCAGTTTTTATTACTTCTGTGGGTAAAGACCTCAAACTCTTGAGGCCAAAAATCATGCTGTCACCACCCTCAGCGATGAAAGCTTGGACCAGCTTGAGAGCATCGTCTCAAAATCCATGTGACATATACAAGGCTATAGTACAAAACTTTTCAGCCAGACATCCTTACATGTTTGATTCATTCAGAAACCTCCATAACATGTTATGGAGGATCATGAGATCTGATTACCAACTATCAATTTGTGCTGGAACAAGGATCCTTTTCAAAATTGTGTCCAGTTACTGGATCAATACTGCTCCCGGAACTTCGAAAGCACTGAAGCATACACCCACACAAAAAAAAAGAACAGATTTTCATTGAGAGCATGCTTATATTTCTGAAGTCAAAAAGATGGATTAGCCATTGGTGGATACCACACAAAACTCCAGAAATGTGCACCTACTGTACAAGTCCTGTGCATGTACAAACGCGCACACATACACACACACACACACACAGAGAGAGAGAGAGAGAGAGAGAGAGAGAGAGAGAGAGACCTTGTAACAGACAACTGAGCCGTTTGGATAGAGAGCAAAAAGCTTCGTTCCAAACCGCGAAAAGCATGACCCACATGAACTCTGATCAGTGATACACATGTGTCTGGCACGCTGTTCTAGTCTTGACATTCGAGCCTCAAAGTTCTCAGCACGGCTAAGGTGCCTTACAATCTGCATCCGCAAAACCCAACGTAAGGCACAGCAATTGAATCATGAGACAGCTATTAATTGAAGTGCAGCAAGAGAACCAATTGGAATCACAAAAACTTGAAGACTAAAAGCCAGACTTGGGCATGAGCAGGGAAGATTAAAAAAAGAAGTCACCTGTCCTTCCCGATGCAAATGCGCACGTGTTCGGATTATCCGAGCGATGGTTCCATAAGCAAGTTGAAGAGGCATATCTGGTGACAATGCCTGTGCCAGTCAGATACATACCAAAGGTGAGCCTATCTCTCTCTCTCTCTCTCTCAGTACCACATGAGATTGTTTGGGCTGAGCTGGGTGCCCACCAGTAGTAACTGAGGCCCTATTCCAGGCAGTTACCTTTTTACAGCGGCTATGGGAGCTCCCTCAGCAGAGGTACTCCCGATTGGCATTGACCTCATCCATACAGTTGGCAGAGGATGGAGATACGGATGTACACCTATCACATGGGATACGTTGTGCCATTGGACAGATCCGGACCTCATCACACCAGCTGCGGATTGAGACACGGCGATATGTGCATCAGATCGTGGATGACCGCATTTGTCAGCTATGCTACCAGGAGGTAGAGACAGAGGAACACTACATTTGCCGATGTACAGTCTATTATGAGATCCAAGGGAGATATCACTGCCTCTTCCGAGAGGGTTTTGGGCCGTTACGCAGGGTCATGGAGTTTGAGGATCAGAGATGCCTGGGATTGTTTCTACTTGAGCTCAGGAGACACAGAGAGACCCTCTTGGCAGACAGGAGGCCGAGCCATGATGTACCTAGACAGAGGACCCTGACAGATTTCTTCGGCACCAGCACCAACAACCCAGCCCACACACCTCCTGATACCTCCTCCATTGGGCCATCAGGGCACCGACCACGCTCCCAGGGAGTCACCACTAATAGAGCACGCACTTATCTTATGTCGTGCTCGTCGGCCACGCCCACCAGGATCCCGACCACGGCATCCTCACCATCGCCAGATTAGAGCCATTATTGCTCGGCATCGGAGGCGCCTACCTCGCTTCTACGACCTCTCCATTCTAGACAGCCCCATGGCGGAGATACTTGATCTAAGGAGAGGGCAACACTTCAACTGATCAGCATACATGGATCTACCTGATATACATTTTTCAATATTTTCCAGTATTTTCTACTCAGTATCATCTCGGAGTCTTACAATTCTGTTCTTATAACTGTAGGACAATCAGTTTATTGTACTTTTTAGTCTCATTTAGTTGTTCTCTTTGATGAGACACCAACTTCAGATGTACTCTCAGTTTTGGTCTCATAGGCCACTATGGCCTCTTAGAGACGTTAATACATCATTTCATCTCTCTCTCTCTCTCTCTCTCTCTCTCTCTCTCTCTCACGCACGTGCACGCGCACACACACATCATGATGCTTGGCAAGCCGGCACGGATATGAGCAGAAAGAGGTCTCCCTTCCTAAAGTGTAAGCATGCTCAATCCGGTCAAACCTTCTTGCAAAAAAGGGCTGCCCTCAGGGGCACACACAGATATACATACGGCATGACACACACCATTGCAAGTAGAGCAAAGGAAAGTCAGGATGGTACAAGTAATGGTGGCACACAAAGCTGGGAACTGGGTCATCTATCAAGATGGACACGTGATTTATCACAAAGCATCACCCAAATACGGGCACGGGGTCTATGACCATGTCACAACTGAAGATGGCTACTTGGAACTGTTATGATACATTATGGTCGGATCCTGGAGGCTTTGAAGAGACCTTCACGCGAAGGGACATCTTCTACACAGAGACCCATTGGAGTCCCAACAGGATTGCCACAGGCCTCGGGATACAAGTGGGAGTCAGTACACTGAAAAGAGACAAGAGCCTGTGGAGGGGTACGGGGGTCAGGAGGAGTCAGACCACATCTCTCCAGGATTCTCCCAGCGGTCATGAGAGATGAGCCCCGCTATATGTAGATGAGGTTATGCCTACCAGGGGACAGATTAGTGCATATCGCAGTTGGCTATTTTCCACCACAGAAAACCTCATATGCAGAGTCCAATGGACAGTCACCATACCTGCCCTTGTATAATGACAAGGGCAGAGTATTCCAGGTTAGGGAACATACTTCTCCTAAAAGACTTCAATGGCTGAACAGAGAGCCATCAGGTCCACCTCCTTGACCTTGCAAACCCCATCTTGTTACATGAGCTGGAACCTGTGGATACCCGTGTTAAACGATCTTGGGCATACCACCTTTAGCATATCTTTACTGGAGATGGGAGGTACACATGGGCTCATCATCTATAATAGCATGGCTAGGTGGCACTTTTCTGGAGCCCTTACTTGTTTCCCACATGGTGGAGGCTCTAGTACAATTGACTATCTAATGGGATTCCTGGCCTTTATATCCACAACTTCACTGTTCCACCCCCATCAATCATACTTACCTATTCTTCACCATCTCTGGCACTTTCCCGGCACTGCCTTCTATTAAACCCGTCTCACATTACGTAAAGGTACACTTTCATCAGGACATAGATAACATCTATCAGCGCCGCTGGGATCTTGACCCTTATGTCCCACTCACCACACTCTCCTCAGCTCACCGCATTACATTCCTTGTAGGCTGCTGCCATGTCGGGACATTCCATCATCATTCTCTTCTCATAAGAGCTTAGCTTAGAATCACCCTGTCTGAAGCAAATTAATCTTTTTTTCTCTGATAAAGAATTTATCAATGGTGCATGTACACTAAGAGCTAATTAGCTCAAAGTCAGCTTACGCAAATAGTTGAGTGATATGGTATACTAAGAATCACCTTGCCTAATCTCTTTCTTTTTTTCCCCTTTTTTCTTCTTCTTCTAGAATCACTCAGCAATATAGGGAGGGCAGAACATGAATCAATATATCACACACAGAGAGAAAGAAAGAAAGAAAGATATATTAAGCGTCTACTAAAGACCCAATGGGCCTATGAGACCAAAGTGATACAATAACGTCCATGGCATATCTCATCATGGAATGGAAAATAAAACATAAAGAAAACATAAATATAGCTATCTCACTGGGGTGATACAAAACTGTCCATGGAAACTCATCATGGAATACTAAGAACATAGAAACATGGGAGCAACATCAGCTCCGAGTAGATGGTATACCACTCTCCAAAATGTCAAGCCTCAATCTTGATCCAGAAGCACCCAAGACCTTTGATGCAAACCTGATATGGACTAATTGTTTGAAACGACAATACACTCAACTAGAGTGCATCAAACCAAGCCTCCCCAAACCCACCAAGCGTTCAATCCTAACAAACGACCTCCTCCTCAGCAAAGTGCTCCCCTATTAAGAAGACTACATTACTTCGGATCCACCTCAAGCGAGGAGCTTTGGGAAAAAATGAGCCAGCGAAACACAAATGTGAGTGGAGGAACAATGGAACACTTGGAAATAGGAGCCGCCAAAACGGTTCTCCGAACTCTGGGTTCACCAACTAGCTCTGTAAACAGCATCTTGAATTTTATGGCTGAGGAGAAGAGCAAAGGCAGAACCCTAAGAATTGTAAAAACCTAAATTTTAGCAAACCCTACAAAATCCAGCGCTCTGATAACATTTGTAGGCCTGGGCCCTGGGGTTAGGATTTACTACAAAACCAAAGCTATGGTGGATGAAAGATGTCCATGGTGCATGTGAAGAAAGAGAAAGAGGGGTAGAGAGAGAAATGTGATAAAGCTCTAGGAGAGAGAAAGTTGCACGACTGAATAATGTGAAACTTGATTGATGTGATCTTACAGCAAGTGCATGCCTTTTTGTAGGTTTACAACCTTTTCTTTTGACCCAAACAAATCACACTCACAAACACACATGACACATGTCACATGTCACATGTCACACTATATTCACACCTAAGTAGGTGTTCACACACACATACACATGAATAAGGTTACACACACGCACACACAAGATGACTTATACATGAGTCACTTATATACATAGGGTGAGGGATATGGATCCACTTCGACTCCCCCAACTTGCACTACAATCATCCTTGCAGATAGCGGCCGAAGGAGAGCATTCATCTTGGTATGTCACAGTACTCACTTGGTTTCAGGCACATGGACTCACTTGTTTCAGGTACATGGACTACAAATGGAGGACTGGCTCCCTCCATTTCAGTATGATCCAAATTCCCCAAACATTAGGCTTACATGTGAGGATAATAACCGGGTTAACCAATACAATTTACTTGGGCTATACACACATAACACATGGATCACACCAGTAGGCTCATAGCCTACCAAGATGCAGTACTATAGAGATCATTTCATGAGATTCATAGCAGAAGGTTTCATACTGAGACCAACTTATCTCGATGCCTTCATGTCCCATGCTATGAGGACAGCCATTGGCCAGCTTAGGGTATCATCCCATAGACTAAGGATAGAGACTCACAGAGGACAAGACAACTCTGTCACACGGGGGTTGAGTCGGAGGAGCACGATGTTCGCTAGTACCGAGTCTACTATGAGAACAGAGGGAGATTTCAATGTCTACTAAGAGAGGGCTTTGGACCCTTACCCCAGATCATGGAGTACCCAGATCAGAGGTACCTTGGACTCTTCCTACTAGAGCACAGCTGACACAAAGAGTCACTACTCGGAGATCCTCACCCCCAATTGTTCTCCTCTCAGCTTACCATCACCAGTTTTTTCCAGCCTAGAGGGGTGGATAGGGAGGCACCATATCCCATCACAATGGATACGGGAGCCTATACTAGAGGGCCCCCTTGCACCATGCCCATGGAAGTCACATCAGATCGGGCATGCAGATTCCAGAGAGCTAGACGTCCTTGTCCCGTCGGAACTTGGCCACCTCCAGCTCAACAGCCCCAGATTCAAGAGATCTTGGCCCGCCATCGAGCAGCCTCATCCTCACAACGGACTATCGATGTCTCTAAACTTCTTGTATCACCCATGATGGGCCCTTGCCCGGCATACAAGGTTGATTGACTGTTTTTGTTCAGTTCTCCCACATCCCATCACTTATTGTACCCTATACCTGGCATAGTAGGATCTAGATGTTTCATCTTGTATAATCTCAAAGTCTGAGATCTTAGCTTTCATTTTTCAGTTTTAGTTTACTGTTTTGCTTTTTCTTATTTCATCCATGACGAGATTTCATGGACACTGTATACATCATTTTGGTCTCATAGACTCTTTGGGTCTTTTGAAGACGTCAATATAACTCTGTCTCTCTCTCCCCTGGGGTCTGTGTGTGTGTAGCTGCTGCTCCAAACCCTAGCCCAACATTTGGTATTAGAGCAGGTTCCATTGGCTATTGGAGCAGCCGCTGTCCACATCATCTGCACCGTCACTTTCGTGCTCTGCGCCATCTGCAAGCTGCATGCTGTGACACATTCTACTCCCACCCACAGCTCAGCTGCAGCCGGCGACACTAGCTCCCACAGAACCACCACCCAGCCCAGCCTAGCTTACGCTTCAGCAGCCCACGACACTACCACTTCCGCTCAGCTCAGCCCTTTTGGGGGGGTGGAGGGGGGGGGGGGGGGGGGGGGGGGGGGGGGGTGGGGGCGGCGCGGGGAGATGACAAGAAATTAGCCAGCACATGGCAGCAGTGGCCTAAGCTCAGCCCCTTACTCGGGAACCTCTAGAATTTAGCCCACCTGTGCACTGGTTTTTCTGAAGCTTCTGGGTCAGCACCTCGAGTTTCTGCATCAAAATTGGACCCTTATCAATACTTGCAAATTGGGGGTTTTCGCATGACTGGTCTCCTAAGGCTTAGATTCCAACATTTAACCATACACTTGCTTTTTCAATACATTTACAGGTTTCCATACAGGTTGCATTCAGTGGACATTGTCTTTGCAGTGTGCTTGGACACCTGTAGTGTGTGGATCAAATAATATGTTTGCCATGAAACAATGGCTAGCAAAAACGATGTATTTGGTATGCTATTCGCTGAGGATAAGCTTGATGGGACCAATTATCCCTATGGTCTTACATGATGAGGCATGCATTAGTTGCAAAGGGGCTTTGGAACGTGATTGTTGGCACTGAACCACACCCTGCCTCACCAATGTAGCACAAGTTGCTACACAACAACAAGCTCCAAGAGCATTGGCTGCAAAATTCGGTACTAATGTCACAAGTGCACCCGCTCCTACTCGAGCAGGTTAGATGGGATGGTAGAGATGCACAAGCACATGTGTTGCTTGCATTGTTTGTGAAAAACAGAGCATAATCCCGCACATTCGTTCATGTAAGGCTGCCAAGGAGTCTTGGGATGCGCTTGTAGTGCTATACCAAGTTCATCACAAGACTGTTAAGAAGTCTTGGGATGCGCTTGCATCGCTGTACCGAGGGCTTTATGAGGCACGCGTTGCCTGTCTACGCAAACAATTGGAGTTTGAGCATATGAATGAGGGAGACTCGATGGATGCGTTTTTGACAAAGATCAAAGATTTCAGAGAGAAGCTTGCTAGCATTGATGAGATCTATTGGGGTAGTTCTTTGCTGCCTACTGCCCTCAATGCATTGCCAGATACTTACCACGGTTTTTCTTCTACTATCAAGCTCATGAAGGGCAATCCAAATGCCCTCACTTTTGATGAGTTGGTTTCTATGCTCTTGTAAGAAGAGCAATCACGGCAAAACAGGTCTATCTTGTGTGTTGGGGGTCAGGCTTTTGCTGCTAGTCAAAGAGGCAAAGGCAAAGTTTCTTCACAGGGTGGCTACAAGCCAAAGGCAGATTCAGCCCAGTGTTCTGGTAAGGATGTCGAGAAGGCGGGCGCGAAACCTAAGAAGAAAGGCAAGTGTAATTACTATCGGAAGCCAGGGCATTATATCAATCAATGCAAGAAAAGGCTCGAGAAGCAATAGAAGAAAGATTCAGGCATGTCTGTGGTTGATGCATCAACACCCAGTGCTGAGAAGGAATCAACTAGTTTGCACATGAAGATTAGGCTTTTAGTGTGCAATGTAACTATGATCCTTCTATACATGATGTATGCGTATCATTAATAGATTCACAACACATTACTTCTCAGTGTGGTTTAGTTTGCAGGCTTTTAGTATGCAATGTAACTATGATCATTCTATACATGATGTATGCTTATCACTAATAGATTCACAACACATTACTTCTCAGCGTGGTTTGTTTTCCTTCCTTGAGTCTACTCCTCAAGGAGGTAATATCACATGTGCGAACAACTCATCATATCCATCGAAAGGAGTTTAAGGATTGTGCTTGCTGATGTGAATGGTGGAATAATCACTCTCTCACATGTATTGTTTGTACCTGGCATCAAGAAGAACTTACTGTTAGTTTCTACCTTTACTAGGAGATCTAGAGGTCAGATTTCTGGATAACAGGTGTATAGTTCATGATTGGAATGATGGAGACAGAATCTTCCTTTTGTGCCACTATGCCATGGTCTTTACAAGGGATAGATATGAGACATCGGCACGTGATGCATGTTCAGTTACTGCCACACATGCTATGAGTGACGCAGATCTATGGCATGCCCGCTTTGGTCGCTTGAATTTTGGCACTCTGTTGCCCCTTAGAAGGCAACAGATGTAGTCAGAATTGCCACATCTTGAGGCCCCTGACAAACATGTATGTGGGGGGTGCATTTTGGGCAAAATGCAAGAGATCATTCCTGAAAGATGGATCACTAAGAGCTGTTCAAAAATTACAACTTATACATAGTGATGTATGCGGTCCTAAAAGGACACTACATATTGGGGGATACCTCTATTTTGTGGCATTCATTGATGACTACTCAAGGCATGCTTGGGTGATCCATTGAAGTAAAAGTTAGAGGATTTTACATGCTTTAGACACTTTCTTTCCATGGTTGAAAATGTGTTTGCATGCAAAGTCGGTACCCTTGGAAAAGATCAAGGGGAAGGTGGAAGAATATGTCAATAGAGTTTATTGCATACATGTCTGAGAGAGACATCAAACACCAATGCACAGTGCCTTACACACCTCAACAAAACGGTGTGACAGAGAGGAAAAACATGCCTCTTATGGAAATGACACGATGCATGGTGAAAGGGCAAGATTGGCTTTTTTGTCGGAGGCCATTATGTGCGCCACTTATGTACTCAACAAGTGCCCCACCAAAGGGGGGAAGGGAGGAGGAAGAGGGGGGCGGAAGAATATGTCAATAGAGTTTATTGCATACATGTCTGAGAGAGACATCAAACACCAATGCACGGTGCCTTACACACCTCAGCAAAACGGTGTTGCAGAGAGGAAAAACATGCCTCTTATGGAGATGACACGATGCATGGTGAAAGGGCAAGATTGGCCTCATAGTTTTTGTCGGAGGCCATTATGTGCGCCACTTATGTACTCAACAAGTGCCCCACCTTACAGACATTGACACCTTATGAAGCTTGGAATGGTAGGAAGCCCTTAGTGGCTCACAGGCATGTCTTTGGGTGTCTTGCTTACGTTCTTGTGCATGAGCAACTTCGTAGTTAGCTTGATTATAAGGTGGTCAAATCATTTTTGTGGGATGCAGTTCGCAAGGCAACAGGTATAGTGTTAGCTTTAGGTATTAGGATTCGAGATGGCTAGTCCTTGGAGGATATAAGAAGTCAATGGTTAGAGAGAGAGTGAGAGTGATGGAGAGAGAGCCTAGAGGCTCATCTGAATGATGTCACTACTTATGTAAGACAGGTATAATATCTAGATATTATCGTAACCACTCTAAGAGTGGGTTCACACACCCTTACCCACCCACATACATAAGTGAGTGTTCACTATTCACATTAGGGTTTGGGCATTAACCATAAAAAGAAGCATAATAGACTTGATAATAATAATCCTAATCTAATAGAACGAGAATGCATGAAAGGCTTCATCTTGCTTAATGTGTTATTATTAAACATAAAATGATAGTCCTTTTATAGGAGACAATATATCTTAAGGGGCTGTTTCCACACACAAAGGAACCTCCACAATAGATATCTTTACAAGGGGTTGTTCCCACGCATCACACACTTCATATATAACGTTGACTTTCCCTAACAATCCCTCCCTCAATGAAAAGGAGGCATAAGCCAAAGATAGGCTAACAAAGAGATGGCAGCTACTAGCTACTGAAACCAGACAGGTCTCTGGAGCAATAAACAGACACTTCAGATGCCAAACAAAGATATGAAAAACACAACGGAAGTAACCATAAACAATATCAAAACACTGCACTGAGCCGGAATGGCCGGCCCCCCATAGGAACAACTTTATTCCAATGAATAAATGATTACAACCAAACCAAGGTGCGGGTGCAATCCTGCACCGATTTTCCGCAAAGCTCCACAAACACTTGTTCAAGAACTAGGCACCAATCAGGACCATAAACCAGTGCAAATCAGCCTCGAACAACAGCCCGATACGGTGCCAAAACCAGCCCCGAATTCCATGCCAAAAATAGATCCCAAAATGGAGCCTCAATTCAGCTCCAGAGGAGCTCTCAAATAAGTCCCTGATTCCTTCAAACAGTCCTAGAAAAGCTCTCATGACTCTCATATTTCTCCAAGAAACAACCCGAGAAAAAAGCTCTCAAATCTGTGCACCTGTACGGCCAGCAAGGAGAGAGAAAAACTGTCCACTTGTATGGCCAACAAGGAGAGAGAAAACTGTCCACCTGTACGGCCAGCAAGGAGAAAGAAAGAAAGATATATTAACGTCTGCAAAAGGCCAAAATTGGCCTATGAGAAACAAGTAGTACAATGATGTTCCTCCAGTCATCAAGAGGAAAATGTGGAGTGAGAATAAAATGTACAAGTATGACAACACGACCATAGGGGACTCAAAATGGTGTACAAACGAGAGGGTGTGGATGGAGTACTAGGGCTACTAATGCATCTCTATATGCTAAAGGGGTGATACAAGTATGATATGTTAGCTACTCCTAACTCCATCCAGTCCCATAGTCTGGGTACAATATGTCATACATCCGATCTGAGGATGCCGTAAATGTCTGGAACATGCGTCCTGGATCAGAGCGAAAATGTGCCAGCTGCTCCTAGACCTCTTGCTGGTGTCGAGACCGGATGGCCGCAATCTCTCTATGGTGTAGCCGTGGTGTCTGATAGCCGGCTAGTCTGGGTCGTTGCCTAGCTTGAATCTCCTCCGCTTGCTGAGATGTCACTCCCAGTGTGTGTGGCTGGGCTACTGGTGCCAATCTCTGGAAGAAGTCAGTCAACTGGGACTGTCTTCCTCCGCAATGATGTGCGGGTGTTTGAAGTAAGATCTCCCTATGTCTTGGTAGTGCTAGTAGTAGTCTGCCTAGCTGTCTCTGGTCCGACCAGAATCTTTCGGAACTCGTAAATACACCATCGTTCCTTTAGAGAACTCTATGGGTAAACGATGTCTATTAGAATAAAATCTGTCTCGGTCTTGAGCACTTCTAATAGATTCCTTCGCAACTTGTAACATTTCTTGCATATCTGGCAAAAAATTACGTGCTGCATCATGCTAAAGTCCTGAGAATCCCACTATAACAGGTGATCTCGGTTGAAAACCATACATAAGCATGAAAGGACTAAAATCTGTACTCGTATGCTTAGTACTGTTATAAGCAAATTCTATCATAGGAAGATAATCCTCCCATAAACTGTCTTTTGGATACATATGCCCGAAGCATATCCTCCAAAATCTGATTCACTCTTTCAATCTGGCCATCAGATTGAGGATGATCTGAGGAACTCAAATTCAAAGTTGTTTCCAACTTCACAAAAATAAGTTTCCAAAAATCACTCGTAAACTTAGAGTCCCTATCACTGACTATGTCTTGCGGTAACCCGTATAGTCTAAACAATTGCTCGATAAACTGCCGTGCTAATTGCGTAGCTGTATTAGTCTTTCGGGTCGGTAAAAATCTAGCCATTTTTGTCAAGCGATCTACCACAACCCAAATAGAATCGTGGCCTTGATGTGTTCTTGGCAATCCGGTAATAAATCCATGGAAATACTTTCCCATTTATTACCTGGGATTCGCAATGGATGCAACAACCCAGCCTGTCTAAAGGGTTCAACTTTATTTACTTGACAAATTTGACACTTGAGAACATAATCTTCTACATACCCTTTCATCTTTGGCCAATAAAAAGTGTGTTTCACTAATGATAACGTCCTGTGTACCCCAGGGTGTCCAGCAGAAGGGGCGTTGTGACACTCCTTAAGAATCTTGGACCTAATGTCCGAGATCTGTGGTACACAAATTTTGTCATTACGGAATAGTAAACCATTCCGAATCATCCACTGGCCTCTTTCAGCCTAAATGGTAGGCTGTTCAGTCATTGAGTCTTGGTCAATCAATGAGCTCCCGTCCTGGATCTTCTGCCAAAATGGACCAAAATAACTATCAGTCCTGCAAAGCCCTCTCAATGACTGAAATAAGTCAGTAGAAATCTCGGTGAACGACAAAGTATTCACCTCTAATTCGACTAAGCGCATCTGCAACACTATTCATGGACTCTTTCTGATAACGGATCTCAAAATCAAAATCTTGCATTAACTCAGCCCAACGAGCTTTCCTTCCTCTCAAATCATCCACATCACACACATACTTGATTGACTGATGATCAGTCAATACCATAAACTTGGAGCCATATAAATAATGTCTCCAAACCTTGAGAGCATGAATCACAGCATAAAGCTCCTTCTCAAGAGTTGGCCAACGAGATTGAGTGTCGTCTAGCTTTTTACTTTCAAAAGCAACCGGTCTACCATCTTTAAATAGAGCAGTCCCGATGGCATAGTCACTGGCATCAGTTTCAAGAACATAAGGCCGACTAGGATAGTGATAGGCTGATTTGACTTACGTCCACGACCTTTCAATAAGTCGGTCATCGGTAGTGTGAGCTGAGAGTACTCCCACACAGATTTCCGAAGAAAAATAACAAAACCGAGAAAAGAACGAAGTTGTTTCACTGTTCGCGGTATAGGCTAATCCAGAACCTTCTGAACTCGGTCATAGTCAATGCTCAATCCATCTCTAGTGATCTTGTGTCCCAAGTAAATGATGTCTGTCATAAAAAACTCACATTTACTTAACTTAGCATATAGTCGATTCTGTCTTAAAATAGATAAGACAATCGTGAGGTGTCTAACATGATCCTCAAGAGTACAACTATATATCAAAATATCATCCAGGAACACCACCACAAATTTCCCCAAATGTTCACGAAAAAGATCGTTCATCATTTGCTGGAAAGTGGCCGGAGCATTGGTTAACCCAAAAGGTAATACGAGAAACTCGTAATGGCCATACCTAGTCCCAAAGGCGGTTCTTTCGACATGCCTTTCATGAATACGTATCTGGTGATAGCCAGTACGTAAATCTATCTTCGTGAAATATTTCGTTCCTGCTAACCGGTCAATCAGGTCATCTGATCTAGGGAGAGGATAATGGTTCTTAATTGTCAGCTTGTTCAATCTCTTGTAATCTATACACATTCTCCAGGTGTTGACCTTATTTCTCCTAAGCAACACAGGTGCACCCCAAGGTGATTTACTTGGACATATCTCGCCCATTCTCAAATAATCTTCGAGTTGTTTAGCCAACTCATCTTCCTCAGCTTGGCTCATCCTGTAAGGTGGAATACTGACAAGATGGACACCAGGGATCAAGTCAATACGATGATCTACTGCCCTTTCAGGTGGTAAACCCAATGGCAGTTCCTTAGGAAATACATCTTGAAACGAATCAAGTATCTTTTGTAATTCTTTGCTTTCAAACACACTTCACAAGCTGGCGTAGGCCTGGGCGCCTGCCAACCTGGCCTAGGTGCCAGCCTGGCCTAGGTGCCTGTCTGCGTAGGCGTGGGCGCTTGCCTACGTAGGCCTGGCCGGCTGCCTGCCCGCCTGCCCAACTGCATACGTGTGCCTGCAACATCCGGTAGCCCACGTCCAGCACGCCAACGATCCCCAGTGTTCACACCTCTCGCTCGCTCTCTCTCGCGTTCAACCAAAAGTAAACATGCTTTTTTTTTTCTGTTTTCTCATCCGACTTGTTCATGCGACTGCACAAGCATCTTCAGCCTTCTTCTTGAAAAGCAAAACAACCCTACCATCTACCTACACCCTCATCACAGGTTTCTTTGATGAAAAAACACATACTATCTGAAAAAACAACAACATGCCTAAACAAAACAACAAGCTTCTTGAACACATACCTTTCTTCGACCTCATCTTCTCTACATACCGACTTACTCGTTCACGAGGCATGCTCTGATACCATTGTGAAAACCCCACCGGATCTCCTCGTGGAACGCTTCTGGTACGAGACTCGAAACCTGCAAACAAACAAACAACAAGGGGGTGCAGGCCTGACTCACCTCCCAACCATGACAGCCGTGGGTGAGCCCACAGTCTTGGCTGTCCCCACCGAGCCACGAGCTGAGCTAACAAGGTTGACGTACCGACCAATCTCCACCTCGCGACATCCCATACCGCCACAAAGCAACCCTCGCGGGCCTCGAGATTGCTGCCGGCCTCGACTGCGTAAAGCAGGTGCACGTCTGCACTAGATCCAGGCTCCAGACCATAGAGCTCTCACAAATCATACGAGACTCTATATCACTAATGACTAACCTTGGCCACCCTTTTATAGGCTCTTGGCCGGTCATCGGGCGTCCACACTTGGGCGCCCACCCGTCCATAATTGGGTGCCCGCCCGTTAGTCTATCCCTAACTCAGCTCGCCAATCAACCTGCCTAGCTCCAAGCTTCCCCAAACCTCGAAGCTAGTCTTGCGTGCGTGTAGCACACGGTAGATACACACTATGCACATGACAATTGTTCTTTTATGGACCTTAAGATTTCTCAATCTTGTGTTGGTTTAGATATAGATATATATGATAAACGTTTACAACCCGAGTATTCCAACTTAAATATCATAAGAATGCCTCACTTCGCGAATGAGGTGATAGCTCAAGTGGTGAAGATGTTTGCCTAGAACCAGGAGGTCTGGGTTTCAAAGCCCCTCTCAGTGCTTCCTCGGCGGCATCCCCTACCTACGGGTGGATAATAAGGGCCTATGGGCGGTTGTCTATGGACGGTGAAATTTGGTAACTATGGGAGGATCTTGGGCCAAAGGCCAATTGAAAAAAAAAATGCCTCACTTCACTTCTAACATTTCTAAAATAACTAAATATGGTGTTATCTCTTCTCAGTTATTCAGATTCTCTTGTATTTGCTCAAACAAGTTTACTTTTATTACTCAAGTTTGCCAACTCATCAATTTGCCTGTGCAAAAGGATTATTGCTTTAAAAGGTTTTAAGCAAAGTTCGTTGCTTTTTTAATCGAAGTAGATATATCTTTGAGATTTCTGCTTTTGGAATGTTTAAGATTATAAGTAATAAGTTTCATGAAAATGGGGAGCTTAAAAGCCCATTTTCTGTTTAGATTATTTTAGCTCTTAGTTGTTATCTATCATTGCTTCTAGTCTTGCTTAATGGTTGCTTTAATAGAGAAGTGATTTGTTTTTGCTAGTCTAGTTGTAAGTGCTAGCCTTCATCATGGCTGAGTCTGTCCTTCACCTCCGGAGAAGTGATACCCCTTCTCTCAGCCTCAAATTTGCAGCCTTCCTATATCCATTGGGAAGAGTGTATAGGCTCGAGATTGGTCATCATTGGTGCTTCTACAGCCATGTAAAGTTCAGGTCGACTCTTGGTCCTTAGAGATCTTGCGTTTGGCTTATCATCAATCCACTGTTAGTCTCTTCAAAGTAATAAAGCAAATACTATTCCGATAAAGGGATAAGGGGCCCTTCAATGGGTAATTCGGAACCCCATATGGTGTATAGTTTCTCTCTCTCTCTCTCTCTCTCTCTCTCAAATCTCATTATGTTTGAAGTCTTAAAGTGGATTGCTAAACTCGCGAAACTCAAGATACAGAAGACGGTGTGAGCATTTGTGTGACAGGATCCTGTCATGTGCACAGTGTGTATCTACCGTGTGCTATACGCGTGCAAGACTAGTTTCGAGGCTTGGGGAAGCTTGGAACTAGGCAGGCTGATTGACGAGCTGAGTTAGGGGAATACTAACGGGCGGGCACCCAAGTATGGACGGACGGGCGCCCAAGTGTGGACGCCCGATGACCGGCCAAGAGCCTATAAAAGGGTGGCCAAGGTTAGTTATTGTATTATAGAGAGTCTCACGAGTTTGTGAGAGCTCTATGGTCTTGGAGCCTGGATCTAGTGCAGACGTGCACCTGCTTTGTGCAGCCGAGGCCGGCAGCAGTCTCGAGGCCCGCGAGGGCAGCTTCGTGGCGGTATGGGACGTCGCGAGGAGGAGATTGGTCGGTACGTCAACCTAGTTAGCTCAGCTCGTGGTTCGGTGCGGACAGCCAAGACTGTGGGCTTGCCCACGGCTGTCATGGTTGGGAGGTGAGTCAGGCCTGCACCCCCTTTGTTGTTTGTTGTTCGTTTGTTTGCAGGATTCGAGTTTCGAACCAAGATCGATCACAAGGGGATTCGTGGGGATTTGATAGTGGTATCAGAGCATACCTCGTGAACGAGCAAGTCGGTAGGTAGAGAAGAAGAGGTCGAAGAACGGTATGTGTTAAAAAAGCTTGCTGTTTTCCTGTGCATACTGCAGTTTTCAGATTAGTATGTGTTTTTCCTTCATCTAAGACACCCATGTTGATGGGGGAGATGGTAGTTTTGGTAGGGTTGATTGCTTTTGCAAAGAAGAGGCATGTTTGTTGTGCATACACATAAACTGCAGGGAGAGAAACAGAAAAAAAAAGAGAGCGAAAAAGCACGTTTGCTTTCGTTGAACGCATGAGAGAGCGAGCGAGAGAAGTGCTGGCGAGTGGGTTGCTGGCCGAGTTGTGTTGACGTGGCAGGCGGGCAGGTACGTTGCAGGCGGGCGGGTGCGTAACCAGGCAGCTTAGGCCTGTAGGCAGCCGGGCGGCCAAGCTTGCCAAGTCAGGCGGCTTGCGCAGCCACCCCAGGCCGGCCAGGCTTGCGTAGCCAGCCCAGGCCCAGTACTGCCGGCGCCCAGGCCACGTGGCTGTGTGGCCAGGCCCGCACAGCCAGCCCAGGTGGCGCCTAGGCCAAGCGAGCGCCCACCCAGTCCACGCACGGTAGGCTACGCTGCCACAGACCACGTGCGAGTTGGCGCAAGGAAAGCACAAGCTGGCGCAGGCGCTCGAGCAATCTGGCGAAGGTGCTGGCGATGGCGGCTACTTCAGGTGACGTCAGCATCTGCCGGGGGAAAAGCATGCGCCGGCAGCTTACCGACGGGCTAATCCAAGAGGAGGAAAAAAAAAACAACTAAGGAAAGCTTACGTTTTATTAGCTTTTGGTTTTTTTTTGGGAGTTTTTTTTTTTAAGGTTTAAAAGTCCTCCCCTCTCTAAGGTTTCCAAGGTGTTTTTTTTTTTAAAGAAAAGAGAATATATATATCCATATATATATATATATATATATCCATATATATATATATATATATATATATATATATATATATATATATATATATATATATATATATTCAAAAAAAACACAAAAGCTAAAGCAAAAGCTAAGCCTAGCTTTTGAAGATTTTTTAGCTTTTGGGAAACCTTTATAAACCCCTCAAGTGGGCTTCTTGCCACACATCTCTCAAGTTCTCAAGTTTTCAAGCTCTCAAGCTCTCGAGTTCGCTCGCACTTTCATTGTGCAAAGATCGAATTTTCTCTCCACGTACCCTCTTCACGATGTCGACCCAAGAATCAGAGTTGGAGCCCCTCGTGGAACGCAAAGGCTTGCCGGCTACGGAAGGTACCGATGCCGATCTTTTTGACGATTTTGTGTCAAAATCAGATTTCCAAGAGTTCAAAGTAGCTCTCGAAGCTTCTTCGTCGGAACGTCAAGCACAAATCACAGCCTAGATGCAAGCTTTGCAGAACTCCATTGCTCTATTGACCACTACTCTCTCTACTTTCTCGGATACCTTGGCTTCAGCTTTAGGCCCCAACATTACTCCGGAACCGTTCAGGGGCGAGCAAAAGCAGCGAACCAAGAAGATCGTGGACACGTGGCTACACAAGTGGCAAGTTCACTTTCAGTTTCATCCATATGATGATGGAAAGAAGATCCAGTTAACAGCAGGTTTCCTGTCCGGCAAAGCTTTGCTTTGGTGGAAGGAACTCAACCCTAAGCCAACGACTTGGGCACAATTTGAAGATATCTTCAAGAAAGAATTCCTCAAGAAAGAGGATGATTATGATGTTGTTGCCCGGTTTTCAGCTTTGACCATGACCTCACAGCACCTCACTTATGAGGTCTACCTCCAGAAGTTTCGTGACTTGCAGATGAAAGCTAATCTTTTTCGTGAACATTTGGGGAAATTTGTGGTGGTGTTCTTGGATGATATTTTGATATATAGTCGTACTCTTGAGGATCATGTCAGACACCTCATGATTGTCTTATCTATTTTGAGACAGAATCGACTAGATGCTAAGTTGAGTAAATGTGAGTTCAACATCATTTACTTGGGACACAACATCACTAGAGATGGATTGAGCATTGACTATGACCGAGTTCAGAAGGTTCTGGACTGGCCTATACCACGAACAGTGAAACAACTTCGTTCTTTTCTCGGTTTTGTTGTTTTTCTTCGGAAATCTGTACAGGAGTACTCTCAGCTCACACTACTGATGACCGACTTACTGAAAGGTCGTGGACGTAAGTCAAATCAATCTATCACTTGGAATAACGATTTGGATATGGCCTTCAGACTTTTGAAAGATAAAATCAAGGAAGCATCTATCTTAGCATTACCTGATCCTAGTCGGCCTTATGTTCTTGAAACTGATGCCAGTGACTATGCTATCGGGGCTGCTTTATTTCAAGATGGTAGACCGGTTGCTTTTGAAAGTAAAAAGCTAGACGACACTCAATCTCGTTGGCCAACCCTTGAGAAGGAGCTTTATGCTGTGATTCATGCTCTCAAGGTTTGGAGACATTATTTATATGGCTCCAAGTTTGTGGTATTGACTGATCATCAGTCAATCAAGTATGTGTGTGATGCGGATGATTTGAGAGGCAGGAAAGCTCGTTGGGCAGAGTTAATGCAAGATTTTGATTTTGAGATCCGTTATCGGAAAGGGTCCATGAATAGTATTGCAGATGCGCTTAGTCGGATTAGAGAGGTGAATACTTTGTCGTTCACCGAGATTTCTACTGACTTATTTCAGTCATTGAGAGGGCTTTGCAGGACTGATAATTATTTTGGTCCATTTTGGCAGAAGATCCAGGACGGGAGCTCATTGATTGACCAAGACTCGATGACTGAGCAGTCTACTATTCAGGCTGCAGGAGGCCAGTGGATGATTCGGAATGGTTTACTATTCCGTAATGACAAAATTTGTGTACCACAGATCCCGGACATTAGGTCCAAAAGGAGTGTCACGACGCCCCTTCTGCTGGACACCCTGGGATACACAGGACACTATCATTAGTGAAACACACTTTTTATTGGCAGAAGATGAAAGGGTATGTAGAAGATTATGTTCTCAAGTGTCAGATTTGTCAGGCAAATAAAGCTGAACGCTTTAGACAGGCTGGGTTGTTGCATCCTTTACAAATCCCATGTAATAAATGGGAAAGTATTTCCATGGATTTTATTACCGGATTGCCAAGAACACATCAAGGCCACGATTCTATTTGGGTTGTGGTAGATCGCTTGACAAAAATGGCTAGATTTTTACCGACCCCGAAGACTATTACAGCTATACAATTAGCTCGGCAGTTTATCGAGCAATTGTTCAGACTATACGAGTTACCGCAGGACATAGTCAGTGATAGGGACTCTAAGTTTACGAGTGATTTTTGGAAACTTGTTTTTGAGAAGCTAGAAACAACTTTGAATTTGAGTTCCTCTGATCATCCTCAATCTGATGGCCAGACTGAAAGAGTGAATCAGATTTTGGAGGATATGCTTCGAGCATATGTATCCAAAAGACAGAGTTCATGGGAGGATTATCTTCCTATGTTAGAATTTGCATATAACAGTACTAAGCATACGAGTACCGGGTTTAGTCCTTTCATGCTTATGTATGGTTTTCAACCAAGATCACCTGTTACAGTAGGATTCTCAGGACTTCAGCATGATGCAGCACGTAATTTTTTGCAAGATATGCAGGAAATGTTACAAGTTGCAAAGGAATCTATTAGAAGTGCTCAAGACCGAGACAGGTTTTATTCTAATAGACATCGTTCACCTAGAGAGTTCTCTGAAGGAACGATGGTGTATTTGCGAGTTCTGAAAGATTCCGAGACTTTACGGACAGGTAGATCTCCGAAATTATCCCCTAGATACTGTGGTCCATTTCGTGTTACACGACGGATTGGTTCAGTTGCATATGAATTGGATTTGCCTTCTCATGTGAAAGTTCATCCTGTATTTCATATCAGTAGACTTAAGGAAGTACTGGGTGGAGCAGATCAGTTAGTTACTCCTCAAGAAATCATAGATGTCCAGGACATCACATTTGTTCCGCACGAACCTGAAAAGATTCTTGGATTTCGTGAACGAAGATTGCGTAGTACGCTTATCACGGAATACAAGATCAAGTGGAAGGATCGTGTTGAGGAGGACGCTACATGGGAGACATTGACTACTCTTCACAGAGATTACCCTGGCTTTTTAGTGAGAGCTCTTAGAGGAAGGGGAGTATGTCATGTGCACAGTGTGTATCTACCGTGTGCTATACGCGTGCAAGACTAGTTTCGAGGCTTGGGGAAGCTTGGAACTAGGCAGGCTGATTGACGAGCTGAGTTAGGGGAATACTAACGGGCGAGCACCCAAGTATGGACGGGCGGGCGCCCAAGTGTGGACGCCCGATGACCGGCCAAGAGCCTATAAAAGGGTGGCCAAGGTTAGTTATTGTATTATAGAGAGTCTCGCGAGTTTGTGAGAGCTCTATGGTCTTGGAGCTTGGATCTAGTGTAGACGTGCACCTGCTTTGTGCACCCGAGGCCGGCAGCAGTCTCGAGGCCCGCGAGGGTAGCTTCGTGGCGGTATGGGACGTCGTGAGGAGGAGATTGGTCGGTACGTCAACCTAGTTAGCTCAGCTCGTGGCTCGGTGTGGGGACAGCCAAGACTGTGGGCTTGCCCACGATTGTCATGGTTGGGAGGTGAGTCAGGCCTGCACCCCCTTTGTTGTTTGTTCTTCGTTTGTTTGCAGGATTCGAGTTTCGAAACAAGATCGATCACGAGGGGATCCGTGGGGATTTGATAGATCCTCAATTACAAATACTTCCGCTGCATGTTACATTGGTATCAGATTCAGCTCGTCCACACACACCGTATCCTAGCGTGAGGGCATCCTTGGATAGTCAGATTGCGTTCCAGCACGACCACCGACTTCAACATCATGTCTACAGGAGGAGAGTTCCCATCAGCCGGAAGATGTCTCCCCCGAAGGAGACCTTGCTCTTTCGACTACAGCAGACACCATAGCTCTACTCAGAGCTCAGAACCAACTTCTCATGGAGCGTCTCCAACTCTTGGAGGCAACAGCAGCACGTCCTCCTCCACCTCCAGCAACCCCCGACTACATCTCCCTCTTCTTTCCGATGGAAAAAACAAAGAAGAGAAGATGAGGCTAGACGGAGAGAAGAAAAAGCAGAAGCTGAAGCAAGAGAGTAGCAAGAAAAAGCTGAAGCTGAAGCAAGAATGCAGCAAAAAAAAGTAGATAGACAGGACTATGAGGAAGCCCAACGCAGGATCGAAGAAGATCGGTGTCAAGATGAACTCGCCACTTGGGAGCACCAACGAGAGCTCGATCGAGAACGTATGTTACTCGAGCACCAAAGGGAAAAGGAGGCCATGCATCTTAGATACCAGCACCTCTCTTCAATTTCCCTAGCCTCAGGAGCCACCAGCCCGCGACATCGACTATCGCCATTCGAAGTCAACCGAATTTTAGTAAGTATGATGGTAAGTGTGATCATCTAGCAGTTAATCAGTTTATTCATCAATTCACTCCTCATTTTCCATTAGCTAGGATTACAGGTAGCGGCTCCCCACCTTACGTTGGAGACAGTCACTTGGTGGCAGCATTGGTCTAGTCTTCATACTAACCAGACCACAGGTGTCACAGTTTTTAGCTGGGATACATTTGTTCATGACCTTAAGACCAAATTCCTCCCGCCCCAGTATATGACCGGCCTGGCAGATGAGTTTTATGGACTCAAACAGAGCGGGTCAGCAGTTCTTCAGTTTTTCGGAAAGGTTATAACTTTAGCACAACCGTTAGGGTTATCTGAGTAGGCCAAGATGGATCAATTCATTCGTGGATTAGATCCCAACATCCGGTTCACAGTTCCCAATTTGAACCCAGTACATATGACTGGGCTTTGACTCTTGCTCAAAATGAAGAAATGAAGATGAACGGAGGCAAGCCCAAGCAGTCGTCACAGTCCAGTATCAAACTCCAACAGCAGCAATCTGCTGCACAACTAGGGAAAGGTAATGCATCTTCTAAAGATGCTACGAAGGACGACAGTAATAGCTCTAGTTCAGGGGGTAAGAAGAATAAGGAATCCAAGCCGAAGAAAACACTGAGGAAAAGGCTAAAGCAGGCATTACTGGCGGTTATCTTCCTCCAAAGCAACAACAGAAATAAAAATAAAAAAACAGATGTTTTTTCTATCATACAATAGGGCATGGTAAGAAGGATTGCCACAAATGGCAAGCGGAGCAAGCCTCCAAAGCTCCTTCTGCCACGATTGCCATAGCTCCTCTAGTCTCGCCTACTACCACAAATGCAGTTTAGCTTTTACCTTCTATGCATTCTATGCCATCTGTGGAATTTGATGCTAAACAAGAGAGTGAGAGCGATGCTGCACAGAAAAGCCTCATCCGAGCTTACGGCTCTGCCAAGGGCCGGCAGTTTGTAGTCTTGTTTGACATGGGCAGTTCTGAAGACGCCATCTCTCCCCAGGCTAACAAGATGAGCAACATATCATTTGGACGTGGACGGGTTCACACCTAGTCTCCACACCCACATATCTTAGAAGGCACAACAGTTTGCCTTTGAAGTTCAGAAGGCCTCATTCCAACAAGATTTCATTGTCTCGCCTCTTTTGGGGTGTGACATGATCTTAGTAATCCAGTGGTTTCGTCAATATGAACCTATTCCCAATTGGGGGCAGCACACTTTAACTATTTGTAAAGGTTTTCCTGAGCCCGTCATGATTCGTGGAGATAGAAGCATTCTTGGAATCCCATTGATTTCGCACCTCCCGGCCCAACAAGCTATCCGCAAGGAAGCGGAAGAAGCACTACTTTATGTTCGTGCTCACACAGCCTCTACCTCATCGGTAGCACCTATCTCATCTTCAGTCCCACAGTTAGTAGACCTCTTGTCCTGACATCAGGACATTATGCTTAGGGACAATCTTTTGCCCAGTCTCCCTCCATCACGTCTTGAGGACCATTGTATCGATTTGATCCCTGGATCAGAACCTCCTAGTAGGTTCCCCTATCGTCTTTCCAAGACTTTAGAGGGCGAGCTAGAAAGACACAGTAAGGTGTATGTCCATAGGATTTGGCTGATTAGCCTCATGGCAAGAAAGCCATTGGTACAAAGTGGGCCTACAAACTCCAGCGCAAGGCAAATGGTAGTGTTGATAGCTACAAAGCGAGGCTTGTTGCAAAGGAGTATGCTCGGCAGAAGGGCATAGACTATGATGAGACCTTTGCTCCCACCTCTCATATAATCACCATTAGATGTATTATTGCTATGACATCACATCGTGGTTGGAATGTGCATCAATTGGACATCAAAACCACCTTCTTGATGGTGATTTGCATGAGGAGGTCTAGGTATCTCAACCTCGTGGTTTTGTTTATAAGGATTAAAAGCCAAAGTGTGCAGGTTAAAGAAGGCTTTGTATGGCCTTAAGCAGGCTCCTAGGGCATGGTACGAGAAGATACATGCATACTTGGTTGCACATGGATTTTGTAATAGTCCAACACAGATTACCCTCTATGTCAAAGATTAGGGAGGATTTGCTAGTCATCATTTTATATGTTGATGACATGTTACTCTGTGCTCTTCACCGCGCCATGTATCTCTCCATGATGTGCCATCATGGCCCATGCTCACCATTGCAATCTTCTCCCACTCCCACCTCTACTGCCGCTACCTGCCTCTGCTAATACCCCCGCTGCAACCCAACTCCACCAACTTTGCCCATTAGTTCTAACGCAACACCATTCTCCATCGAGCTACCCATCATTAGCCCCCCCTCGATGGGCATTTGAAGCTTATGGATTTGCAAAAAAATTGGGGCTTCTTTTTAAAAATATAGAGGGCAACCAAGCAACAACAAAGGAGTTAAGAAGATTCAAATCTGGCTAGACCGAAATAACATGGCCATCGCTCTCATCGGGCTTGCATTGTCCGACCATCTTGTTCACCATGTGGACTTCAACAAGAGTGCAATGAGATGTGACAAATTGGAAAATTTGTTTAGCAACAAGATAAACAATTCTAAGGTTTTTTTTAAAGAAAAATTGTTCGGTCTAAAAATGAGTAAAGAAGAGATCTTGGGAGAGCACTTAGTAAACTTGGCTCCACCATTCTACAACAACTCTCAAGCCTGGGAGTGAAGGTTGAAGAAGATGATAAGAATGATGGAGCAAGTATGAGCTAGGGTTGCAAGTAGCCACACTATGAGGACTGGAATTGGAATATCATCATGGCACTTGATTAACAAAGATAAACGAGAAAGAAAGAAAGAAACAAAGCTATATTAACGTCTACTAGAGGCCGAACTTGACCTATGAGACAAATCAATGTACAACTGTCAATGTCTTCTGGATGTCCAGAAAAAAAAAGGACAAAATGAACATGAAATAAACTATGAAAGTACTAAGCTAGTGGGGGGGTGTGATGGATGGAGCACTACTGCTAGAGGCTCAGTATGCAACCTATATGCGTAGGGTATACAAGAATGCAATGCAGATCTGTCTAGCTTCAACCAGTACCATAATATGTGATACATAGGCGATGGCGAGGCAAAAATGCCTCAGAGCATGATCTCCAGGTGTGAGTGTAAGTGAGCTAGCCGCTCCTAGATATGGTGCTGATGTCGAGCCTATATCTCTGTGATCTTCCGTTGATGTAGTCTGGGAGTTTGGTAGCCTGGTGCTCTCGGTCTCCGTCTGGCTCAGAGGTCCGCAGCGCGCTGAAGTGTAACCCCCTCCTATGTCAGGATAGGCACTGGGATAGATCTCTGGAAGAAATCAGTGAGCTGGAGCTGTCGCCCACCTCTCCCTGTGGTATGAGTCCGTAGCAGTGTCTCTCTGTGAAGATCATGCCGAAGACTCACAACCAAAAACAACACACAATGTTGACCAAGTACACACACACTTAGATCAAGTACACACCTTGCTTCCAACAAACCTCAAGGGCTATCTCTCCTGCTATTGCAACAAGACCCGTAGTTCTGATTCACATGCCTGCCGTGGTGCACCTTGGATAGAGCTAACAACCACAAAGAAGGACCAATTAGATCACACGCAATCCACATGGCCTACATCATAAGGTGACCAAAGGTGGTTACAACCATGATAAACACTAGATCCAGAACACAAAACACAACTTGGTCTAACATACAAAACACAAACACATATCTTGACATAGAAAAGACACAAAGAACTTTGACACACACAAGGAAACACACATTTGTGCTTTGTAGCAGCACATTTATCATCACTCCCCCTTGTGATACCAACTTGGCCTACTCATTTGGTGGCTCAGAAGTTGAATCATTAAATAGAGAAAAAATTTCATCTTATGCTCCTGAAGATTTAGGGTTTTCCAAAAATTAGGCCTTTTTGAATTTGATGCTATAGGAGGCTGTACCAACTCTCCAACGCTTTGCTACAGGTGGCTCTATGTGCATAGGTGATACACAGCTGTCTTTGGATGGTGGCCAGCAACACAAGAAAAGGGAGGCATAGGCAGAGGGGCAGCAGTCGATGTCTAAGGTACAACAAGTACAAGGTTCTGATACCAAGTGATGGAGCAGATATGAACTAGGGTTGCAGGTAGCCAGGCTATTGGGGCTGGAACTCAAACATTATCATGGCATTTGATTAACAAAGATAAACGAGAGAGAGAGAGAGAGAGAGAGAGAGAGAGAGAGAGAGAGAAATGAAATGAAATGAAATGTTATATTAACGTCTTCAAAAGGTCAAAGTGACCTATGAGACCAAAGTTACAACCATGTGACATCTGATACACTGCCTGGAAAAGAAAAGAAAGAACTGAAGGTAAGTATCTAGCCCTACAATACATCAGTAGGGAGCATCCAGAAGCAGCAACTAGGGAGAGTGGGAAGCTAATGCTACTAGTCAAAATGGGGTACATGAGTACATGGATACATGAATATTGGGGAGTACAAAAGTGACAGTGAGTACAACAGTACATGGCTGGAGTGGTAATCATCCTAGGAGCTCTAGCATGGGTCTCTGCCGGATGGCCTGGATATCTCTGGCTTTATTGTCTTGCGCACGGGAATGAAATGTGCCTGCTTGCTAAACCTGTCAATGATGGTCCAAATAGCATCATTTCCCTGTGGCGTCCTTAGCAAATCCATAATGAAATCCATAGCAATGCTTTCCCATGGTTCATTTGGTATAGGCAAAGGCTCTCCAAAGCTTGTGTTGTGGCCAAAATGCCTCTATGACCTGCATATGGAGGAGCATGGCACTCATCCATAACCTTATGGCGAAGGTTATCTCAATGATGACTCAACAAATGGCAGGCCAGATTCTCAATGAATTTTGAAAACACCTTCAGGGCATTTTTAGGATGCCCCCCGCCCCCCCCCCCCCCCCCCCCCAATTAGCTTCATTACCTGAGGTACAGTAGCCTAGGCCATGGAGACAAGACTTGCTCTACACTACCAGGAAGGTGGAGATGCCTGGCATTGCGCTTGTATATACATTCAAACATTGCAGTCAAAGCCCGCTAGGCTCCAAGAACACCCTAGGATTCCTATACAATGGAGGACTGTAGGTGAGAGACTATCAACAGCCTCATTGGTTTGGCACGCCAGTAAAGGAAGACTAGCAAGTTCAAAACACCTTCCCATATGAACAGATCTTGCTCCACAGCTGATGGGAGTGCTTTCAAGGTAACACTCCTACACCAGTGCACCACAGAGCAGCAGTGAAAGCACCCGCACACCCACACCTCCCACCTCCCGAAACGAGGTTTTGTAATCAGCTTTGTTTAAAATACTTCTCAATTTAATATTACAACGATCAAGTAAATAAAACAGTACCAACAACAAGAACACCACAAAGTAGTATGTCTTGTCACTAATTATGATTGCAAACCACTACCACACCGCTGTGTATACTTCAGCTCAGCACAGAGATTCACTACCATGAAACTTATTTCCAATCAAAAGCACAAAATAAGATACCAAAACACGAGAAAATAAAACTGAATTTAATTTATGTGCTCAAGTAAACCACAAAGGAAAATTATAAAAGCATAAGAGCAGTTAAAGAACTACACCTCTAAGACTTGAAGAGGATCAAGAGAGGTTCCATGCAGCTGTAATAGGTGTACAGCAGCATTGTACATGGGCTCCCTCCCGTCACCTGGCTTTAAATACATATCTAGTAACCTGTGCAAACAACATATAAACAAACATATCTAGTAACTTGTACAAACAACATATAAACTAACATTAAATATTCAATCCACTGCTGCAGAAAGGCAGAAAAGATAGCAAACTTTCCCGTTCAAAATTGCTGAGACAATCGAGGATTAGCCACTTCTTCACAAAAATCACTGTCAAAAGATGGGAGTCCCAGATTCATAGACAACATGTATACAGAACACTTAAACCCATTTTCACTGAACAAAACACTTTTACTTAAATTATACCTACTAGAGCTCAGACATCACAGAGACGGACTCCTGAGGCAGCAGTTTAAGATGTGGGATACTGCAGAGACATCTACCACCAACTTCTTTAGCTCCCACCCATGAGCCTTGGTTAGCACCTCTGTGCAAAACCCGCAGGGACAGATAGCCCTTGACAGAGCCACAAGTGAGCACCCCCAGGCTCGTGGGACAAATCACACACTCATGGGGTCCTCTGTGAAAAAGCACATGCCCTCCAGAGAGCCAGATGCCCCAAGTTCAGCTCTAAATTCGGGACCAGATTCAGTGACACACACAAGCTCCACAACGGCTGGTGGATATTGAGGCCAGGTACACAGTTCCTGAGGAGGATGACACATTATGAGTCTGGACCCATGAGGTTTTTCTACTGCTTACTTTATTGTACACACAGGGTCTACATAGTACATTGGCCTTGTCTATCCCTTTGACAGCTATTCTTTTACTTTTTCCATGTTGTCTTATATCCAGTTTACTCATGGATCACATGTAACAGCTCGTTGGTCTCGTAGACCCTAAAACCCATCTTCCCTAAACAAAGCATTTGTTCTTAAATTATCTACTAGAGCCGAGACATCACAAAGACAGACTCTTGAGGCAGCAGTCTGAGATGCAGGATATCTATCACCGACCTCTGGCTCCCAGCCACGGCCCTGGCTGACACTCCCATGCGAGACCCACAGGGACAGACAGCCCTTGACAAAGCCACACTGAGTGAGCACCCCTAGGCTTCCAGCTCGTTGGCACCACATACCGGACACATGAGGTTTTTCTGCTGCCTACCTTACTGTACACACAGGGCCTACACAGTACAATGGCTGTGTCTATCCCTTCGGCAGCTAGCCTTGTTACTTTTCTCATGTTGTTCTTGACATTCAGTTTACTCAGGATCACATGCAAGGTTTTAACGGCTCTTTGGTCTCATAGACCCTTCGGGTCTTTCATCGACCCCAGATTCTTCATCATATGCCCCACAAGACTGGAGGCAGTCTCCATACACAGCTCTCTCTGAGAATATCACTGACTTCTTGGGACTAGGCGCGGTCCTCTTACTTGGGGACTTCAATGCTAGGACCATGAGCGAGCAGATACAGATGTATGATTTTGAGGACCCTATCAAGTTGCAGGTGATACACCAGAATGGCACAGGGCTACAGCAGATCTCACAAGACAATGGAGACATCACTTTGAATGGGAGATGCCTCCTACAGCTTGGCTCGTGCTATAGCCTCACTATCTATAATGGGATGGCATGGTGACCTGCATCAGGAGGGCTTACTAGTTTTCCGTTTAAGGGGTGCTCCAGCACAGTTGATTATCTTATGGGATCGCAAGAACTAGCCTTGCTGATACCTTACTTACCATCCCACTATGCCCGCTTGGTGCCAACCACAGTTACCTCCCCTTCACCCTCCTCTGCACACAACCTACCCCACCACAAGAATCGCCCATCTCACACTACACCCACATCCATTTCACCCATGATTGTGATCTTATCTATGCACATCAGCTCTATCCATACATCCGCCATCAACAATTTCCATACACCCCACCAAACCCTACACAGGTACCATGCCTCATAATTGTTGGTATGACGACGAATGTCAAATCACACGTGCACGTCTTTTGTGTGAGTTAGCTACTGGCCAAATCCAGAAGCATGACGCTCAATGGATTAACCGGTATCTTACTCACCGCAAGAAACGAACACATCGTCGTAAAAAGCATGAGGACTTGTACCAACTCTTCCTAAGTGGGAATGCTGATGAGGCTTGACGTAGGATCCGGGAACGACGTTTACCCATCCCCATCGCATACCCACACATTTGGCACTCATATGCACACTCATTATACCACATGCCCCCCGCACCCCCCCTCCCACATCCACCTCACGCACATCCCACCACATCACCTTCTTCAAAAGACACATGGTGGTGAAGGCTATATGCAGGCTTAAGAATTACCCATCACAGGATCACAAGGGCTTACGGCCTATTGGTACATGGTACAGAGATGTCTTGTCCCTGTTGCTGCGTTTTCTGTGACTTGTTTTCAGCCTCCTGCTAGGATAGCTACTGCTGTACGACCTGTTTTCAGCCCTCTCCTAGCATAGCTACTGCTGTACAACCTGTTTTCAGCCCTCTCCTGGCATAGCTACTGCTCTACGACCTCTTAGAGCGGTACAAACAGCAATTCCAGCCAATTCTCTACACATTTGCTATGCTTGGGAGCGCTCTATTGCTGCCAAGCTGCTGCTAAACCTGATTTGTGCCCCTTTCTGGCATGAAACCACAAGCGAAGGGTATTATCAAAGCTTGGAGGTGAAGAAGAAGTCTTGTACCTGCTGCTGCGTTTTCGTGAAGAATCAAGCGGGGAGACTCTTGGGAAGTGCTGGGCACTTGC